>NC_133326.1:669149547-669495797 GCF_042186555.1 Aquarana catesbeiana
GCTTGCTCCCCCAAAACACGTCCCTTGATCCCCCCTGATGGCAGATAGCACATGTTGACATTCGTAAATTGGTGTGCATCTTCCAAATTTGGCTTTTCCTGGGGTGATTTTCCCCCATCTGAACGCTATATCAAACCCAGTTCCTAAATACTGATGTCTGATATAGCCTTCAGGTTTTACCTAATGTGAACTTTGTAAGTTCAAGTTTTTTGTCTTTCTTGTTGGTTTTACACAGGCCTGTTTTATCTGAAATGGACATTTCGATTTTTGATAATGCTACTGCAAAAATTGTTATACAACAAACATGTTGGTTTGTTTTAAAAACCTTTGGTAAATGCACATGTGATTGTGCAGGTTTAAAAAAGTTGCTTACTCAAGAATGTGTGGATTATTGTCTCAACACTACAATACAACACTTTTGGGGTGATGTAATTGCTATTTTCAGCAAAAATTGGGGTTATTTCCTAAAGGCAAATCCTCTTTGCACTACAAGTGCAGTTTCAGTGCAGTTGCAAGTGCACTTGTAGTGAAATGTGTTTTTGCATTTAGGAAATAACAGCCAACAGTGCTTTGTATAAGGTTACACAATCACAACATTTTCTGGACTCAACACATTTCTGTCAGGGTCAGCTAAAACAAACACAAGCAGTAAATGTCCACCAAGAATTTATTTTTTTTTTATTATAAAAAGGCTTCACAGATTGTCTGGCATATTGATAGCCCCCCTACCCGCAAAGAACTCCAGGTAGCGTAACCGGGCATCACGGGCACTCAGGGAGGGCAAGCCAGGATGGCCACTTTCAAGCGCCGTCAGTGTGGTTTGATGTAGGATTCCGGCCTCAGGCCCAACTGAGCCAGCATAGTTGGCCGAATGTTCCCTTTAAAAGTTATGGAGAACACAGCATGCCAGTATAATATGGTTCAGTTTATACTCCGCCATTTGGATGGGTGTCAGAAATAGTCGGAACCGGCTGGCCAGGATTCCAAATGTGTTCTCCACCACTCTTCGGGCTCTGGCCAGCCGGTAATTAAAAACCCTCTGTTCCGGGGTGAGGGTCCTCATTGGGAATGGCCGCATCAGGTGGTCCCCCAGCGCAAACGCTTCATCAGCAATGAACACAAATGGGAGTCCTTCCACATTGTCCTCTGGAGCTGGCAAGTCCAAGCTGCCATTCTGGAGACGCCTGTAGAACTCCGTCTGGGTGATGACTCCACCATCGGACATCCGGCCATTCTTCCCCACGTCCACATACAAGAAGTCGTAATTAGCCGACACCACCGCCAACATTACTATACTATTAAACCCCTTGTAATTATAATAGTACGATGGGTGGTGGGACAATGTGGACGTGTTTCCCATCAATTGCCCCTCCGCAGTTAGGAAAGTCCCACCGCAAAGTGGGAGGCCACAGTCTGCCATTCCTGTGGCGTGGAAGGAAACTGTTGAGGAAAAAACAATAAACATTACTATTTTTACTCTGAAACATGGCAAGCAGATTATACACAAACATTATGGGGCAACCTCCAGATAGCATTTATTAAGGGAAATTTGACAAGGCCAAAGTATAAGGTACACCTATCATATTCCCCCTCCCCCCCTCTCACGGGCCATTTCTAACATTATAGGGGGTGTGTGTAAATCTTGGACAGGTAACCCTCTTCACTTCATTGAGAGATGAATGCCTAAATAATGGGTATTACTTTGAACAGCCCCTCCTTAGTTACACTATTGGCAGACCACTGGACAGGTAAGAATTGTCATAATACAAAGATATAAATACACACTGTACACATTTGAGGACATTTGAACATTCTGCTATTACCTATCAACATGATAATAGGATACAAAAACTTTAAACAGTACCATTGGAAAGTATACAGGCAGGCCCTTGCACTACATGCTTTGGGGAATTCATCCATAAATCTGACCACAAAAGAGATGGGTATAGCATGTATAGGTTTGGCAAAGTCAGCAGATAGATGATTGCGGATAGAGAATTGGGATCAGCTGACTTAGCAGTTGGGGGAGGGAGGGTTACTAAAAATTATTTGGGGACACCACAAAAAAAGCCTATGGCACTCTGCCTGAATTTAAATCAAAAATAACATTTCCAAACATTTTAGGGGGTGTTTGGGGTAAAGCACTACTATGGAGCTGATAAAATACATTGTTAAGTGACTACATGAGGTGAATATAGGGCAGGAGACACCATGCTGGGGAGGTTAGTGAAGGGCAAATATGTATGAAGGACCTAAAATAATAATTACATAAAAATCCAGCATGCATGAGAACAAAGGGGACATTCACAGCATATTCCAATCATGGTAATTAGGGAATGAGGAAAGAAATACAAGATATTACCAAACATTCAATACAATAAAATGTGATATAAAAGGATAAAAATCTTACCTTCATATACTCCTTCTGCAGGACCTGGATGATGGCAGAACAGGTCTCTGGGATAATGATCCCCAGAGCCTGGGGGGAGATGCCTGTCGAGAACTTCAAGTCCTGCAGACTTCTTCCTGTCGCCAAATACCGCAGGGTAGCGACCAACCTCTGCTCCGGAGTGATAGCTTGCCTCATGCAGGTATCCTGCCTGCTAATATAAGGGGTCAGCGAAGCCAACAGACGGTGAAACACGGGGTCCGTCATCCTGAGAAAGTTCCTGAAATCATCAGGATTATTCTCACGGATCTCACGGAGCAAAGGCATATGAGAGAACTGGTCACGCTGAAGCAACCAATTCTTGGTCCATGAACTCCTCCCCACCCTGTTCATGGACTGGACTTGTGTCAAGGTCAGGACCCCAACACCAAGCCCCCGCACAGCACGAACTCTACGAGGAGTACGCATACGAAACATGGCTAGAAAACGGTCGGCTGCTCAGAACGAAGTAACAGAACGCACTGAAGAACAGCAAGGCCTGTGAAGAGCGACCTGAAAACCAGCAACGAACGAACAAGAATACAATGACTACCTAAAGTCACGCGAAACTTGCTGCACGCACTGAAGAGCAGATACAAACCCACAAGCACAAACTGAACGGCAGAAAACGATCTGAAAGCCACGAGTCTGAAAAAGCGCGAATCGTCTCTCACCAAACTTTTACCAACACGAGATTAGCAAAAGGAGCCCAAAGGGTGCCGCGCTTGGTTCTGAACAGGCCTTTTCTAGTCTCGTCGTACGTGGTGTACGTGACCGCGTGGTTGGCGATCGGAAATTCCGACAACTTTGTGCGACCGTGTGTAGACAAAAAAGTTTGAGCCAACATCCGTCGGAAAAAATCCTAGGATTTTGTTGTCGGAATGTCCGAACAAAGTCCGACCGTGTGTACGCCCTATTAGGCAACCACATTATTTTAGTTTTTTATTTTTACTTGCCCCCCTAAAAGATTTCAGTTTGTACAGTCTATAAGTCACATTAAAGGTGGAAAAGTTCTGAAATTATTTATCATTGTCTCATTTTTTTACATTACAGAAACCTAACATTTTAACAGGCGTGTGTAGACTTTTTATATCCACTGTATATAGGGGGTAAAACCTTCTGGAGTGGTTAAAAAAGGACATTCCTAAATGCATAAAAAATATCTGGAAACTAACATTTATAGGTAATATCACCAGAGATTGTTGATCCAGGGAATATCTAATTGCCTTCTGGGGGATCAGGAAGGATGTTTTTGCCCTGTTGCAGCAAACTGGACCATACTTCATAGGGTGTTTTTTCTCTTCCTTCCTCCACATCAGCTGTGAGTATAAGATTGTTTATATGAAGGCTTTCTATTTATTTTTTCTATTGGTTGAAAAAGATGGACTAGTGTCTTTTGTCAACCTGACTAACTATGTAACTATGCAACTATTCTAAATGATTCCATCAATTTTGCCTGTTTTATTTATTAGATTTAAAGGAGTTGTAAAGGCAGAAAGTTTTTTTATCTTAATGCATTCTATCTAAGTGCTCTAAGGCTTACTGCTCATTCACAAACTTAAGCATAGTAAATAAAGTTTATTATGCTTCAGCGATGAATGGACACAGGAGTGATTGATACCGATTGCTTACTGTGTTTATTCAGGAAAGGGACCATAAAATGACATGATTATCGGCCCCTTCCCCCACTCTCCATCCTAAAACATCTATCTGTGTGCCTACAGCAGTGGCCAATGGGAGAGAAGAGGGAAGCTGGCAGTGCTGTGGGGGAAAGGGGCACATGGGGGGCCTGGACATATGGAAGCGGCGCATGCGCTGGAACCAATCCCCTTGCAGTGCAGCCGGAGGGAGAGAGAGAAGAAGAATCCGGCAGGGCTGCAGGAGGAGGCAGAAGAGGAATGTTATGTGCAATAAGACAGTACAGCTGTCCCTCCTGCTTGGCAGGTGCCTGAGCCCCTCTTTTGAACTGATGGGGCCTGGGCCCAGTACAGGAGGGCTGGCTGTACTGCCTTATCAGCGGACATGGTTGCATTGTTTTCTGCCTCGTTTGCACAACCTTTTAGTTATCATCACAATGATAATTAGAGGGGAAATTTACATAATGCACAAGAAATATTAGATCAATAATTGCTTTTTCTGACATTTCAGTTAGTAACCTTTAAACTGAAAATCCTTCATTTATTAACAATACCTTTAAAACATGATCTTAATGAAAAAACGTCAAACAAGCAATTACATGCACATGTATGTCTGTTAAAAGTCTTGGGAGTCCTTTGTGGTCAATTCTGTAATCTAGGCACCCTTGCCAGATGATACAGCAACACACCTCCAATCATCTGGTTGGACAATAAAGGAGCATCAGCTCAATGATGTCATTTTTCTGCTCACTTTGCTTTTGACAGGTTCTTTGTGTTGCCCCCCCTATCAATTTTAACCTGTACTATTTAGACTAATAACCCTCATTCTGATGTGGGCCTTCTGGAAGTATACTTCACCCTTATGGATCATGGTGTAAGTGTGCCATTAGGAGGACATTAAAAAGGTGCTAACCGAGATTTAGCCACTGCCTTGTATATATTGGAGGGATCAACATATTGTGACAGAGGTTTCTGAAATGCAATCAGTGAACACTTCAAGTGTTGCAGATTGGACCATGTCCAACCTTGTTAACCCTAATGTGATTGATTGACAGGTCAGCACTGGACCCCACTGTTTTACAAGGTCCTTCTATTTTCAAAACCAAAATGCTAAGTAACTGAAAGATTTCCAGTAACCAATAATATTCAATTTTCTTCATCTGTGGCAGGATGGGCAGTGTTATAGTGGATCATGAAGTGATTGTGGAGATAGAATACAAAACAGATGTGCCTGTAGATGATCAGTACGAAGAGATATTCCAGGATGTCAAGGATAAGGTGGAAACAGTGAAGGCGGAGAAAAACTGCTCAGAAAATGGTACAATTGCAAATTCTTTAAAGTGATTGTAAAGATCATAATTTTTAGCATCAAAATAATGTCACACTTACCTGCTCTGTGCAATGATTTTGCACAGAGCAGCCCTGATCCTCCTCTTCTTGGGCACCCCCCCCCCCCGCTGAGAGCCCTCCTAACAAGCCACGCACTCTGGGAGCACTTGGACATACTTACTCCTAAGTCCAGCTCTGTGTGTCCATAGGACACAGAGTGTGTCTTGCCCTCCACTTCCTCCTCACTGGCTGTGATTGACAGAAGTTGGAGCCAATGGCTTCCGCTGCTGTATCTGAGCCAATAAGAGAGCCGATAGAGCTTAAACTTTAATTGTTCCAGATTTCTACATCACAAATATTAAAAAGGACTATTTCTATTTGGTGCAGTAGTGAACTGGTAAAAAATCAATGAACCAAAGAACATTATACCCATAAAAAGAGGTCTATGCTCAAAAGAGCACAGGCCCTAGCTTGGGCATGTTTCCTTTGTCTCCATATTGCTCTAATGGAGAAGTACTATAGATACTTATCAGGACAGCACCCAGTAAGGACCAAAACTACATCTAAGTTATGTCATGCACATCACAGAGAACAAGAATTACCCTATATTGTGCTAAAAGCAGAATCAAGCCAAGCAACTGTAGGTAACCATGGTCATTCGCTTCTTGGAGCACATGCATCCAATCAATGTGTGGGGCATGCTTCTACTCAACAAGTGATGGAATATAATGGGTAAGTAGAGTTGGGTCGAATACCCCTGGATCGGTTCGTACCAAAACTCTTGAACATTGCAAAAGTTTGGATCCGAACTCTGCCCCCCATTAAAGTCTATGGGACCTGAACTTGAAAAATGAAAAGTGCCCATACCAGACCCTTATCCAAGCTTGCAGCCCGGCAGGTCAGCAAAGGGGGGGAAGAGCGAGCCCCCCCTCCTGAACCATACCAGGCCACATGCCCTCAACAAGGGCGATGCTTGGGGGCGGGTGCTTTATCAAGGGTCTTGATAAAGTCACGTGACATGTGACGCAATGTGTCAGGAGGAGCCTAGTGACGTCATCCATAGTGCAAAAGTGTCACTCGCAGTACAGCGCGAGGAGGAAAGTACCGGTTGATTAGCTGACTGCTCTATGCGCCTATAGTGGTTTAAATCAAATGTGAGTGTACTCAGTTTCTTCCAATTAATAGCATAAAGCATATTGCGCAATGAATTTTTCCTGTTTGTATTACATGATTGAGATATAATATTAAAGGCAATAAACAGCGGATCCTCAGCACAAAAGAGAGCCGATTGAGAGTACAATTGCATGTGCAACTCTATCTGCAAGGGGGGTATTTATTCAACCCAGGTTGCAGCTGATTGCACCCCATACCTATATGCATATCCAGCGAGCGGACTTGTCATGTTTTAAGAACAATGCAAGATTGTTCCGTGGATCTATATTTGCCACTAATTAAGGAATTTAAAGTATATGTATATATTTTTTAGTACATTATAATTTACTCACCTATTATTTTTCATTCTATACACTAACAACTTAGCACGAGATTTTAGAGCATGTACGCGCACCTTTAACCTTATATGTATAATGGCTCAGAACGTGATTATACATATTTTTCCCATCCACAGCTATCTTATTCATACATCGACTCCTTCCTGGTCAATAAATGGACCGTTCAAAACGTCATACAATCTGACATTGGTCTCATTTAATGGTCATATCAAGCCACTATTTCAATTACTTTCGGTGAATTACAACCTAGGCCACCGAGACTATGGAGGCTAGCGGACCCTAAAAACCAACGAGAAATAGAGACCGAACAACAATCTTTCTTTGAACTTAACAAACTGCTCAATACTAACAAATTTACGCTTTGGTCAACTTACAAAGCCTATCTATGAGGAATTTTCAAAAAGTTGAGTGAAAGAGTGAGAAGCCAGAGAACCCAGCAGATTGATGAGGTTCTATTCCAAATATCTTGTATGGAAAGATTTAACAAATCTTCTCCTTCTCACATGCAAGCCATCAAGCTCCTAGAGCTGAGATAAAAATTACGCACCCTCCTGCTCCATAAATCTGAAAATAACTTCAAATTCTCCAATGCCAATATGCATTAGGCAATAGAGCTGGGTCACTTTTAGTTAAACAAGTTAGGGCCCATTGTAAAAAAGCCAAAATTCTCTCCCTCCTTCACTTCAAAGCAACTTTTAAACAATCCAGAAGAAATCGCTCACGAGTTTAGTAACTTTTATGCATCCCTATATAATCTAAAAAATGACCCTCACTCCCCAACCTACTGAAGAGCAAATTCATAGCTCTCTGGCCCCCATCAATTTGCCCTCAATTTCGCCCAATTTGAATATATCTCAAACCCGTTCACTACAGCTGAAGTCCTCGGAGAAATTAAGGCACTTCCCCTGCATAAGTCTCCAGGAGAGGATGATTTCACTAACGCTTTCTATAAAAACTTTGCTGACATCTTATCCCCTAAAATATAGGACCTCTTCAATGCTACTGGTTCCTCGGGCTCCCTGCCTACAGATATGTTGCGTTCTATCATATTCACCATCTCAAAGCCTGGGAAAGATACCTCTGCTGCCTCTAACTGAGCTGGTACATCCTGACCAAGTTGGTTTTATCCTGGGTAGGCAAGCCCCAGACGCAACCAGCAGGGTGCTCAATCTCATTCACCAAGCTGCACATTCTCAAAGGCCTTCTCTGCTACTATCCTTTGATGCAGAGAAGGCGTTTGATAGAGTCCATTGGAAGTTCCTCCAGGCACGCAATCCTGTCCTTATACTCCAACCCATCAGACTTTGTCCACTCCTTTCGAGATCCCTAATGGTACAAGACAGGTGTGCCCCCTCTCCCCACTTATCTTTGCTCTACTGATGGAACCTTTGGCCTCTAAAATTAGATCTGATCCACAAATATCAGGTATTCCCTGCAACAGCATGGAACACAAAATCAGCTTATTTGCAGATGATGTGGTTTTGATGGTAACTAACCCCTTTCAGACCCTACAGGCAATACAAGACGCTCCACCAATTTAGTTCTGTATCATACTTCAGACTTAATACCACAAAATCTTTAGTCCTCCCCATACACCTCCCACCCAAAATAGCTGCCCAGCTGAAATCCAACATGTCCTACACATGGGCAAGCACATCCATCCCATACTTGGGAATACAAATTACCTCCAACCCAAACCAGCTGATTGATTTAAACTACCATGCCTTTTCCCAAAGCTTGCCCACCCTACTGAAATCACTACGCTGCATGGGCCTTTTTAAACTTGGACGTATCACCACCTTCAAATTGATTATATTGCCTACGTTTCTCTACTTATTTTGTACACTAATTCTACCTCTTCCTCGCTCCCTCGCTGACCTTGATCCAGAGTCAATTAACTAAATTTGTTTGGGACTATAAACCACCTAGATGTGATAGCTACATATTAATTAGGCCCCACAGGAAAGGTGGAGTAGGGTTACCCCAAATCATTAATTATTTCTACGCCTCAGTATTTGACCAATTATATTTCTGGTGGCATCCTACGCCCGAAAAAATATGGTCCACCATGGAAGCTTCATATCCACAGCCTGCTACCCTAATAGACTACCTCTTACTAATGGCAGCAGGATACTTTAATAATAATAATTAATAATAATTTCTCAGTATTACTTCTCTATCCCCTGGCCTAGAAGAGTTATCTCCCTGATCTACTCTTGTCTTAGCGACACCTGAACCTGCTCTCAAGTGCACTCCCTAAATAAATTGGCCTGAGGAATTGAATATCCCTTTCACTCAAGACCAGTGGCTACGAGCATTTAGAGAAACCTTTAATCATCCCACTGTGCCAATCACTGGGAATCCGATCAGAAAACCATCCACAGGTGGTATTTAATGCCTGACCGGCTATCTAAAAATGCACCCAGGTCACCCACCCTCTTCCTGGAGAAACTGCGGCAGTATAGGCTCTATTGCCCATACCCTTTGGTTTTGCAAATCCTTGAGCTCCTTCTGGAATCAAATATTTGCTCTGATCTCCTCCATCACTGGGGCACCCTTGTTCCCGACTCCTGCACTAGCCCTGTTACATATTGGCATAGAAAAGTACCACCCCAATCTCGATATGTTGTCATTTACATACTATATGCTGCCAAACTAAACATCACCAGGTTATGGGAAACTTCTGAAATCCCTTTCAACTCAAGTACTATCGCTGATTTCAATTTCCAGTGTGAAATGGAAAGAATTGTGGCTAGGAAAAACTTGCACTTTGGAAAATGTATAGCTACGTGGTAGCTTTGGTTACAACATCCGAAATAAATTGTTCATATATGACTACTCCATTGTGAACTACTCATTGAACACCTGTCTCTTTATCTTAAGTCCGCTAATGTCCCCTTCCATCCTCCCTTCCTTTTCCTACTCCCCCCCTTTTTCTTCCTTTCCCTCTACCTCAACCCCCTATACACCCTTCCCTGCTTCCTCCTCCCTCCCCCCCCCTTTTTCTCCACCCTCTACATCTAGATCCTCTTCTTGAACTACAGCCTTAGTTTTAGCCAACTTCATTTAGAAACTTTCTGTTTGCATTTAACATGACATTGTTCATTAGATGAGTTTATTTCTAGTCTGAACATCTCTTTAGTTACTACGGTTATGACTATAACATGTATGTTCTTTTGTAAATCTCCAATAAAGAAATATGTTTTTTAAAAAAAGAACCATAGTGCTCTCTGTTACTCTTTATTTCATAAATGTTAAATGCATTCACATAATTACATAGTTAGCCTGGTAGAAAAAAAGACACAAGTCCATGCAGTTCAATCCACAGAGAGAGAAAAAAAAACACAAAAAAACACACAAAAAAAAACACACGTGAAAAAAAACACACACAAGGAAAAAAAACACACAAGCTAAAAGCACACACATAGAAAAATACCCACAAAACACACACTCACACACAAAAAAAAAGCACACACACATTCCCATATATAGAGAAAATTGATCAGCATGAATCATAAAGCGGTACTGCAGTAAATAAAATTGAGCAAATAAAGGCACAAATTGCTCCACACTAATCAGCTCTCCCTCAGATTCCCAGGCTCTGTCCAACATGTTTTGTCAGCAATGACATCATCATGCACCATTTTTAATATCACAAACACAGCACATTTTGGTTCACATCTAAACAAACCTAATTTAAGCAGGTCAGCAGTTTTCTGTTACAACAAACTCCATTTTCATCTCCTTTCAGCTTCTATCTGCCTGGTTTTTGATAAAAATTATGAGATCATCACATCAATTGAAGTTCCTAAACCCCAAGGTATTTTTTTTTTTTTAAAGTGGATAAAATGAACCATTTATTTTGTTGGTTAAATAAAGTTATACTCTTGCTTTATTCCCAGTCTGTAGTATTATCGAAGATGGCTATAAAGAGTTCTACAAAGAAACAGTCACTTCTGATGGACTGACCTGTATGTCATATTGTGATCCAGCCTACACAAACTATAAGTCCTGTAATGAGGGAAGATGTGCGATTCAAAAAAATGTTGGTCCACAGTGCTTGTAAGTGTGATGGTCTCTAATTTTGTGTTAAAGGGAATGTATTGTGGTTTTATACTTGCTCAAATTTAAGGATTTAGAGGCATTTGGTCAAGTGCACGACTAAACAGTTTTACCAAACAGGTACAAATAATCAACAAGATAACATGTAGACTAAAAAAACATGAAAGCCGAAATCCGGAAAATGTAAAAAAAAATGTTTTGTGGTGTGGCCACGTCCACACTGCAAGGGTTAACTGCTTGTTTAGTCTAGTATACCAAGGGAGAGGAATGGGACTTTAAGGTGCTCAGTATCTCAGGAATTAAACTTAAAAGTTTTACATTATAGTATGACCTTTTATTAGTTTACAAAAGATAAAAAGGGAGAAGCACACTGGTATATGTTTAGACACAATTACACCCTGATGAAGCTACAACAGTGAAATGCGTAGAGATACTGTAATTGCTTCAACCTACCAGTCTTGATATGGACCTGAAATCATTTTTATGATGTCACATAATGTTTCTTGGTATTCATAGGTTAACGGGGTTGAAGACGGACTTGTGTCTGGCATTCGCTATATGCTGTATTGTTTTAAACTTATGTGGGTGTTAATGAAATACCCTTTTTATCTTTTGTAAACTAATACAAGATCTTTTTTTTAAGCAAAAAAAAAACTCTACAGTATGTACAGTATACCAAGAGAGAGGAATGAAACTTTGCAGGGCTCAATATCTCAATAAAAAAAAAAAAATGTTTACAGATCCATATTAAGACAGGTAGGTTGAGGCAATTGTGGTATCTCTACACGTTTCGCTGTTGTAGCTTCATCAGGAGATTTATTGTGTCTATACATATATCAGTGTGCTTCTCCCTTTTTATCTTTTGTAAACTAATAAAATATCTTTTTTAATGTAAACAAAAACAACTTTTTTTAATTCCTGAGATATTATGAACCATAAAGTCCCATTCCTCTCTCTTGCTATGCTTTACATTTTGTAGGGATGTGGTGCTCCCTTCACCTCCCATAGCCTAATTGATTTTTACATTTTTGTTTAGTCTAGAGAACAGTTTTTACACTTTCTTACCCGATTCTCCACTCTTCCGACAGATGGCAGTCACCCATGTTCTGGTGTTGGTCTATGGACCCTGGCTTAAGGTCCTTAGACCACCAGAGCATGGGGAGAAGATGCTGCAGAGAATGGTCCAGCAGCATGGGGGAGCGGAAGGTTAGGTAATTAGATCATCTTTTCTATGTCCCCTAGACCTAAATGATCAATTAACCCCTGCAATGCAAGGGCTTACAGCCCCACTGTAAAGGATACTTTTTTCAGTTTCCCAGTTGAGATTTATATCAAACAAAATCAGTAATGTAGAAGTAATGAACCTGGGTGATACCATGTTCTCATAACAAGTTAAGGTTTCCAAAAACAGTTCAGTGTAAAAATCTTACTCAATGGCAAGACTGAGAACTAGAGATGTGCATGATGGAAAAATTCTGTTTAGTTTTTAGGTTTGTTAAATTAATAATTTTGTTTAGTCATATTCGTTATGTTAGAAATATTCTATTGATTTCTATTCTATTTCTTTGTATTCTATTCTATTTTCTATTCTATTCTGTTCTATTCTATTCTTCGATATTCTATGAAGTAGCCTTTTTTCACTTTCATACCTTACTGTATTCATTGCAATATGTTTCCATGTCAAATTCAAATTCATTTTCAAGATCAAATAATTTGCTTTGTAATAATTTATTTTGAATTTTGGATTAAGTAATTTATTTATTTCGGATTCGTTGAAATTTTATCCAAATTTTAATTCGTAGCTAAACAAATCACACATATCTACTGAGCACAGCAATAAAACACAGTGTGGTCTTACTGCATCAAAAAGGTCTATCGTAGGCAGAAATTGCATGAAAGACAAGTGTTTCAAGCTCTCCTGCAGAGACACAAAGAAACAGGTAACACTGAGGGCCAAAATTGCAGTGGTTGACCGAGGAACCGTAGTGCATCAGATGAAAGACACATAATACTGACTTCCTTTCAGAAGATGTCCAGTGGAACCACTTGCTCAGACTTAGTAAAAACCAGTGGGGCCTTGCTACACCCATCTACAGTCTGGAGAAGTCTGATAAAAAATTGTCATCATGGAAGACTTGTGGCTAAAAAAGCTATAGCTCCAACTTGGAAACCAGACCAAGCAACTTTTCTACACCCAAAACACAAGAACTTTTATGCAGAAAAATGTCAGCAGCTGCTCTGGACTGATGAATTCAAATTTAAAATATATAGCTGAAGACGGTTTACTCAATGAAAGGCCTGGAAAGTGGTAAAAGGGGAAGTGTCTGAGGGCAACAGCCTAGGAACTTTTCTTCAGCAAAAACAAGAACAAAGAATTCTGGAAGTGATGGTATGGTCCTCACAGAGCCCTTTGGCTGCTACTTTAGCACAAAGTCATTAATTTGGTAGTATTACGATCAGCACTAAATGACAACTTCATTCTGTGCCTCTCGTGTCCTTGAAAGCAAGGACGCCGAGTGGGTTGGCTGTTTTTGTCCTAGCAACCAATGTCATCATCGGTTGTTAGGACACCAGCATGTTACACCAAACATGTTATACTTGCCTCCTCTGTGCAATAGGTTTGCACAGAGCTTCCCTGATCTTCCTCTTCTTGGGTGCTCCACCAGCTCTCCTGGCTCCTCCTCCCTGTTGAGTACCCCCAGAGCAAGCTGCTTTCTCTGAAGGCACTTGTGCGTGCGTGCACCTCCCGAGCCACCTATGTGTGTCTAAGACCCTGGCCTTGCCCCGCCCACACCCCTCCGCTCTACCCTCACTGGCTGCGATTGGCCAATGAAGAGGGAGAGATCCTCTTCAATGCACATTGCTGGACTGAGATCAAGCTCAGGTAAGTATTATGGGGGACTGAGGACATAGATGCATTAACTTTCATGCATACAATGCATGAAGATAAAAAATAACCTTCAGCCTTTAGTACCACTTTAACCACTTCAATACCAGACACTTTTACCCCTTTCCTGCCTAGGCCAATTTTCAGCTTTTAGCGCTGTCACAGTTGGAATGACAATTTTCAAACAAATTGAACTTTCTTTCGGTGGTATTTATTCACCACGGTTTTTTTATTTTTAGCAAAATTAATTTAAAAAGATCGAACATTTTGAAAATCTATCTTTGGTTCTGTTAAAAATGTTTGCAAAATAAATAATCTTTCTTCGTAAATTTAGTCCAAAATGTATTCTGCTACATTTCTTCAGTGAAAATAACCCCAAATCAGTATATATCATTTAGTCTGTAGGAAAGTTATAGAGTCCACAAACTAAGGTATATATATATCTAAAAATTGATCAATAATTTTGAAGAATGGATGGATGATCTCATTTTTTGAGGCCCGAAATTGCTAGGACAGTACAAACATCCCCCAAATGACCCCTTTTTGGAAAGTAGACAGTTTTTGGTATTTAGTAGACATGTGCATTGGTTTTTGTCCGAATGCATTTTCGTCTGAATTTCAGGTATTTTCGTTATCGTTTTAACAAACTATAACGAAAGTGCAGAATCCGAAAAATGAAAGATCCGACATAAACAAATGCTTTATTTTCGTTTTCGTTGCTACAACAGTTCGATATAGATAGGAGATTCGACATGATGATGACAATAACAATCTGTGTCTATCAAACCTGTGGTTGAATGTGCCTAACATTAACTCTATTAGTCCAAGATTATTCTACATACAGAGAAAAGATTCGACATAGAGAGAAAAGATTCGACGTAGGGGAGAAAAGATTCGACGTAGGTGAGAAAAGATTCGACATAGGGGAGGAAAGATTCAAAGTAGGGGAGAAAAGATAAATAAAAATAATGACGATGATGAATGTTATTGGCTGATTGTAACCAAAGAGGAGGAGCAGTAAAATAGCTAAAACTAAGTACACACGTACTTTGGCTTATGGGGTCTGTTGAAAGTTCTAAGAAGATTTGAAAGAGCAGGTAAACCATACGGCATCATACAGTTTAGTTGCTCCGTCGAATCTTCTTTGAACATTCGACAGACACCATAAGCCTTCAATGACAGATTCAACCCTAATTTGGATTTTCGGACGAATGCAATTTTTAACGAAAAACAAAATAAATAAAAACGAATTTTGGGAGTAACTAAATAAATTTATTTTTTGGACGAAAACGAAATTCCGAAACGAAATACTTCAGTGTGCACATGTCTAGTATTTAGTAAAAGGCATGGCAAGTTTTTTGAAATTGTAATTTTTTGTCACAGTTTTTTGGAAAATGAAGAAATGTAAAAAAAAAAATGTTTTGCTCACAATTTAAAAACATTTTTATATACAGTCACCAGTGCAGTACAGCATCATCATATAACTGGTGTGGCGGTGATCAGGGACACTGACTGGTGACAGTATGTAAAAAAATGTTAATACTTTTTTTATATATTTTTGTATACTATTATTTATTATTATTTTTTTATACTTGTTTATACTTTCTTTTATATTTTATTTCTTTAGTACAGAAGCACTGTACTACTGTCGTGGTGGTGGTGGTGGTGGGGCGGGGTGATCAGGATTTTTTTTTCTTTTACACACTATGATTGCTTATAACTGTGCATTTCACAGTTATAAGAATTTTTTCGAATGAAAACACTCCATCCAGTGTATACTATTGTGATTAGCTGTGATTGGCCACAGTTAATCACATGATACAGATCGGCTGTGATTGGCCCTGTATGTACCAGGTGATGACTGTGCCCATTTACAGAGCTCATCACAATAGTACCCAATGCAAGCCATGTAACAAAGCCTTTCATTGTGTACAACTGTCATGTGATCTGCTGTGATTGGCCACAGCGATCACATGGTACCGGCAGCAGGCCACTACACTGATATGTCATTGGCCATGTCTGGTAGACACAGCGGGTGACAGATCGCATCAGAGCGTGGCCCAATTCTGGGAGGGCGTCATATGATGTCCTCCTAATACAACAGTGCTCCTGCCCAGCCATCATTTTACAATAGGCCAGGTGGGACGAGGTTAAGTACATATTTTTTATGGCAGGCAATAGTATGACAATTACACACTTAGCCTCACCCTGCACAGAGATTTTCCAGCTCATGGAACATCGAAGACCGAAGGTGATTGTTACCTAGTCAGGTGTAGCCGCTATTGTTCTCAGCATTTTCTGGTGCAATTCTGACCCTAAAAAGATGTCTGTATCACTCACTGCCACGCCCACATAGGAATGTGGCAGAGTTTTAGAACATCTAATGTAAATGCATTAATTAAATAACAATTTATTATTTGCACCATTTCAGAAAATACACATATATAATGAGTAATGATTGCCCACACAGGTGTCCAGGAACAGACATCTACATATATACAGGTCCAAGCTGTACAGGAAAAATTTTAAAAGCTGGAGTGTACGGAGGGGTAGGAGTTGTCATTGCTGTCCTGTTCATTGTTATTATCGCTGTATCAGTTTATCTGGTCAGAGAAAAACAAAAGAAGAATTGGTGAGTACTGTGCAAAAACCTGTGAACTGCAATTTTTATGACAATGATAACCAAGTACTTGATTTCAGAAATAGCAAATGTAGAGTACCCGCGCTTTGGATAATGGCTGGGTTGCTGCCTCCCCAAAAAAGAACTCCCCAAAAGAGGGGGGTCCAGAGTATAAAGTAAAAAAGTAAGTGGGGTGTGTGGCGCTACCTGAGGTCAATAGGTAAATAAAAAACAATCCCTCTAACATATAATCTATATAAATGGCTCAAGGTTAAACTAGAAGGATATATAATGATTCCTATTCAAAGATGTAAAGGCATCCACAGGATAAAATAAAATGCATAAAATGAGTGACCCTTTGTAAAGTGCTATGTGCTATAGGTGAAGTAGATAGATGAATTCCTGTGTATTCGTGGCCCATCTTGCACAGGTGTGGCAGGAGAGTCCTCACAAATCCAACCAAAGTTAATGCAAGAGATAATGTCAAATAAATTAAATCCTGTGTGTCCGTGGCCCTCCCTGCACAGGTAGGCAAGAGAGTCCTCATGGATCCAATCAATTTTAGTGCAAGACACAATCTATATATATATAACAAAACTGGTAAAAATATATCACATATAAATATGATTCAGAACAGTCCAGTGATACCAGTTCATTTAACCTAAACTGTGCACATTGAAGAGCAAACAATCCTGGAGCTGATGTGCTACCAGCTAATCTGAACCATTTAAGAAGAGAACTTAGTCCCAGTAAAAATGATGTGCAAAATTCCAAAATCAAAAAAGTTCATTCAAAAGGTGAATTGTGTATGCTGTTGCAAAAGTATTCATGTGACTTTTGTGCTTCCCCTCTCGGTTCCCCACTCACCAGCTACCACTACCCCTGCAGGGGTAAATGGCATGTATAGTATAAAGCAGCTGAGGTCCTATGCCGCGTACACACGGTCGGACTTTTCGTCTACAAAAGTCCGACAGCCTGTCCGACAGACTTCCTGCGGACTTTCGGCGGACTTGCAGCAGACTTTCTAACGAACGGACTTGCCTACACACGACCACACAAAAGTCCGACGGATTCGTACGTGATGACGTACACCGGACTAAAATAAGGAAGTTCATAGCCAGTAGCCAATAGCTGCCCTAGCATGGGTTTTTGTCCGTCGGACTAGCACACAGACGAGCGGATTTCGGGGTCCGTCGTAGTTACGACGTAAAGATTTGAAGCATGTTTCAAATCTAAAGTCCGTCGGATTTGAGGCTGAAAAAGTCTGCTGAAAGTCCGGAGAAGCCCACACACGATCGGATTACCAGCCAGCTTTAGTCCGTCGGCATCCGTTGGACTTTTGTAGACGAAAAGTCCGACCGTGTGTACGCGGCACTAGTGTCTCTCCGGGTCAGGATGCTTCCAGCCTTCCCGTCAGGGTGTCCTATGTCAGACAAATACTAGGCAATAACTAGTATGTTCCTGTGTTGATCCCAGCAAAAAGTCCTCATGTGGAAGAGAGAAGGGCTCTTAGTGTAGTACCAAAAGTTTAAGTTTATTAAAATTACTGTTAAAATAACATAATCATCTTCCATAAATGGTAAGATGTCATCTAAAAACAAAACACTCAAGAAAACCAGGGTCTGCGAGTAGTATAGGAAAGCCGGGGTTGGCAGCGTGCATTCCAACTGCATTCCACCCGATTTCCTCTCAAACCCGGAAGTGACGTTGTGTGCGTGGCCCTGTCTTACGCGTTTCATCATGGGCGTCGTCTGATGCTAAACTAAAAACTAAAACTAAAGATTCTCTTTTTTTTCTTTTAAAATAACAAACATGTTATACTTCCCTCCTCTGTGCCGTTGGGATTGCGCAGAGTGGCCCCGGCCAGAGAGGGTGTGTGCTTCTCCAGCATGGGAACAAATGGGCTCAGGTGAGTAAAACGGGGGGGCTTGTTGGGGGGCTGGTGCACTACAATCGATTTTTCACCTCAATGCATTGATTGCATTGAGGTGAAAAACCGGGAAAACACTGTCACTGTACTAATGACACTGGCTTGGAAGGGGTTAAACATCTAGGGCGATCAAAGCTTTAAATGTGTGCCTAGCCAGTGTTTGTGTACTGTGGGGAATGTGCTTTTACTAGGGAAAGGCATAGATCCGTGTCCCTGCTTTGCAGAAACACAGGATCCATGCCTTCCCTCCTGACAGAACAGTGAACCGCTTGTGCACCGAATGATCGGCGGGTGGTGGTGGATATCGAGTCCACAGTACCCGCCGATCAGCTCTTTCTGTGTGTGATTACAGTGGGAGCTGCCAGCTGGTGGCGCGCATGCGCCCCCATAACCAGGGCATGTTGAATCACGTATTAGGTACGTGCAGGGCCACTAATAGGGGGTACCACCAGTCCTCCTGTAGGGGGCCCGGGCACACAGGGGGCCTGGAGAGAGCAGGAGGATCAGTGGAGCAGAGAAAGGATGACAGCGTCTCTCACCCAGCAACTGAAAGCTAGTTTCTTCCCCTCCTGGGGTGGGTTGTGCTGTGCCCACCCAGATTACAGTTCTGCCCCACTGAGCTCTTTCCCCTAACCCCACTCCCACCCGCACTCACAGCCGGGTCAAGGAGATGGCAGCCTGGAGGCTGGAGCGGTGAGAGAAGAAGAGCCAGCAGGAGGTGCGCTGTGTTTTACTCTCCCCTCCTGTCAGAAGTGCACTGGTCTGTACAGTACATGAGACCGGATCACTCTTATTGTAGGGGGTGGTGTGTGTGTGTGAATACAGTGCAATGAGATCTACAGTAAGAGCGATCTGGTCTCATGTACTGTATAAAATATGAACGCTCCTCTGACAGGAGGGGAGAGAAAAACACAGCGCACCTCTTCCTGGTTATCTGTGCTGGCAAATGTAATGAGGATGTGGAGAGGGGGGATATGTGCTAGGAGGAAGAATGGGGGGATATGTGCTAGGAGGAAGAATGGGGGGATATGTGCTAGGAGGAAGAGGGGGGATATGTGCTAGGAGGAAGAATGGGGGGGTATGTGCTAGGAGGAAGAGGGGGGGATATGTGCTAGGAGGAAGAATGGGGAGGATATGTGCTAGGAGGAAGAATGGGGGATATGTGCTAGGAGGAAGAGGGGGGAATATGTGCTAGGAAGAAGAATGGGGGGATATGTGCTAGGAGGAAGAATGGGGGGATATGTGCTAGGAGGAAGGGGGGGATATGTGCTAGGAGGAAGAATGGGGGAGGGATATGTGCTAGGAGGAAAAATGGGGGGATATGTGCTAGGAGAAAGAATGGGGGGGGATATGTGCTAGGAGGAAGAATGGGGGGGGTATGTGCTAGGAGGAAGAATGGGGGGGATATGTATGAGGAGGAAGAATCGGGGATGGATATGTGCTAGGAGGAAGAATGGGGGGGATATGTGCTAGGAGGAAGAATGGGGGGATATGTATGAGGAGGAAGAATAGGGGTGGATATATGCTAGGAGGAAGAATGGGGGGGATATGTGCTAGGAGGAAGAATGGGGGGGTGATATGTGCTAGGAGGAAGAATGGGGGGATATGTGCTAGTAGGAAGAATGGGGGATATGTATGAGGAGGAAGAATAGGGGTGGATATATGCTAGGAGGAAGAATGGGGGGGATATGTGCTAGGAGGAAGAATGGGGGGGTGATATGTGCTAGGAGGAAGAATGGGGGGATATGTGCTAGTAGGAAGAATGGGGGATATGTATGAGGAGGAAGAATAGGGGGGATATGTGCTACGAGGAAGAATAGGGGGGATATGTTCTAGGAGGAAGAATGGGGGGAGATATGTGCTGGGAGGAAGAATGGGGGGAGATTTGTGCTGGGAGGAAGAATGGGGGATATGTGCGAGGAGGAGGGCTTGGGGGGGTTGAACCAGGAGATGGGATGTTTGTGCTAGGAGAGAGGGTGGGCATTAGTACTGTGGGGGGGTTGGGTAGGGAGGAAGAATTTGTGCTGGGAAGGGTAACATAGAGGGGGTTGTGCTAGGAGGAAAGATTTGAGGGAATTTTTCCTAGAAGTGGGATTGAAGAAAGAAGATTTGTGCTGGGAGGGGAGATGTGGGGGATTTTGTGCCAGGGGGAAGTGGGGGAAATTGGGATAATAGAAGGGTTTGGGGGGATGTGTGCTGTTGGCAGGGGGGATCTGGGGGAGAAGATTTGTGCTAGGATAGAACATTTGAGAAAAAAGAGGATGTGCTAGGCAGGTAATTTTTGTTGTGAGGGAGATTTGTGCTAGGAGGGGGGATTTTCGTTTTGAAATTTTTGCACGGGGAGGGGCATCGCATAGGCTGTACAGGGCACGGTGATTTTTTAACAGCGGCCCTGGGTACGTGACCTGGTGCAGCAGTGCCACCGTGCTGTTGTATAAGTAAGTCATACGGGGAGCAAGTGGTTAAGTTAGAAGCTGATTGAATACCATGCATAGCTGTACCAGATTTTCCAACCTCCAGTTTTAGTAAATCAGCTCCAATGTCTCCCATTTTTTCTGATAGATTAATGGCTGCATTGTCAGATACAACTAGAGGCCAAATACATTAAAGTTCTCTTACTAAGGTATTTCAGAAAAAAATATACGTAATTTTACAAATAGATAGAACTGATGATACAGGCATTAGTCTCTCAGAAAAAATTTGGAACATTTCGTGCAAACTGCGTAAATGTTTCTGACGTACGTGCAACAAATGTTTTATACATAGACCCCATAGACCCCCTAGGTACAAAAGGGCTGCATGTGGTCCAAAGTTTTCAGCTTGTGCACCAGGAAATGGTGATGTCCTTATGCAATCCTTAAATGAAAGTTGTGTTAGTTTGAATAGAACCTCTCATGTTCATCAAGTGTATAAACTAATGCCACGTACACACGATCGGACATTGATCGGACATTCCGACAACAAAATCCATGGATTTTTTCCGACAGATGTTGGCTCAAACTTGTCTTGCATACACACGGTCACACAAAGTTGTCGGAAAATCCGATCGTTCTGAACGCGGTGACGTAAAACACGTACTTCGGGACTATAAACGGGGCAGTAACCAATAGCTTTCGTCTCTTAATTTATTCTGAGCATGCGTGGCACTTTGTGCGTCGGATTTGTGTACACACGATCGAAATTTCCGACAACGGATTTTGTTGTCGGAAAATTTCATAGCCTGCTCTCAAACTTTGTGTGTCGGAAATTCCGATGGAAAATGTGTGATGGGGCCCACACACAGTCAGAATTTCCGACAACAAGGTCCTATCACACATTTTCCGTCGGAAAATCTGACCGTGCGTATGGGGCATAACAATGCTGCAGGACAACATTTACCAAAAGATGCCTACAAGCACCTACCATCAACTATAAAAGGGGATTGAATTATGTCATAACACACTGAGCTTTGGTCCAGAGGTACTGATGACAACCAATGAATGTGGCCACTGGGGACTATTTGAACCTGAGTATCTCATTATTACCACCAGTCCAGTATACACAGCTTTGTAGCATTATCACAGGCCCCATTAGTAGATCACTAGTTGACTTTGTGTCAGAAACCATGAAATCAGGCCGAGACAGAAGTACAGTTAAATCACACTTGTTTAATAATAAAAGTAAAAAGAACAAACGTAGTCAAAACATAGCCAAAGTTCAGTAACCGGAACGGAAAGTCAGTCAGCCAGTAGTCAGGGAACAATGTAGTAGAACAGCAAGCAGGATCTGGAGCTAGAAGGGATGTCAGCACAGCAAGTCTTGAACAGGATCGCAGGCGATAGTTTCTGTGATGTTGACCAAGGCGAAGGCAGAGATCCTCTGGACTGGACGGCTTAAGTAGGCAGGACTGATGAGCAGTATATCATCAACAGCTGAGTAGCTGCAGAGAGATAGGAGCTGGCAATTAGCCGACAGCTGAGCCGCCAGCTCAGTGAAGGAAGGTCTGAACCCAGCCCTGACACTTTGGTATTTTTGTGTCTTTTATTTTGGGCAGATCAGTGTGACACATTGCGGGTTATTTACTAAAACTAGAGAGTGGAAAATGTGGCACAGCTCTGCATAGAATGCGCAACCATGCACAATTGCCCCAGATTCTTAATGCTCCAATTTTAGTAAGTCCTCCCCCCCATTATGTAACTTATAAAAACCATATAAATAATTGTAGGTGATAAAAATACATAAATACATAAAAATACATTTCGTTATTTTTTTATATTTGGCTTGCATAACTTTTTGCATTGCGTATCCCCAGGAATGATTTTGTCAGAGATAATAATGATGAGCTGTGGATTGATGATACCGATGATGAATGGACGGCACAAAATGGGTTATCCAATGTAAACCTACAAATTGAATCAGTTGTATATGGTAAGCATTACATGATGTTCTACATTATGTCATAATTCATCTCAAAGCTTAATTAATTATAATAATTATTCAACATGGAGGAGGAAGACAGACTTCCTGCTGCATTCTGTCTCTTAGGTGTGCAAAGTATAACAATATTTTTTTTTTTATATTTTACTTGTGCCGCGCTGTAGTGATCTGTGTATTTAGTGCTAATAAATCCTAAAAAACAAGAAATCATTTTTTTTATATATGTGTTTAAATAAATGTGTCACTTAACACAACTAGACGTGCACTGCTGAAAAATGTGTTCATTTTCGTTTCATTCGTTTTTTAAATTTTTCTATTTTTTGGGTCATTCATTATGATCGCAATCGTAAATTCGTAAATTCAAAAATTCGAAAAATCCCAAAAATTCTAAAGAATAACTAACTAACTAATAATAACTAACTATTAAATTATAGGTATTGGAATTTCCTTTCAAATTTGGCTGTGAGTGAACGTAACAAATACGAATTTATCCAAAGTTACGAATTATCCAAAATAATGAATGACGCATCTGAACAAATAGAACAGAACAAATTAATAATAAATAATAATAATAAAAAGTTTTTACTATTGTTATTTATTATTATTAATTTGTTACATTTCATTCATTATGGCATTCGTTATTTCGGATAATTCATAACTTCGGATAAATTCATATTCATTCACTAACAGCCAAATTTGAAGGGAAATTCCAATACCTATAATTTAATAGTTAGTAATAGTTAAGTTATTATTAGTTAGTACAAGAAAAACAGAGATGGAAGGCGCGCACACCTAGTGCATTACCAAAGATAATTTAATAATAAAAATGTTTTATATAAAAGTGGGTACTCACAAAAAGCAACTGACAAAAGGCCATAAAAACAATACATGAACATGCACAGAACACAGGGTACAGCTAACGCATTTCGGGGGCGCATCCCCTTCCTCAGAGCTAGGCACCTACATGTAGGAGAGGAGTGCCAGAACAGGCCTGGGCTGGGAGTGGTTAAACACATATAGAAAATGTTTTATTTCTTGTTTTTACGATTTATTAGCACTAAATGCACAGATCACTACAGCACAATTAAAATAGAAAAAAATATGTTTGTTATACTTTGCACACCTATGGGATTGTGAATAGTGCCAGCAGCTTTGCTCGCTAATGTCTATGTAAACGCAAATAGTAGCTTGCAGGACTCTCCACAATCCATTCTGTCTCTATTACTGTCCACTTTAGGGACAGTTATACAGGATGTTTCTTCTGTATCACTGTATTTCTTCTGTATCACAGGCTTATAGAAGTTTTTTTATCAAAACCATTTAAACAACGATCTACCATTTTCTTCTTGCCTACAGAATCTTCTACCACAAGCAGCCAGTCTAGTAAGAAGACATTCACACCCAGACTGGACAAAGTGGACACAACAATTAAGGTATTCTTCACTTCCTCCCATACCCCCATTGGTACTGATGAGCCAAAATGCCCTGGGTTCAATTCTAGCAGGGTCTGGAGCACTTTAATGAAGTTCAGATGCTGAACCTGCACCCTATTGACATCAATAGGAGCCAAATATGTCAAATTAAAAATGCCCATTTTCTGAGATAATCGGCAAGAGTGTGTAAAAAAAAACAGCCTGAGGTTGGGAGGAAGTTGGGTGTTTACTGCCCTGGGGAACATGTACCAATGCAAAAAAAAAATCTATTTGGCTAAGAGCAATGATTTTTGTAAAGCACTAATATTTACAAAGGAAAATATGTTCTAAATTGCTGAAAGTGACATCCCCCCCCCCAGGCTTCTTTAACCACTTAAGGACCGGGTCTATTTTTCAAACTTGTATTTACGTTAAAATCAGGTTTTTTGCTAGAAAATTACTTAGAACCCCCAAACATTATATATATATTTTTTCAGACACCCTAGAGAGTAAAATGGCGGTTGTTGCAATACTTAATGTCACACCGTATTTGTGCAGCGGTCTTACAAATGCAATTTATTTGGAAAAAATACACTTTTTTAAATCAAAAAATAAGAAAACAGTAAAGTTAGCACAATTTTTTTTTATTGTAAAACATAATATTGCGCAGATTAAATTGATACCCAACATCATATAAAAAATCGATTGTTCGGCATTTACTGAATGCAGCTAAAGCATGCATCCCATCTCTATGGAAGAAGACTCTTCCGCCGACAATAGGGATGTGGCTGCGCAGGGTGGAGGAGATTAGAAGATTGGAGGACCTGGTTCAAACGGCACAAAATAAACAAGAGCAACATTCACAGACATGGCAGTTGTGGAATATGTTCATATTCTCGGATGAAGGAATAGCCCTTTTGGCCACATAACATATAGTAACTCAGCAGAAGTCGATACGCCTGGGCCTGACACCCCTACCCCTCCACCCCCCCCAAAAAAAAAAAAAAAAATCCTCTTCCCTGTAACTTTTCTCCCTTTCCTTTCTGTACTCTCTTCTTTGTCTCTCTCTGGTTTCTCACTTCTTTGTCTACTTTCCTAGAATCTACTTAATTCTACCCCTTTTACTTAGGGTTACTGATAGTTATGGTATTTCATGTTAGAAATTTCACAACATTTCAGGAATGAAGTTTGTATTATACACAGAATGAGATGAGTTGTATTACCTGCAGAAGTTGACTCTGTTAGCTTAAATTCTGAACACTTAAACACAAATGCCATTGATACTGTTTGTATGAGGATATGTCTTCATTTATGTATATCAGTTATCAGACTGGAAAATGTATCTCATTTCTGTCTTTGTTCTTTTTATTCTCTCTTTGAAATAAAAATTTTATATTTGAAAAAAAAATTGATACCCAACATGTCATGCCTCGAAATTGAGCCCGCTTGTGGAATAGCGTCAAATTTTGACACTTAAAAATCTCCATAGGCGACGTTTAAAAATTTCTACAGGTTACCAGTTTTAAGTTACAGGAGGTCTTGGGCTAGAATTATTGCTCTCGCCCCCACATGTGTGGTTTGAACACTGTTTACATATGCAGGTGCGACTTATGTATGCATTCGCTTCTGTGCATGAGCACGGCAGGACGTTGCGCTTTCATTTTTTTTTCTTATTTATTTTATGTTTATTTATTTTTTTAAACTGTCCCTTTAAAAAAAAAATGGATCACTTTTATTCCTATTACAAGAAATGTAAACATCCCTTGCAATAGAAAAAAAAAGCATGACAGGACCTCTTTAATGTGAGATCTGGGATCAAAAAGACCTCAGATCTCATATTTACGCATAAATGCAATTAGAAAATAAAAATAAAACGTCCCTTTAAAGGAGAATTATGGGATGGGTTAAATAAATAGCACCTATTACATTCATCACAAATCAGCTAATCTTTTTTTCCTACCTCCTTTAGTTTTTCCAGCATGTGCACATGAACTTTCTATGGGGCAGTGATGGTGAACCTTGGCACCCTAGATGTTTTGGAACTACATTTCCCATGATTCTCAATTACACTGCAGAGTGCATGAGCATGATGGGAAATGTAGTTCCAAAACATCTGGGGTGCCAAGGTTCGCCATCACTGCTATAGGGCATTAAGCGAAGGGTTAATATAATCGGTAAACAAATATAAAGGATGGACTTTTTTACTTCCCTGAAGTTGGGATGTATTATGGTATTCCATTCCTTGATGTTAAAGGGGTGGCAAACCCTCCTGGTTTTTCACCTCAATGCATTCTGTGGATTGAGGTGCAAAAACCTATTGTAGTGCACCAGCCCCTTAGCACCCATTTTACTCACCTGAGCCCGATCGTTCCCACACCGGAGAAGCGCACACCCTCTCTGGCCGGTGTCTTGGCTCTTGATTGGACAGATTGATAGCAGCGCAACTATTGGCTCCAGCTGCTGTCTCTTTTAATGCTCCAATTTTTTGTTAGGTTGAGAATTACTGGGACTTCTGAGGTGCTACATAAATGTAAATAACATACACATTATATCTTAATAAAAAGAATGATTTTAATAAGATATAATGTGTATGTTGAATACATCTATGCAGAAGTCCCAGTAATTCCTAACCTGCTCAAGAATGTCACTTTTATTTCAGTCGGGACTCACATGTGGAGAAGATGCAGGCTGCCATCATTCCTCTGAGATCTTCACTTTCCCCCAGGGAGAGTTGTGCTGTGTGCTGCGCAGGAAGCAGTACTCAGGGTACACTATGATGATCTCTTCCTGCTCTGTCCACCTGTCCACCTGTATTGTGAGCTGTGAAAGCCCCGACAAACGAGTACCCGAGGAGAGAGGCAGTTTTTTTACTGTTGTAAGCTGTTTTTGTGGCAACAGGAAGCATAGGATGGTGGACTCTGGTAACTACTAACTCCTGTGAGGACTGCAGCCACCAGCTGTGGAGTAAGCAGTCAGGAGTTATCCTATACTGCCTCTAGGGCTGCTTTCACACTGGAGCGGGTGGGCGTTGACGGTAAAAAGCAGCTAGTTTTTGCAGCGCTTTACCGTCATTTTAGCGGCGCTATTTGGCAGATTAAAAGCATCCCGCTAGCGGCCAATGAGGGGGTTAAATGCGCCCGTGTAGAGCCGCTGCCAAAGCGCTCTGCAGGCACTTTGCAGGGGCTTTGCAGGCGCTTCAGCAGCGGTGCCCATTCATTTCAATGGGCAGGAGTCGTGGAGGAGCGGTGTACACACCGCTCCTTCACCACTCCAAAGATGCTATTTGCAGGACTTTTTTTAATGTCCTGCCAGCGTATCGCCTCAGTGTAAAAGCACTCAGGCTTTCACACTGACACTACAGGGGCACTATTTTTCAGGCACTTTACAGGCATTATTTTTAGCCCAAAAGTGCCTGAAAAATGCCCCATTGTGAAAGGGGTCTAAAGTCCCAGCTCAACATTCCTAATAGCAGGTGGCAGAGTGATATTCAACTGTCAGGGATTCTGTAGCCGGGACTACAGAGACAGTATCCAAAAATGTGCCTGCCTGCTCACTCCACGGCCAGTGGCTGCAGTTCTGACAAAAATTTTGCATTCAACTGAAAAATAGTCCCACTGACAGTGATATTAGTTAGCAGGGGTGCCAAACTGGAGACAGTGAAAAAAACCTGGGGTGTGCCTAGGCACACCCGGCACACCCCCTGCGCATGCCTGTGATGAAAATACAAGTAGATGTGAATGGAAGGTTTCATTGTCTCATATAAAAATCCAGATAGTCAATAAAAGGATTAATTCACAATGTTAGCTCTGATTTGATTTGATTTTACTATACCAGTAATGCATGAAATGCCTGTGTGCTGTCACATCCATGTGTATTCTGCTTTACAAATATATTGTTTTCACTCTGGTAGATAGTAATATGTAGAGGATATTTAAATACACAGCACTATCAGTGACTTCTCCTACCTTAGTCACTGAAGTGCTGATATCTCTGCTGATTCTTCTGACCATCGGTACAGACTGTAGAGGAGGAGGGAGTGGGGAGGGAGGGGGAGGATTTTAAAGGGGTGGTCCATACTAAAAAATTGCATGTGGTGCCTCTTAAATCCTTACCAGACCCTTAACCACTTCAGCCCCAGAAGAATTTACCCCCTTCCGGACCAGAGCAGTTTTTGCAATACGGTACTGCATTGCTTTAACTGACAATTGCATGGTCGTGCAACGCTGCACCTAAACAAAATTAACATCCTTTTTTTTCCCCACACATAGAGCTTTCTTTTGGTGGTATTTGATCACCTCTGCGGTTTTTATTTTTTGCGCTATAAACAAAAAAAGAGCAACAATTTTGAAAAAAAAGCAATATTTTTTACTTTTTTGCTATAATAAATATCCCCAAAAAATATATAAAAAAACACATTTCTTTCTCAGTTTAGGTCGATATGTATTCTTGTACATACTTTTGGTAAAAAAAATTGCAATAAGCGTATATTGATTGGTTTGCACAAAAGTTATAGTATCTACAAAATAGGGGGTACATTTATGGCATTTTTATTATTATTTTTTTATTGGTAATGGCGGCGATCTGCGATTTTTATTGTGACTGCGACATTGCTCCGGATACATCGTACACTTTTGATACTATTTTGGGACCAGTGACATTTATACAGAGATCTCCACTAGCTTCTGTATTATGTGCCATGCGGCTGCCATGTGGCATTGTAAACACAAAAGGATGGCTACTCAGCATGGGTGCTATTCAGAGAATTCTTTGCATTTCTCATTTGCTTTTTTTTTTTTTGCTCTCTTTTGGTTTAATTCTAGCACTCCCCAAATGATCTATAAATTTTACCCCTTTTCAAATTTTTTTATTACTTTTTTTTTTCATATTGATCATCTAATAAGAGTTTTATCAATTGTCCTTTCTTATTTTTTTAAACGCTTAAACGCATTTTTTATTTATTTTGTTTTTTACTTTTTTCCTACAGATAAAGATACAGAGGCCTCAGGTTTCCTTAATATAACCAAGCTAACTTTTGGCAACAAGAAGACACAAAATCAACAAAGAATATATGGAAGGAAAAATAATCTCAGACATGTCCTTTTAAGCTAAATTATTCAGATTTAAGAAATTGTTCATAATACAACAAACTGAATGTTGATGCCTTAAAGACAGGTGGAAGAGAACAAAGACAGATTTCTATTATGTATTAGCCATATACATGTAAGGGGGGCTTGCAAATGGCTGTAATGGGGCTAAGAGCACTGTCCCTGCACTGCTTCTTCTTCCTAGAACTAAAACCCTCCTGCTTTAGGTTTAAATCTCCACCATCTTGTGCCCATCTCCTTGCCAGAAGCCTTCTCACAACATTCCTGACCATTGTCCAGGGAAGGAATGTTCAACACAAAAAGTTAAAATTGCTGCACTTTACTTCTGTTACTTTAAGATGGTATTACAATCAAATCACATAGACATACTATACATACATACTATACTGGAAGAACCGTAGCAGTCATATGTTAAAACAGCACACCGTACATTTTAGTAAGCCATCTTCCCTACTGTCTTTCCTCCCTGGGTCAGCTGTATCCACTCCGAGGGTTATGGTTTGCCTTAGGCTGTTTGTGTCCAGCTCTATGCTCCTTGAACCTGTCTCAGAATCATTCTGAGATAGGTTCACTACAGTCAACTCAGCTATGGGTACACGACACATCTCCCAGGTCCTCCAGGGGAATGGCCTCACTCCAGGGAACACTTGACCTGGCCTAAAAGTTCTTTTGCAACTCGCTGTATCCTCCTCTATCATAAGTGTCAGGATGTCTACAGCAAGCTCTTATTGGTGCAGGTCTACCTCTCCCATTCCTCCAGCCTTGTCCAGGGCCTCTGCTTGCTGACTACATTTGTCTGATGGTGGTGTACTTGGCTCCTATGCCCCCACTAGATCTCCTCCTAACCTGGCTTATGAATGGGCACTGACTCATTACATCACTACAGGAGAGCTCTAACTAAAAGGGACCTAGCACCTGATGGCACTACTCTCTGCAACCAGGAACTATTTTGGGACAGAGCCACCTAGTGGCAGACTAGCTAACTGCGCCTGCCTACACACATAGATATTTCTCTTGTTCAGATAATATAATAGGTTCCTCCATTCATGTTAAGCAGTGTAGATGAAGGAATCTCTCCTGTCAATGACTGTATTCTGACAGCCTTCACCCCAGGCATCTGATTGGATGTAGTTACTGTTTGGCCAACAACCTTACATCCGGATCCTTTAATAAACTTTTTCAGACCAGGTAGAGCTGACAGGACCGTCCACGGCTTGAATTTCAAAAGGCTATGAAACGAATGAGAGCCATGTATGGCAGACTTAAAAACATGTTTGTAAAAAGTAATGTTATTAACTTGTAAATGGCTTTTAATCTCCAAAGAGGGCTCTGAAACTCACATCTGCCACATAATATTTTACAATGTATTGTTCAATGATAGATAGAAAAATGCACTAGATCCATTCCCAGAATCTACACATAATACTCAAGTTATATGTTAGCACAGAATAGGGGTTCTTTATTTTCAAAAAAGAGTGACAGAATTTTTCAGCTGTCAATTTGAAAATTACAAACATGGAAAATACTATTACTTATCCTTGTGTTAAAGGGAAAATTAAAATACCCAAAAAAAAAAAAAAAAAAAGCTTATTTCCATTATACTGTATATCCAGTACCTCCAACCTTTTGACGTTCATTCTGAAGTGGCATTTGTTATAAAGAAATTCAATTTACTAAACTTTAAGTTAGTAAGAAGTATATTGTATTTCATGCTACCATGAGACAGTAAAGTGTTGAAATACAAGAAAGTTGTTGTAAGACAGTGGCCACTATGCACATTTGCCTACTAATTTTTTCTTTTAAGATTTTTAAGTATTTAAGTTTTTTTTTTTAAATATTCGTGACTTAAGAATATATATAGATATATATATATATATATCTATATATTATTTTTACAAAAATCTATGTAACATTAAAGGATCAGCTAAAAGTAATAAAGAATTTTAATAAATTATATAAATCATTTAAAGCAATGATTATATAATGTCCATACATAAAATTGTAAGAATAAAAAGAACAATTTATTGCAGGAAAAACATATGAAAATCTAGTTACAAAATACATTACATTTCTACTAGATTGACTCAAATAAAACTAGGCAGTGACTTAAAGCAGATCTACACTCTATCTGAGGACCAAATACCAAAAGCGCTAATAATTAAATTTTTTTTTAACAATACATTTTATTGCAAGTTTTTAATTAACAATGCAGATTTTCATTCATGTTAGTCATTTGTAACCAACATAGTTACATTGGCATTAGTTGATCTTTTACCTCATAAAAGTGTATTATGGCTATGACGTCTCTTGGTAATTTTTCTGGAATGTGAGATGGTTTAGGTAATCTGTGTGCTCTGGCGATTCCCAATTCCTGATGTGGGATTGATGGAATTAGCTTTGTTGTCATATCTTTAAGAAAATGTTTCAATTCTGGTGGTTTAACGTTTTTGGGTATACCGCTGAACTTCACGTTATTGCGTCTGGCGCAATCCTCCAAATCTGCCATTTTCATTCTGAGTTGTTTAATCTCATCTTCCAACTCAAAGTGAGAATCAACCATTTCATTGTGAGCAGATATAAATTCACACATTTTAGTTTCTACATAGTCCACTCTTTCCCCTATTACATCAATTTTCATTTTAGATTTCTGCATGAAATTTAACATATCATGTTGTAATGCACCTCTTAGGGAAATTATCATATCTTTTATTGTAGAATCCAGTATGGGTTGCCCTGCTGTGGGAATTGCATTCAGCTTTTCATCATATGGATTGTTATTTGATATATAGTAAATATCTTGTAGGGGTTCATTACCTTCAGCAGAAGAAATCCTTCTCTTCTGTCTGAGAGGACTTGTAATTTCAGCTTGTGATTCCAGGTTGTTGTGACACTGCAGCCCAGGGAGTGTATTCTCTTCCTCTCCTGAGTCTGCAGCATTATGTCCTGTATTGGAATTCACTTAATTTGTGGGGCCCCCTTGTTTTTCTTTTCGCCAACATTCTCCGTTTATTCCCGTCGCTTTCCCGGAGTCAGGTTATGTCTCCAGGGCTTCTGTGTCGCTTTTTTAGTCACTCAGGGGTGTCTGTGATTACAGAGCTCCCTCACAGTGCGGCCATCTCGTTCTGTGGCTAGCCACGCCCCCTAATAATTCATTTTTAATATTCAAAGCAAACTCATCTATTCATGTCTCCATGCTTTATTTTGCTGAGAAATCACTTTAAAAAATACCCCCTAGCATTTCTGGCAATTGCCTTCTTGAGTAAGGGCAGATGATTCATGTAGCATTTACTTCCTGGAATCCATCTGCCCTTAGCTCAGGCATGCAAGTAGAATGGTGTGCTTAGCAGAGGAAACCCTTCCTGCCTCCTGAAGACTCCTGAGATGTATTACATCATTTGCCTAGGCAAGAAAGCTAGGAAGTGACTAAAGAAATGTAAAAAATAGTTTAAAACAAGTATATATGATATACTTTCCAATCTGGAGTCGTGAAGTGCTGCTCCAAATAACACTCTGTGCAGATCAGGAAGTGTATACAGTGACATTAGTGATTTGTTTCTTCGATGCATTTACACCTCTGTGCAAGGTGGTCCCTTACCTTACAGCTGTAAGGTAACAGCGTGAGATAATATAGAAGGCCAAGGGCTTCTACAGTAGACAAATACAGATCCCTCCTCTGTGTAACTCGGCGGTAAAAGTAGAGAGGGAGCTGCAGGTCCAATGCAATGTATAGAGGAGAAGGAAGAAAGGAGGTCCCAAATTGGGAAGTATGTTAAAACTAGATGCATTTATTTTGAGTTTTTGAGTTTGAGTTTTAACATACTGCACGATTTGGGACCTCCTTACTTTCTTCTCCTCTATACATTGCATTGGATCTGGAGCTCCCTCTCTACTTTTACCGCCAATTTACACAGAGGAGAGATCTGCATTTGTCTACTGTAGGAGCCCGGATTCCCTTGGCCATCTATATTATTTCACGCTGTTACCTTACAGCGGTAAGGTAAGGGACCACCTTACACAGATGTGTAAATGTACCGAAGAAATGAATCACTAAAGTCACTGTATACACTCCCTGATCTGCACAGAGTGTTATTTGGAGCAGCACTTCACGACTCCAGCTCATCTCCACATGGACATTTGTCTTTGCTAGTAGCAACCTAATATTCATTTGCATTATTACCTATGTGGTTCTCTTAGCACCAGCACTTTAATATTACCATATTTGAAGATTGTATTTCACTATTGTCGCCTTTATCACCTGCACTTTATATATCATTAGTTGTTTATAGTGGCTATACATATTCCTTTTAGTACTGTGTGATTAGCATCTAGGATTTACTCCATATATGTTTTACTGTATACCCACTATCACTATTTGAATTTTCAGTTAGAGCGCAACACCACTCATTGATTTTTATTCCATCTTATTTTGGGTTAAGGTTGACCTATCCGGTGTTTCCTGCAGCTAGTTTCCTTATTCCTATAAATACAGGTAGCGCGGGAATATCCCCTTTCTCTTTTTTATACTTTCCAATCTATTTACTAATGCTAGCAGCAGAAGATTTTAAAATAATCAATGTTGGTTCAACTTTAAGTGATACATCAATGTACATCTATATAATCCATGGGTCTTAAAGAGGAGTTCCGACTAAAAAAAAAAAAAGAAAAGTCAGCAGTAGGGATGAGCCGAACACCCCCCGGTTCGGTTCGCACCAGAACCTGCAAACGGACCGAAAATTTGCGCAAACTTTAGAACCCCATTGAAGTCTATGGGACTCGAAGGTTCAAATCAAAATCAAAAGTGCTAATTTTAAAGGCTAATTTGCATGGTATTGTCCTAAAAAGGGTTTGGGGACCCGGGTCCTGCCCCAGGGGACATGTATCAATGCAAAAAAAGTTTTAAAAACGGCCCTTTTTTCGGGAGCAGTAATCTTAATGATGCTTAAAGTGAAAAAAAAAGTGAAATATTCCTTTAGATATCGTACCTGGCGGTGCAAACAGGACAGGGACTGTAGGTTTGTTGTTAAGTAGAATCTGTTTGTAATTTTGAACTGGTACATTTTTAAAGTGTAGCTCCAGCCAAAAAATCTATTTTTAAGCTTTTTGGAAAACATAGGGAAGGGTTATCACCCCTGTGACATTTGTTTTGAAACAAGGATTGGTGATAAAGCATCAGTGGAAAGGAGACACGTTTTTCCCATATTAACTCTTACAGGAGAGAATTTCATCTCACTTCCTGTTGTCTCCTTCCGTTTGCAAGTAGGAGTCGTATGTAAGTTGGATGTTTGAAAGTAGGGGCCTGCCCTATATACTCTGCAGAAATTGGGGCCTTAGGTGTTGGTGTTGCCACAACACTGTAAGCCCTCACAGTTACTCTTGGTGGGCACAGGAACGGGCTCTGCTGTGAAATATTAGATCAAGAATTGTAATTACATGTCCCTGTTGAACAGGGGCAGAAAAATTGGGCCTTAGGCACTGGTGCCATAACACTGCTACCCCTCACAGATACTCTAGTTGGAGCGCAGGAATGAGCCCTCCTGTAAAATATTGCATCAAAAATTGTAATTACACGCCCCTGCTAAACGGGGTGAAAAATTGGGCCTTAGGCACTGGTGCTGGTGCCACAACACTGCAACCCCTCACAGATACTCTAGTTGGAGCGCAGGAACAAGCCCTGCTGCAAAGTATTGCATCAAAAATTGTAATTACACACTCCTGTTAAACAGGGGCTGAAAGGTTGGGCCTTAGGCACTGGTGCTGGTGCCACAACACTGCAACCCCTCACAGATACTCTAGTTGGAGCGCAGGAACAAGCCCTGCTGCAAAGTATTGAATCACAAATTGTAATTACACCCCCTGTTAAACAGGGGCTGAAAAGTTGGGCCTTAGGCACTGGTGCTGGTGCCACAACACTGCAATCCCTCACAATTACCCTAGTTGAGTGCAGCAACGAACCCTCCTTGCAAAATATTGCATCAACAATTGTAATTACACGCCCCTGTTAAACAGGGGCTGAAAAATTGGGCCTTAGCCACTGGTGGTGGCGCCCAGAACCAAAAATATTCTTACAAGCTATCAGCATGATCATTGAGGAGGAAGAGGATAGTCACTCAGCATAACAGGATAGTCACTCAGCATCAGCATAGGCAGTCTTGAAGGGATCTGACATTTAAAAAAAAATTATTCGGTTACATCAGCATCAGGTGCTTGGTAGCTGGTGGTGATCCAAGACTGATTCATTTTTATGAAGGTCAGTCGATCGACCGAGTCGGTGGACAGGCGCACCCTGTGATCGGTTACAAAACCTCCAGCAGCACTGAATGTGCGTTCCAAAAGAACGCTGGATGCAGGACAGGCCAGTAGCTCAATTGCATACTGTGCAAGCTCTGGCTAGTGATCCATCCTCAAGACCCAGTAACCCAGAGGATTTTCGGTGGGAAAGGTGCTCAAGTCAGATCTTGCCCCTAGGTATTCCTGCACCATATAAAACAGACGCTGGCGATGGTTGCTGGAACTGATCATACCTTGGGGCTGCGGACTAAAAAATTGTCTGAACGCATCGGTCAGACGGCCACCTCCTCCACCGCTCCTTCTTTGACTGACCGAAGCCTCAGCAACACGTTGTCCAGGAACAGGAGTTTGTAACCTCCCAGTCTCTGGGAACGCGTTGCACAGACCTTTCTGCAAGGCTTCCCGAAGATGTTTCATACTCTGCTCTCTCTCTGCGACGGCAAGATAAGGTCCGCAACCTTACCCTTGTAACGTGGATCAAGGAGGGTTGCCAGCCAGTATTGATCCCTCTCCTTGATACCATGAATACGAGGATCCTTCAGCAGGCTTTGCAGAATCAGGGAGGCCATGCAGTGTAGGTTTGCTGAGGCATTCGGTCCAGAGTTCTCTGGGTCACTAAGGACGACATTATCTGCAGCCACCTCCTCCCAGCCACGTACAAGTCCATGTGTTTCTTGGGACTGTAAATGATCCCTTAAAGACTGCTGCTGATGCTGAGTTCCAGGCTCCACCTCCATGCTGACACAATCCTCCTCTTCCTCCTCCTCCTCGTCCTCTTCCTGTGTGATCGGCGGGCACGCAGGAACACTGTCTGGATAAAGGGGCCTTGAGAGCTAAGCAAGTCCTCCTCTTCCTGCCTTTGTTCTTCCCTGTCCATTATTCCACACAGCGTGTGCTCCAACAGGTGGACAAGGGAGACAGTGTCACTGATGCATGCACTGTCACTGCTCACCATCCTCGTGGCCTCCTCAAATGGTGACAGGACAGTGCATGGCCCCTGGCATGGGGAAAAAAAAACAAGCTCTCCTGACCCTGCCCTGGTGCCATAGTCGAACAGGTACTCATTGATGGCCCCTCTGCTGCATGTGCAGCCGCTGCAGCATGGCCAACATTGAGTTCCACCTGGTGGGCATGTCACAGATTAGGCGGTTCTTGGGCAAGTTAAATTCCTTTTGGAGGTCAGCCAGCCAAGCACTGGTATTATATGACCGGCATAAATGCACACAGACTTTCCTGGCCTGCCTCAGGACATCCTGTAAGCCCGAGTACCTGCCCAAGAACCGCTGCACCACCAAGTTAAGGACATGAGCCAAACAGGGCACATGGGTCATTTGTCCCTGTTGGAGGGCGGAGAGGAGGTTGGTGCCATTGTCGCAAACCACCATTCCTGCCTTAAGTTGGCGTGGCGTCAACCACCTCTGAACCTGCCCCTGCAGAGCTGACAGAACCTCTGCCCCAGTGTGGCTCCTGTCCCCCAAGCACACCAGCTCAAGCACCGCATGGCTTCTTTTGGCCTGCGTAGTTGCATAGCCCCTTGAACACCTACGGAGCCTACGGAGCACCGCTGGTTCCGAGGACAAAGCACAGGAAGAGGCCATGGAGGAAGAAGAGGAGGAGGGGGTGGAGGAGAGAGGAGTGTCAGAATCACCAGTAGTAGCATTTTGGAGGTGTGGTGGTGGAACAACCTCCAACACTACTGCACCTTGTCCTGCATCCTTCCCAGCTGCCAGCAGAGTCACCCAATGTGCCGTGAAACTTAGGTAACATCCCTGTCCATGCCTGCTGGACCATGAGTCAGCAGTAATATGCACCTTACCGCTGACTGCCCTGTCAGCAGCTGGGGCAGGGAAATTTGCCTGGTACAATCTGACGTCGGTGAACCGATAGCAGATTGCCCGCAAGTACTTGGCTGTGACACACCTAATTCTACACCTTCATTCCTCTCAGTGCAGGTCTCAGAGAGCACTGAAGGTATAGTGGGGTTGGAGCTCTCAGCTGATGAGGAGCAAGGAGAGGTCCTCTTTGTTCTTTGGTGTGGGTCTTTTAGGTACACTTGCCAACGAACTGCATGGCAGGTCAACATATATCTGGTCAAGCATGTGGTGCCCAAGCAAGAGATGTTTTGGCCACACGAAATACGCTTGAGACATATGTTGCAAATAGCAGCGGTGCGATCTGATACACTCTTCTCAAAAAAGGCCCAAACCAAAGAACTTTTGGAATAACGCGCAGAGACAGCAGCGCCCTGCACATGCAGAGCTTTGCGGTGTGATGCAGTCAGTGTGCTGCCCTTAAGTTGGCCCCTGGAGGGCATCCTGCCTCGTTGGTGATGTGCCTCCTCCTCTCTCCTATCAGGCACCCACGTGGAGTCAGTGACCTCATCATCCCCTCCCTCTTCATCACTGGAGCAAACCTGGTAGTATGCTGCAGCAGGGGCAACATGACTGCCAGATTGCTGTCCTTCTTGGGCACCCCCTCTGTCTGGGCTCACGTTACTGCCTTCCTCTAGCTGAGTACCATCATCGGAGCCATCAAAACGCTGGGCATCCTCCTGGAGCATGTACCCAACACTGTGGTCAAACAGTTCGGGGGACTCTTTAGGAGGACATGGTGGGGCTAGGGAAGGAGTGACTTATTCCTTTGAGCCGAGGGAAGAGGCCGGGTTGGCAGCTGCTTTGCCAAAGTACCCTGAGCATGGGTGAGAGAGGATGAGGAGGATGAGGACGGCTTGGTCATCCACTCGACCAAGTCTTCTGCATGTTGCGGCTCAACATGGCCAGCTGCTGAAAAAAAGGCCAAGTGTGTCCCACGGCCACGTGCTGATGAGGATACACCGTGTCCATGACCAGCACTGTTGCCTCTAGACACAGAGCCTGCTTGCCCTCTTTTATTGGCTTGTAACTGTCTGCCTCTCCTTGTTGGCCTTCCAGACATACTAATGGCCTGCAGTGAGATGTAGCTGCACTAAGCTGGGATATATGCCTGCCTGTAGTATTATTAGTATGAGAACACCACCAATCATCTACAGGTAGCTTTAGCTGAACACTGTGCAGAGGTTGCACTACACTAACTCGTAGCTTTAGCTGAACACTGTGCAGAGGATGCACTACACTAACGTTTAAATAATGTAGCTGCCTGCGGTAGTGATAGGATCAGTAAAAAACACCACCAACCTTCTACAGGTAGCTTTAGCTGAACACTGTGCAGAGGATGCACTACACTAACATTTAAATAATGTAGCTGCCTGCGGTAGTGATAGGATCAGGAAAACACCACCAACCTTCTACAGGTAGCTTTAGCTGAACACTGTGCAGAGGTCACACTACACTAACGTGTAAATAATGTAGCTGCCTGCGGTAGTGATAGGATCAGAAAAACACCACCGATCTTCTACAGGTAGCTTTAGCTGAACACTGTACAGAGGTCGCACTACACTAACTTGTAGCTTTAGCTGAGCACTGTGCAGAGGTCGCACTACACTAACTCATAGCTTTAGCTGAACACTGTGCAAAGGATGCACTACACTATTGTTTAAATAATGTAGCTGCCTGCAGTAGTGATAGGATCAGGAAAACACCACCGACCTTCTACAGGTAGCTTTAGCTGAACACTGTGCAGAGGATGCACTACACTAACGTTTAAATAATGTAGCTGCCTGCAGTAGTGATAGGATCAGGAAAACACCACTAACCTTCTACAGGTAGCTTTAGCTGAACACTGGTCAGAGGACGCACTACACTAACGTTTAAATAATGTAGCTGCCTGTGGTAGTGATAGGATCAGAAAAACACCACCAATCTTCTACAGGTAGCTTTAGCTGAACACTGTGCAGAGGTCACACTACACTAACTTGTAGCTTTAGCTGAACACTGTGCAGAGGTCACACTACACTAACTTGTAGCTTTAGCTGAACACTGTGCAGAGGCCGCACTACATTAACTCGTAGCTTTAGCTGAACACTGTGCAGAGGATGCACTACACTAACGTTTAAATACTGTAGCTGCCTGCGGTAGTGATAGGATCAGAAAAACACCACCATTCTTCTACAGGTAGCTTTAGCTGAACACTGTGCAGAGGTCGCACTACACTAACTTGTAGCTTTAGCTGAACACTGTGCAGAGGTCGCACTACACTAACTTGTTGCTTTAGCTGAACACTGTGCAGAGGTCGCACTACACTAAGTTGTCGCTTTAGCTGAACACTGTGCAGAGGACGCACTACACTAACTGTAAATACTGTAGCTGCCTGATTGTGGTACTAATAGGATCAGAAGAACAGCAATTTTCTTCAGGTAGCTGTAAATACTGTAACAACACCTGCCTGTCTGTCAGTAGGAAGAGAATAACAAGAACAGATCTAGCTAAACTGAATACAGTGTATATATATATATATATATATATATATATATATATATATATATATATATATATATATAAATATATATACACACAACACCTGGGATGCATATATATATATATATATATATATATATATATATATATACACAATACACTGTAAGTGCAGCTAACTGACTGACTGTCCTGCCTAATCTATCTAACTTAAATCAAATGACACTGTCTCTCTGTCTCTGTCTCTCAACGCCGGAACACACTACACAGGGCCGACGTGCAGGCGGCCTTATATAGTGTGGGGCATGTACTAAACCCCCTGAGCTATAATTGGTGCCATAAGCCACCCCCTGAGCCATAATTGGTACAAGGTGCTTTGGGGGGCTACCCCAAAGCACCTTCCCCATGTTGAGGGCATGTGGCCTGGTATGGTTCAGGAGGGGGGGCGCTGTCATCCCCCCCTCTTTTCCTGCTGCCTGCCAGGTTGCGTGCTCGGATAAGGCACTGGTATGGATTTTGGGGGGACCCCTACACCATTTTTTTTTTAATTTTGGCGCAGGGTTTCCCTTAAAATCCATACCAGACCTGAAGGGTCTGGTATGGATTTTGAGGGGGACCCCTACGCCATTTAAAAAAAACAAATTGGTGCAGGGTTCCCCTTAATTTCCATATCAGACCCGAAGGGCCTGGTATGGATTTTAGGGGGACCCTCATGCATTTTTTTTTAAATTTTGGTTTGGGGTTCCCCTTAATATTCATACCAGACTCAAAGGGCCTGGTAATGGACTGGGGGGAATCCCATGCTCTTTTTTTCAATGGTTTTTATCCATATTGCCAAGACCCGACAATTCATTACAGCCGCAATCAGTTTTAAATGACAATTTTTTATTTAGAAATGTCATTTTGCTGTGGTACTGTTCTAAACACGGGAAAACTGCGCCACTTTACAGGCATACTATAGTCACCTCCCAGGCACGATATTTAAAAGAATATTTCATTTTTATTGTTTCACTTTAAGCATTATTATAATCAATGCCAAAAAAAGTCTGTTTTTTAAAAAAAATTTCATTGATACATGTCCCCTGGGGCAGGACCCAGGTCCCCAAACACTTTTTATGACAATAACTTGCATGTAAGCCTTTAAAATGAGCACTTTTGATTATTCATGTTCATGTCCTATAGACTTTAATGGTGTTCGTGTGTTCTGCCAAATCTTTTGCCTGTTCGCATGTTCTGCTGTGAACCAAACAGGAGGGTGTTCGACTCATCCCTAATACTGAAGAGGTTACAAAACTTTTCTCAGATGCCCACCTAACCAAAAGTCCCTTGGATCCTGTTCCCTCACAACTACTATGGTCACCCTTTTCTTCTATCTTTTGCTCCCTCACTCACATCTTCAATCTCTCCCTCTCTAGTGGTACATTTCCCTCCCCTCTAAAACATGTGCAGATCACTCCTATACTCAAAAAGCCCTCACTGGATTCCACCAATGTGAACAACTTAAGACCCATCTCATTGCTCCCATTCACCTCTAAACTTCTAGAACACTTAGTATACAAGTGTCTTAGCCCCTACCTCAGTGAAAATAACTTTCTTCACCCCTTACAGTCTGGCTTTCGCTTGCAGCACTCCACGGAAACTGCTTTACTAAAACTACTAAAACTCACTAACGATTTACTAACTGCTAAAACAAACAGCCAGTACTCCATACTCCTACTATTTAACCTCTGTGCAGCCTTTGATACTGTTGTCCACTCGCTCCTTCTCAATAAACTTCACTCCCTTGTCCTCCAAGATTCTGCTCTATTCTGGTGATCCGCCTATCTATCACAGCGCTCCTTTAGTGTTACCTACAATTCTGTCTCCTCATCTCCATTTCCCCTTTCTGTGGGGGGTCCCCCAAGGCTCTGTTCTTGGACCCCTTCTCTTCTCTATCTACACCTCCCCCTTGGTCACTTGATAACCGCCCACAGCTTCCAATACCACTTATACGCCGATGACACCCAAATCTGTCTACTCCTCACCTCACTCCTTCAGTCTCCTCTCACATTACTAACTTACTAACTGACATAGCAGCATGGATGTCGCACCACTTCCTTAAACTAAATATCTCTAAAACTGAGCTATTAATATTCCCCCCGCCCGTGCACCCCTCCATGACTTTTCCATCAAAATCAACAGTGCAACCATCAGTCCCTCCCCTCACGCCAGGGTATTAGGTGTAATCCCAGACTCTGACTTGTCATTTCAGCCTCAGGTCCAATCGTTGGCAAACGTTTGTAGAATTCACCTCTGTATATCCTCTTCAGTCTATCATGAATGCTGCTGCCAGACTTATCCACCTTACCAACCTCTCAGTGTCTGCCAACCCTCTCCTCCAATCCTCCAATCCTTACACTGGATCCCAATCACCCAGCGAATTCAATTCAAAATAGGAACCACAACATACAAAGCTGCCCCAAACTACATCACTAATTTTGTCTCCAAATATCACCCAAACCATTCTCTCCGCTCTTCTCAAGACCTCCTACTCTCAAGCTCTGTTGTCTCCTCCTCCCATGCTCAACTCCAGGATTTCTCCAGAGCCTCTCCCATCCTCTGGAACTCACTACCTCAACCTGTCTGGCTATCCCCTACTCTTGCTACCTTCAGGCGATCCCTGAAACTCATCTCTTCAGGGAAGCCTATCACGTCTCCAACTAATCTTTTACCACTTCCATCAGCTCATTCCCCACAGTTACAACGTTTTGTACCACCTGCCCCGCCCTATTAGATTGTAAGCTCTTCTGAGCCGGGCCCTCTTAATCCTATTGTATTTTATTGTATTATAACTGTATTGTCTCCCTTTTATAGTGTAAAGTGCTGCGTAAACTGTTGGCACTATATAAATCCTGTATAATAATAATATGATAAATCACTAAATCGTACATATAAAGTGAAAATAAATGAACATAAATAAACCAAATAAAGTGTTGCCAGAGTCCAGCCAATGGGGGAGAGTCCCCAGACAGTCAAGGCTCCTGTGCAACATTGTAGGCAAGTACTAGCGGGGGATGCTGCACACAGGAGATTTTTTTATCTTAATACAGAGACTGCGTTAAGATATAAAACCTTCTGCCTTCAGAATCACTTTAATATACTGTACATTCAGTATACGAGGTGTGACCATTTAATTCCCGTATTGCACTGGTAATAACCCTATTAAACACCTCTGCATTCTTCAAAATACCAGCTGAAATTTGCAGACGACATTCTTTCTGATTAGGGATGGGTGAACAGTTCGGCCCGAGCATAAGTTCGGGCCGAACTTTGGTTGTTCGGACGTTCGGCGTACACCAAAGTTATTGCGTTTTTTTTTTTTCTTCTTATTTTGGCTCGTCGGGCGGTGTGATAGAAGATGAATGGACATTGCAGGACATTTTTATTTTTTTATCTTTTAATAAAGGACTTGTCCCCAAGCATCTCCTGTCTTTTTTACTATTTTTGACACTTTCTTTTGTGAAATGGTACCCCGTTACCAATTCACATAGGGGGGGCTGGAATCTGAGGGTCCCCTTGTTAAAGCCCCCCTCCCGCATACCCCCACAACCACAGGGCAACCACCAATTCACACAGGGGGTCCCTTCCAGATTCCAATAAGCCCCCCGCCCGCAGACCCCCACAACCACCGGGCAAGGGTTGTGGGGATGAGGCCCTTGCCCCATCAACATGGGGACAAGGTGCTATGGGGGGCTACCCCAAAGCAACCTCCCCATGTTGAAGGCATGTGGCCTGGTACGGTTCAGGAGGGGGGTGCTCTCTCATCCCCCCTCTTTTCCTGCGGCTTGCCAGGTTGCGTGCCCGGATAAGGGTCTGGTATGGATTTTGGGGGGACCCCTATGCCATTTTTTTTTAATTTTGGTGCAGGGTTTCCCTTAATTTCCATATCAGACCCGAAGGACCTGGTATGGATTTTAGGGGGACTCCCACACAATTTTTTTTTAAATTTTGGTTCGGGGTTTATCTATATTGCCAAGACCTGACAATTTATTACAGCCGTGATCAGTTTTAAATGACAATTTTTCATTTAGAAATGTCATTTTGCTGCGGTACTGTTCTAAACACGGGAAAACTGCGTGTCAGGAAAGGGTCCGTCCGCTGGTAAGATATATCATTTGGCGTGCAGTACTGGGGTCCACCAGCAGGTGTCTCCTTGCAGTTTGGAACTGTCAGGGGAATCTTTCCCTGCTGGCGTTATTTCATCTTTTGGCCGCAATACTGACATCCACCAGCGGATGGATCCTGGCAGTATGGAACAGACAACACTCCCTGTGCTCTGGTGTTACATGAAGACAATTATTGCCAGTCCCATAAATACCCGGCAAGCCCTCACATGCTTGCCTTGGTATCTCTCTCTCCTTGAGCCCTGACCCTGTTACCCGATCCTGCATCTGACTCTGTTCCATGCTTATTCTGACCCGGTCCCTCCTGTGTTCCTGTACCCTTTCCTTACCCTTCAGCCCGATCCATCCACTCCCTGTCCTGTTGGTTCCCAGTCCCTCATCTACTGATCTCCCATGTATGACCTTGGCCTAGCTAAATGTTTATGTTTCTGGAACATCCCTTGTCTTTCTGCTGATCTGCTGTGTATGACCCTGGCCTGGCTGACATCTGTGATTTTGGTACTGCCCCTTGCTGTATATACTGTTGTTGTTGGTGGGTTTGTTGGGTTGGTTGTGCACTGTTTGTATTTTATTAATTATCACCTATCTTAAATAAATATCATTACTATTCACTTTTCATGCATTTTTGGTTATCTCTGTGCATTCCACATAGTCTGGTCTACTAACTCTCCTGACAGTATACCAAGGCCATCCCTGACCAGACGTGGCTGCACTGAGAAACCATCCTGGTACGGTGGGCGCGCAATAGATGGACTTAAATGAAATTGTCTATTATTCTCTGCTGGTGGCAGAGGATAATGAATATTGCCGACAGACTCTTAAAGATTGGACCAATGACCAACTGCTGCAAACGATCCGATCAGCCCATTTTCTAGTAGATCAGGGTCATTTGTTATTTGAGGATGTTCAGCCTTTGATCCAATTATGTGCAAAGCCAGCCATGCTTTCCCGAAGGAAGTGACAATTTCTCCCCTCCTTTCAGTTGTGATCAGGTTGAATCCCTGGTATGGTTGTTAGAGGATGATCCGGCTTTTTTTTGATGAACATTATTCCTCTTGTTCCCAGCAGGTGTTATCCGATTGCATTTGTTCAGTACAATCTCTGATTAGACAGGCTGTATGTGAACCAACTTTTGTTCAACCTGTGTTACAAGCATGGTCAGATCTCCTGCATTTATCTAAGCCACAGCAATCCAGCCCCTCCATTAGTCACCTACCTTCCCAAGAATCTTTCTCCCAGTCACTGTAATTTTCTTAATTATCACCTATCTTAAATAAATATCATCACTATTCACTTTTCATGCGTTTTTGGTTATCTCTGTGCATTCCACATAGTCTGGTCTATTAACTCTCCTGAAACTGCGCCACTTTACAGGCATACTATAGTCACCTCCCAGGCACGATATTTAAAAGAATATTTCATTTTTATTGTTTCACTTTAAGCATTATTATAATCACTGCTCCAGAAAAAACTGCCGTTTTTAAAACTTTTTTGCATTGATACATGTCCCCTGGGGCAGGACCCGGGTCCCCAAACACTTTTTATGACAATAACTTGCATATATTTAATATATATTTATATTTATTTATATTTCATGTTCGTATCCCATAGACTTTAATGGTGTTTGTGTGTTCTTCTGAATTTTTTGCCTGTTCGGATGTTCTGGTGTGAATCGAACGGGTGTGTGTTCGGCTCATCCTTATTTCTGATCTTCTGTCAGTATTCGAGGCACCACGTTTGTGGAAATCTTTCTCATTCCCAAACCCTCCATTCAAATCTGCCTAACTGTTTCCCTGTTCATGTTCAAATTTTCTGCCATCATTCGTGCACTCAATCTTCAATCTGAGCGTACGAGGGTTCGCACTTTGTCCACATTTGCATCTGTCCTTTGCATTTTTGGCTGCCCACTTCCTGAGTCATAGTGGACATCTGCCTGTCCCACCTTAAATCACCTATGCCATTCAAAAACATTTGATTTCTTCATGCAATGTTCACTATAAGCCTGTTGTAACAGAGCTAAAAGTTTCAAGTTTCGCTAAAAGTTTGCACTTTTGCTAATTTTCAACCAAAATTTGATGGTAATCCTCTGCTCCAGATTTCTGTCACTCATTTTCCACCAAGAGCGAAACGCATACATGTTACTTCTTCTACTACTCTGTAAAGATGGAGTCAACTGGTCTGTGACCCAGGCAAGTGCAAGTTGGAACATGTCAGAACACGCTCTTGTGTGAATGGCTGTGTGACTCAACACCTTAGTGGAATGCTGTGGGCATTTCTGGAATTATATTGTAACACTTTGTACACATACATTAGGGGTGCACATCTTTACTGGTTTTACAATTTGATTCAATTACGATTATCATGTCAACGATTCAATTTGATTCCACAATGCACCACGATTATTGCCTATGGTTTTCATCCAAAAATTCAAGCAGTCATAAAAAACTATTTTATTTTTATTTTTATCTACTCTAAAAAAGGACACTTCCCTGCATATAGCAAAGTCTGAACAATTACTTTGATTAGGTTACTGAAGAATTTCCCAAGAAAGGAATCCCTTCTGTTCACAGAGGAGCCCCTGTCCTGGGTGGAAGGCTGGAGCCTGGAAGCAGTGAGCACTGAGCAGTGCACTGCCAAATTTATTATCAGACCCACTTTTCCATTTAGCAATTAGCATAAGCATAGCAAAGGTTCTGGTTCTCTTATTTACCAATGAGTTTAGCACAATATCCTAATTGGTGGATGGTTATTCTCATAAACATCCCAAAAGAGAGCTACACGTTTTTCACTTTCAATTCATTAGAGAGAACAAAGGGGCATTTTTTACATCTGGAGGAAAAGAGCTACGTATTGCTTCCTCACCGTTATGCCGTCGTGTGTACGGGGCATAAAGCTGTGAAAATGTGGAATAGGGACTCTCTCAAGTTCTAGGCTGCTCAGTAGATTTTTAATATTTTTTAAAAGACCTGAAATGCATTGCTAAATGCACAAATATAAGGAAATAGAAATAAACCGCGCTATAACCCAAGTGAACAATTAATCCTCAAAAAAGCTGCAATCTTGACAATAAACATCAATTGTAAAATAAACATAAAATATAAGAGAATTGCGCTAAAACATGTACAAAATTACATAAATGACGTAAGTGAAAAATATTTTGATGATATGTGTAAACAGGGATAAATGTGGGTAACAACTGAATATAGTCCACCAAAATGTCCCATCAAGTGAAAATTGAATATAAAATAATAGTGACTCCAAATAGCCCGCAGATAATGAAAAGTCCAAGTGATAGTTGATAAATGATCCGTGACTAAAAAGGAGGATCCACCACCGACTGTATGGGGGTGATGTCCTAATGGAATGCAACACTGTATGGGGGCGACGTCACCCCCATACAGTGTTGCATTCCATTAGGACGGGTTTGTCCGTACTCCTGTGGCCAAGGAACCGGACTTAAGGCTATTCTATCTTCAAACGTTTTGTAAGTGTTCATTTTATGTACTTAATTTTAAATAAATCTCTACGATTTTACACTATGTGAGCTCCCCTTTTGTATTCTATGGTGTATCCCTGCCACGAGTTCTGCGGGTTTGGCTGATGGTGTGACGACCTCTAGTGGATGCTGGTAGAAGCTTCCATTGTTTGTCTTACAAGTTTGCCTGCTTGCTGTGATCCTCTGTAGTGGGGGGTCATGGCCATCTGGTGAGAACCAACCCCTTCTACTCTCGGTGGTGGATCCTCCTTTTTAGTCACGGATCATTTATCAACTATCACTTGGACTTTTCATTATCTGCGGGCTATTTGGAGTCACCATTATTTTATATTCAATTTTCACTTGATGGGACATTTTGGTGGATTAAATGCACAAATGATAATGTTACGGGGGTTTCCATGGCATCAGAGGGGGGTCACCCATACATGTCACTGGTAACCCTGCAGCGTTTTCCCGTTTCATCAGGGGGGCAGGGTCACCTGCGCATGTCACGGGTGGCCCCGCCCTCAGCTTTTTAAGAACTGTCAGGGCAGGTCTAGAGTCATTCAGCGGGTTCCTCCCATGGAGGCGGATCGTGTTGTGGCGGCGTCTTTCTCCGTATCCCGGGAGGAGGAAGGATTACATCGCTGGAATTTTTTTTTCTTTTTTAATAAAGGACTTGTCCAATGCTGTATCTGTGTGTTTTTTGCAATTTTTTACACTTTTTTGTGAAATGGTAGGAGTACAATGTACCCGTTACCATTTCACACGGGGGGGCAGGATCTGGGGGTCCCCTTATTAAAGGGGGCTTCCAGATTCCGATAAGCCCCCTGCCCTCAGACCCCCACAACCACCGGGCAAGGGTTGTGGGGATGAGGCCCTTGTCCTCATCAACATGGGGACATCCTCCCCATGTTGAGGGCATGTGGCCTGGTACGGTTCAGGGGTTCTCATCCCCCCCTTTTCCTGCGGCCTGCCAGGTTACGTGCTCGAATAAGGGTCTCGTATGGATTTTGAGGGGGACCCCATGCCATTTTTTTTTTTAATTTTGGCGCGGGGTTCCCTTTAAAATCCATACCAGACGTGAAGGGTCTGGTATGGATTTTGAGGGGGACCCCCACACAGCCTGGTAATGGACTGTGGGGGAATCCCAGGCCGTTTTTATCAATGAAATTTTATGTGTATCGTCGGTTCATTAATAGCCAGTGTCTTGCCGAGAAAGTTCCCCCGGCAGATAAGGACTCCCCTGTGCGCATGCGCAGTACGAACGACTACGGAGCCGCCGAAAGTCTCCGAAGTTGAACAGCTGATCGTCAGCTCTACACAGCGTCTGCGCACTACATTCTGCCCTGAGTCCAGGTTCAAGTCCCACCATCCAAGTGGACATAGAGTTAGAATAAAAATATGCCCAAGGAAGCGAGGCCATGCCCGAAGCGTGGCGAGTGAAGCAAGCCCTCGAGGGGCCCTGTTACAGGCGCCATGTACAGCTGACTCACAGGTGTTCAGCTTCGGCTATTTTCGGCAGCTCGAACTGCGCAAGTGCTGTGCCTGCACAGTACAGGGGAGTCCTTCTCCGCCGGGGAGAACTTTCTCGGCAGAACACCGGCACTAGTGCTAGCACTTTTAAATGGCTTTCTTCTTCCTTTAGAAATGTCATTTTGCTGTCAGACTGTTCTAAACATGGGAAACATTCGCCACTTTACAGGCATACTATAGACACCCCCCAGGTACGAAATTTAAAGGAATATTACACTTTTATTGTTTCACTTTAAGCATTATAAAAATCAGTGCTCATGAAAAAACGGCCATTTTTAAAACTTTTTTTGCATTGATACATGTCCCCTGGGGCAGGACCCGGGTCCCCAAACACTTTTTATGACAATAACTTGCATATTAACCTTTAAAATTAGCACTTTTGATTATTCATGTTCGTGTGTTTGAACAAATTTTTTGTCTGTTCGCATGTTCTGCTGCGAACCGAACAGGGGGGTGTTCTTCCATCCCTAGTTATCATTGAGAATCATCGGGTACAACTTGTCAAGCAACTCGGAGGTCCAAAGTCGCCCAACTAGGAAACAAGTCACATATATTTTAATTGAAAGGAGCTTTCATTTATACTTGCATTTACATCAGCAGAACAAATGCAGGAAGTGATGTGTGCACATGGGTCAGAAGCAAATGTGTGGGGATGCTAAACAAATCAATGAACCCCAAACACACCAAATCTAACTACTACATCCACCCCACATTGATTAAGCACAAGTACATATCATACCCTTATCCGAAAAATGAGCAGCACCTCCTCTTTGCTAAAGAGGGACCTCGCCATGTCCACCTAGATGGAGATCCTGACCAGCACAGGAACTTCCAGTGATTACAATGACTTATTTCTGGGTCAGAAGGCGAAACCACACTCTTTTGATCGCTGCTGCGAATATTTGATCACAACCACGATTAGAATTTTATTATTTTTGTTTATTTGCACATGCAAATTTGTACTTCTACTTATGATATTTAGAGGCGTGCGATAAGAAATGGTGTCCCTGGGTTAGCAGCAGGTGAATGACAAAAACAAAAGGCCCAGTTTGAGCCTTGGTTCACACCGATAGAGGGTGGAAATCGTTCAGCTGAAATCACACAATTTCATTCCTGCATGTCCGTCCCGACTGCAGGGGGGATTTCAGAGACTCTGTGCAGGTTTCTGCACTGATATCAATACAAATTGCACCCCAAAGTCGCACCAATTAAAACGGTGCAATTGCCACCGCTTTGACATGTCAAATCGCACTAATGTGAACTAAAGCTGACACATACAACACTGCCTATCCAACAGCTGAATTCATTACCTGCAATTCTCCACAGCTGTTATATATAAAGATTCCACCTTTATCATTTACTTGCAGGTGTGCAATAGCCTAGGTTTACATTGGAGCGATTTGTCATTGCGATTTGAGAGATAAAATCACATGACTATTGGCAGCAATGGCACTGTTCCAATCGATGCGACACAGATTTTGTGGCGTCGCACCAATTTGTTAAAGTAGTTCCTGCATTTCAGGTGCGACTTCAATAGTCATCAGTGTATGAAGCCACACGGGTGTCTATCAAGTAGCACCTGAAATCACGCTGACCTTGCTACTTTGAAATCGCGCTACTTCAAGTGAAGTAGCGTGATTTTAAAGTAGCATCAATGTGAACCAGGGCGAAGAGATTCGTTTTTTGGTGCACAAATACATATTGAAATAAGATATAAGAGATATTGCACTTTCCCAAAACCACCACCCACAAAAACTAAAGAGAAAGAAAGGTAGAAGAAAAAAAACACAACAAAGCTCAATAATGTACTTTTATTTTACTAGCAGAAAAAAAAATGTACATTCATTTACTAGCTTCAAAAAAATTTGGACAGGATATATGGTGCTACATTTAGCAATGGCATTTTAAGGGCCATGCTCATAGGAGCTTACAATCTAAAATTTGACAAAACCTTAGAGTGGACACTCTAGCTGTCATGCTCCTAACTTTGTGGGAACAGTTTGGGGAAAGCCACTTCCTGTTCCAATATGACTGCACACCAGTGCACAAAGCAAGGTCCATAAAGACATTGATGAGCTAGTTTGGGGTGGAGAAACTTGACTGGCCTGCACAGGGTCCTGGCCTCAACCAGATAGAACACCCTTTGGTGGAATTAGAGCAGAGACTGCGAGCCAGCATCAACATCAGTGCCTGGCCTCACAAATGCACTTCAGGAAGAACGATCAAACATTCCCATAGACACACTAAACCTTGTGGACAGCCTTCCACGAAGCTGTTCTAGCTGCAAAGGGTGGGCCAAATCAAATTTTAACCCTACGGACTAAGACTGGGATGCTATTAAACTTCATGTGTGTGTAAAGGCAAGTGTTCCAATACTTTTGGCTAAATAGTGTATCTGGAAAAGATTTACAATGGTGGTGGAACCCTCTTACACATAAATACTACATTTAGACATAGTTATAGGACCTGGGAGATGAGACAACTTCTCTACATGAAGCAGCATGTTGGGGATTTGAACCCAGATGCTCAGGGATACTAAGCAGAAGTTCTAACCTCTAAGCCACAGAACTGCCATGTGTGAGAACCTCCTACACATAACTACACATAAATACTGCATTTCTATGGACATACAGGTGATGGAATTACATTACTCAAGAGTTATTCTTCTTGATTTATTCTGTGATATTTGGTGTTTTTTTGTGGGTGAGAGTAGAATATTACCCTCAAATTTTTGGGAATTACATTTTGATTTTTGGTGTTGGAACACATATCACATTTTTTGGGCTCAAATTTTGAATATTTGGAAGTAATAAAAAGCACAAAAAATTGTGATTCATTTTAAATTTGCATCAGCAATGGTATTGTTTGCGGTTTGTAAAGACACCTGTGTGAGTTTGGGAAAAGATTGTTGTGAGATGGAGAGTAACAAGTGAAAGTGACAGAGAAAAATATATTTTACCAAAACATCAAAACATTCCACATTCTAGCATTCTTAAAAACAAAATATTTGAAGTAGAAGCAACAATGTTGCAAAGGAAAATTTATTTCAGAGAAAGATACATTTAATCTCAACATTAAAAGTTTTTTTGTGTGAAAGTTACAATTGTTCCATTGGAATCAATGGCTAAAACTTGATTTGGACTAGAATAGAGCAGATTTTCACTTCCAAAAAATGCTCTCTAATTAGCTCTCATTTTGGTATTTACTATAGTGCCGGGTAAAAAAGACACTTGAGTTAAAACGAGAGCTATTTTCAGGTCTGAGCATGCTCAGTTGTGTTGGCACCTAGTTGTCCAAAACGGGGAATTTTTCACTTCTCAGACTTTTAAAGATATTTCAGTGTAGAAATCACGTTTTCATACAGTTTAAAAGCAGATTATCTTTAAATAATATAACGCATATTTCAGTACCATTTAGACAATTATATCATGCTCTAAACATTATTTCCATGTGCACTACTCCAGGTTTTAGCAGAGTAAGGGTTTGGGTGGCGCTATTTGGTTTCAGGGAACTATAGTAAATTTGATTTTGGGAGTATTTTTTCACCAGCGCTATAGTGAATACAGTTTTAGCGCTAATTAGAGCTAATTAGCGCTAAATTGCCACAAATTAGCGCTAATTAGCGGCAATTAGTGCTAATTAGCACCGCAGCTCTATAGTAACTGACCCCCAATGGGACAAAAACACATAACAACTTAAACAGATTATCTGCTTCCCGACCGCCTCGCGCAGATATACTGCGACAGAAGGACATGTACAGGAAGATTAACCCACGATCGTCTCACGGTGAGGAAGAATGGGGAGATGCTAATGTAAACAAGCATCTCCCGTTCTGCCTAATGACACTGACACTGATCACAGCTCCCTGTAATCGGAAGCAGTGATCAGTGTAGTGTCACACACAGCCCCCCCCCCCCACAGTTAGAATCACTTCCTAGGATACACTTAACCCCTACAGTGCCACCTAGTGGTTAACCCCTTCACTGCCAATCACATTTACACAGTAGTCAATGCATTTTTAATTGCACTGATCGCTGTATAAATGTGAATGGTCCCAAAATCACGCCAAAAGTGTTCAATGTGTCCGCCATAATGTTGCAGTCATGATAAAAATAGCTGATCGCCGCCATTACTAGTAAAAAAAAAATCAATAAAAATGCCATAAAACTATTCCCTATTTTGTAGATGTTATAACTTTTGTGCAAATCAATCAATAAACGCTTATTGCGATTTTTTTTTTACCAAAAATATCTAGAAGAATACGTATCGGCCTAAACTGAGGGAAAAAAAAAAATTTTTATATATTTTTTGGGGATATTTATTATAGCAAAAAGTAGAAAATAATGTGTTTTTTTCAAAATTGACGCTTTTTTTTGTTTATAGCGCAAAAAATTAAAGGCAGAGGTGATCAAATACCACCAAAAGAAAACTCTATTTGTGGGAAAAAAAGGGCTTCAATTTTGTTTGGGAGCCATGTTGCACGACCGCGCAATTGTCAGTTAAAGCAGCGCAGTGCCGAATCGCAAAAAATGCTCTGGTCTTTGGCCAGCCAAATGGTCCGGGGCTTAAGTGGTTAAATCAGGAGACCTCAAGAATCAGGTTGCTTTGATCTGATGACATCTGCTCTGAGTCTCACAGTCTGAACTTAGTCATTGATGGTAATGGGGCATCTAGGCCCTAAATATGAATCTAGGGCCTAGATTCCCAGAGTCTGTGTGTTTTGGGGTGGCATGAACTTGAATCAGAAATAAGACCACTCCAAGGGTCCCCCAGGCACCCACCTCCCAAAGAATAGCGTACCCTTAAAAGCCAGGGCCCATAGTCAGTAGACAAGCTGCTAGCATGCGGTTCTCTCCAAAAGTCTCTGTTTCCGTTGAGTCTGTCACAGTGCCTTAAATCTGCATGTTAAGTGGCCCACCTATAGAATGTCCACTACTAAATTACATGACACGTCCCCAGCCTGCTTATGTTTGTAAACAAAGTGGCCATGGATAACCATATTTGATAAATGATTTTAGCCAGATTCCATGGCACTGCTGTTTGCATTCCAGTGCTGCTCGGGAAATATTTAATGGAAGTAGAGCAGTAAAGTATTGTCATGTGTGGATCGTTGTGTTTAATGACTTGTGCATGACAATCCCCCCTGTCACTACCTTGCCACAAATGAACACTCCCTGGCCGGCTAATACATCTCAACAAACCATAATATGGTCATAACCATATTTAGTCAATGATGTCACCAGGTATGCCCACCATTTTGTGTACAAATTGAAACAAGCATGTGGCGGCATCAGCTGGTGGTTTCGATGGGCGGGTGCACTGGTCAAATCTCACCATTTAGTTTGCCAATTCAGGTTACTGCATACAACTTTGGTTTGGGACAAACTCATGGTTAACCCAAACCAGAAGCTCATCCCTAAAACACACAGGTAAAGAACAGCATTTCCTTATCAATTATAACTAAAAGGAGTCGGTGACACCATAAAGAAGTGCCCCAAAGATAAAGCATGCCACTCACGGGGCAATTTCCGTTTTGACAGGAATTGCAATACGCTAGAAAGTAATTGATGCAAACAAAGCAATTTAACACCTAAACATTTGATGGACCAATTGTGTTCAATTGTGAAACTAAAACCGGGCAACTAATTGACAGCTTCAGTACAATTTACTGGAAAGTCAAATCAGAACAGGAACAAATCTAGAGCTATGAGTTTTTTTCTGCTGGGTTCAATTGAGACAATTTTGATCTCATTCCCTTGCATGCTGTAGAAACCATATTTTATGTCTTCAATTACTTTGTGATTTATAAGAAGAAATGTCATACAAAATACAATTGCGTTATCAAATAGCCACATGTGACCAACCTAAAGCTGGCTATATATTCTACAATTTTCTTGTTCAATTTCCTTTAGATCTACCTTCAAGTATGTAGTGCAAGGCCCTGCCTGATTGCATACAATTTGAAAGTGTTTAGGTTTGACATCATATTACAGTATATGGTTTTGGTAAATCAAAAGGAAAACTGTACAAGAAAACTGTATAATGTGTAGCCAGCTTAAAGTGATTGTAAAGTTTATTTTCCTATAAAAATAACAAACATGTTATACTTACCTGCTTGTGTAGTGGTTTTTCACAGAGCAGCTCCTTATCTTCTCGGGTGCCTCTTCTGTGATCCTGGCCCCTCCCTCGTGTTCAGTGCCCCCACAGCAAGCAGCTTGCTATGGGGGTACCCAAGCCGAGTCATAGCTCCCTGTGTCCATTTAGACACAGAGCCCCAACCAGGCCCCGCCCCCTCTCTTCCCTGATTGGCTAGCTGACTTTGATCGTCAGCAGCGGCAGCCAATGGCACCGCTGCTGTGTCTCAGCAAATCAGGGGGGAGAATCTCAGATGGGTGAGACACTCGTGGGCATTGCTGGATAAAGAGGGACCTCAGGTAAGTGTTAGGGGGCAGAGGGGGCTGAGGGGGGCTGCTGCACACAGAAGGCTTTTAATCGTATTGCACAGAATGCATTAACCACCTCAATACAGGGCACTTTCGCCCCCTTCCTGCCCAGGTCATTTTTCAGCTTTCACCGCTGTTGCATTTTGAATGACAATCGCGCAGTCATGCAACACTGTAACCAAATTAATTTTTAATCATTTGCTTCACACAAATAGAGCTTTCTTTTGTTGGTATTTAATCATTGCTGTTTTTTTTTCTTTTTTACTAAAAAGAAAAAAAGAATGAAAATTAAAATTAAAAAAAATAAAAGCTTTTCTTTATTTCTGTCAGTAGATTTTGTAAATAAGTAATTTTTCTTCTTCACTGATGTGTGCTGATGATGCTGCACTGATGGGCACTGGTGAGGTGATACTTATGCCGCATACACACGGTCGGACTTTTCAGCTATAAAAGTCTGACAGCCCGTCTGACAGACTTTCGACGGACTTTTGGCGGACTTGCGGCGGACGTTCTAACGAACGGACTTAACTACATACAATCACACAAAAGTCCGACGGATTCGTACGTGATGACGTACGACTGGACTAAAATAAGGAAGTTGATAGCCAGTAGGCAATAGCTGCCCTAGCATGGGTTTTTGTCCTTTGGACTAGCAGAAAGACAAGCGGATTTCTAGGTCCGGTGGAGTTACGAAGTAAAGATTTGAAGCATGTTCCAAATCTGAAGTCCGTCAGATGGAAAAGTCCGCTGAAGGTCCGGTGAAGCCCACACACGATCGGATTGTCCGCCGGCTTTGGCCCGTCGGCGTCCGTCGGACCAGTCCGGACAAAAAGTCTGACCGTGTGTATGCGGCATTATGGGCACTGGTTAAGTGGCACTGATGAGCAGGCAATAATATGCCACTGATGGGCACTGATAGGGGGCACTGATAGGAGGCACTGCTGAGCACTGATAGGCAGCACTGGTGGGCACTGATAGGTTGCACTGATGGGTACTGATAGGTGGCACTGATGGTGTGCACTGATAAGCATTGATGGGCAGCACTGATGAGCAGTCGCCGATAGGCACTGAAAGACAGCACTGACTGGCATCACTAATGGGCACTGGTGTCACTGATGGGCACTGATTGGTGTCATTGATGGGTACGAATTGGAGGCACTGATGGGCACTGATTTGTGGCACTGGGGGGCTTTACTGTTAGCAGGGCACTGATCATCAGTGCCCTGATTACCTGTCCGGGTGTCCCCTGTGAGGAGATGCCGCTGATTGGCTCGCCACACACTTTCGTATTTATATGTGACCGGCTGTGTCCAATCACATGGTTAAAGACCTGCGTCATTGGCTCTTCAAAGAGATTGGGGTCGTGTTGTGTCATAGCAACACGGGGCGGCTGCAATCGCCGTGCTGCGCACCCACTTGGGCGCGCGAGCAGGCATTCTGGGGCGACATCATATGATGTCCAGCCAAAATGAGAGCCACAATGTACCCTCTGTCATTCAGCCGTGGGCGGGCAGCAAGTGGTTAAGAAAAAAAAACCTTCTGCCTTTACAACCACTTTAAGGCTAAAGTCCTAAATGTATTTATTTTTTTCTCCCAGGACAACAGCTATAATCAATTTATATTGCTGTTCATATCTCTCGCAGAGCTCTGAGAATATAAACTGATAACCATTCGTAAACAGCAGTTGTACCGGGTGCCAAGCATGTGTAAATGTGTTGTTGTTTTATATAAAGTAGTTTCGGAATCATTCGTCACAGAGTCTATTAAGATATTAAAATTATGCAACTACAAATAGTACACAGGCTACTTAAGTTCTTTTTCAGCAGTATTTCTACATACACTATATTGTCAAAAGTATTGGGACACTTGCCTTTACATGCACATGAACTTTAATGGCATCCCAGTCTAAGTCCGTAGGGTTCAATATTGAGTTGCCCCACCCTTTGCAGCTATAACAGCTTCAACTCTTCTGGGAAGGCTGTCCACAAGGTTTAGGAGTGTGTCTATGAGAATGTCTGATCATTCTTCCAGAAGCACATTTGTGAGGTCAGGTACTGATGTTGGATGAGAAGGCTTGGCTCGCAGTCTCAGCTCTAATTCATCCCAAAGGTGTTCTGTCAGGTTGAGGTCAGGTCTCTGTGCAGGCCAATCATGTCCCTCCACCCCATATTCGCTCACCCATGTCTTTATGGACCTTGCTTTGTGTACTGGTCCAAATCATTTGGTGGAGGGGGGATTATGGTGTGGGGTTGTTTTTCAGGAGTTGGGCTTGGCCCCTTAGTTCCAGTGAAGCGAACCCTTATGCCCAGTACACATGATCGGACATTGATCGGACATTCCAACAACAAAATCCATGGATTTTTTCAGACGGATGTTGGCTCAAACTTGTTTTGCGTACACATGGTTGCAAAAAGTTGTCGCAATTTCCGCTCGCCAAGAACGCGGCGACCTACACCACATACAACGAGACTAGAAAAGGCCAGTTCAGAGCCAAGCGCAACACCCTTTGGGCTCCTTTTGCTAATCTCATGTTAGTAAAAGTTTGGTGAGAGACGATTCGCGCTTTTTCAGACTCGTGGTTTTCAGATCGTTTTCTGCTGTTCAGTTTGAGCTTGTGGTTTTGTATCTGCTCTTCAGTGCATGCAGCAAGCTACGCGTGACTCTGTCATTGTGTTCTTGTTCGTTCGTTACTGTTTTTCAGGTCGCTCTTCACAGGCCTTGCTGTTCTTCAGTGCGTTCTGTTACTTCGTTCTGAGCAGCCGACCGTTTTCTAGCCATGTTGCGTATATGTACTCCTCGTAGAGTTCGTGCTGGGGTCCTTACCTTGACACAAGTCCAGTCCATGAACAGGGTGGGGAGGAGTTCATGGACCAAGAATTGGTTGCTCCAGCGTGACCAGTTCTGTCACATGCCTTTGCTCCGTGAGATCCGTGAGAATAATCCTGATGATTTCAGGAACTTTCTCAGGATGACGGATCCCATATTTCACCGTTTGTTGGCTTTGCTGACCCCTTATATCAGCAGACAGGATACCTGCATGAGGCAAGCCATCGCTTCGGAGCAGAGGCTCGTTGCCACCCTGCGGTACTTGGCGACGGGGAGAAGCCTGCAGGACTTGAAGTTCTCAACAGGCATCTCGCCCCAGGCTCTGGGGATCATTATTCCAGAGACCTGTTCTGCCATCATCCAGGTCCTGCAGAAGGAGTATATTAAGGTAAGATTTTTATCCTTTAACATCACATTTTATTGTATATAATGTTTGATAATATATTGTATTTCTTTCCATATTCCCTAATTATCATGATTGTAATATGCTGTGAATGTCCCTTTTGTCCTCATGCATGCTGGATTTTTAGGTAATTATTTTTTTTATCCTTCATACATATTTGCCTTCACTTACCTCCCCAGCATGGTCTCCTGGCCCTATATTCACCTCATGTATTCACTTAACAATGTATTTTATCAGCTCCATAGTAGTGCTTTACCCTAAATACCCCCTAAAATGTTTATAAATGTGATTTGTGCTTTAAATTCAGGCAGAGTGCCAGAGGCTTTTTTTTTGGGTCCCCAAATCATTTTTAACCCTCCCTCCCCCCAACTGCTAAGTCAGCTGATACCAATTCTCTATCTATCCTCAATCATCTATCTGCTGATTTTTGCAAACCCATACACACTATAACCACCTCTTTTGTGGTCAGATTTATGGATGAATTCCCCAAAGCATGTAGTGCAAGGGCCTGCCTGTATACTTTCAAATGGTACTGTTTAAAGTTTTTGTATCCTATTATTATCTTGATAGGTAATAGCAGAATTTCCAAATGTGCTCAAATGTGTACAATGTGTATTTATATCTTTGTATTATGACAGTTCTTACCTGTCCAGTGGGCTGCCAATAGTGTAACTAAGGAGGGGCTGGCCAAAGCAATACCCATTATTTAGGCATTCATCTCTCAATGAAGTGGAGAGGGTTACCTGTCCAAAAGTCCCCCCCTAAAATGTTAGAAATGGCCCATGAGAGGGGGGGGGGATCTGATAGGTGTACATTATACTTTGGTCTTTTAAAACTCTCTCAAATAAATGTTATCTTGATTTTGGCCAAGAATGTTTGTGTCTAATCTGCTTTCCCTGTTTATGAGCAAAATGAATAATTGTTTTTTTTTGTTTGACTCCACAGTTTTCTTCCACGCCACAGGAATGGCAGACTGTGGCCTCCCACTTTGCCCAGCGATGGGACTTTCCTAACTGCGGAGGGGCAATTGATGGGAAACACGTCCACATCATCCCACCACCCAACTCAAGGTCGTACTATTATAATTATAAGGGGTTTAATAGTATTGTGATGTTGGCAGTGGTGTCGGCTACTTATGAGTTCCTGTATGTGGACATGGGGAAGAATGGCCGGATGTCCAATGGTGGAGTCATCGCCCAGACAGAGATCTACAGGCATCTCCAGAATGGCAGCTTGGACTTGCCACCTCCAGAAGACAATGTGGAAGGACTCCCATTCGTCTTCGTTGCGGATGAAGCATTTGCGCTGGGGGACCACCTTATGCGCCCATTCCCGATGAGGACCCTCACCCTGGACCAGAGGGTTTTTAATTACCGGCCGGCCAGAGCCAGAAGAGTGGTGGAGAACACGTTTGGAATCATAGCCAGCAGGTTCCGCCTATTTCTTACACCCATACACATGGCAGAGTGCAAACTGAATCATATTATCCTGGCATGCTGTGTTCTACACAACTTTTTATGGCAACATTCTGCCAACTATGCTGGCTCAGTTGGGACTGAGGCTGGAATTCCAAATGAACCAAGCCTGATGGCGCTTGAAAGTGGCCATCCTGGCTTGCCCCCCCTGAGTGCCTGTGATGTCCGGCTAAGATACCTTGAATTCTTTGCGGGTAGGGGGGCTATCAATATGCCAGACAATGTCTAAAACCTTTTTCAAATAAAAAAAAAACTACTCAAATCCTTGGTGACATTTACTGCTTGTGTTTTAGCTGACCCTGACAGAAATGTGGTGAGTCCTGAAAATGGCGTGATTGTGTAACCTTACAAAGCACTGTTGGGTGTTATTTACTAAAGGCAAAGACACTTTGCACTACAAGTGCACTTGAAACTGCACTAAAACTGCACTTGTAGTGCAAAGTGGATTTGCCCTTAGGAAATAACACCCATTGTCACAGAAAACACCAATTAGAGCAACACAAAAGTGTTGTAGCGTTGAGACAATAATCCACACATTCTTGATTAACAACCTTTTTAATAAATGCACAATCACATGTGCATTTAGAAAAGGTTTTTAAAACAAACCAACATGTTTGTTGTATAACAATTTTTGGGGTCACATTAGAAAAAGTAGAAATGTCCATTTATGATAAAACAGGCATGTTTAAAACCAACAAGAAAGACACAAATCTTGAACTTACAAAGTTCACATTTGGTAGAACTTGAAGGCAATATCAGACATGAGTATTTACAGCCTGTGTTTGATATTGCGTTCAGATGGGGTGAAGTCACCCCAGGAAAAGCCAAATTTTAAAGATGCACACAAATTTACGAATGTCAACATGTGCTACCTGCCATCACGGGGGATCAAGGGACGTGTTTGGGGGTGCAACCCCTTCCTCACAGCTACTTTATTATTGAGGAAGGGGTTGCACCCCCAAAACGCGTCCATTGATCTCCCGTGATGGCAGATAGCAGATGTTGACACACTGTGTGCCTCTTCAAACTTTGGCTTTTCTCAAATTTGTCAAAAAATTTCAAAAATTTGTAGCACACACAAAAAAAAGGGATTTGGAGGGATTTTAAACTCTCCCTAAAATATCAATGATGTTCTTCATTTTTTGAAGAACATCATTGATGTTTTTCTTGATGTTTTCCAAGTCCCTATTACACCCCATGATCTCCCCGATCAGGATCTGTGCACTTTCTGAGGTGAAAGGATCTGGATCCACAACATCACGATCATCTAAAAAGATAGAAACCAAAAAACACCATGTATTATAAATATGCCGGCATCCATCTCTTACCTGAGCCTGTGGTCGCAGACACTCACCTGTTGTGGTGCCAATTTCCACCACGTCTTCCTCCTCCTGCTCTGCTTTTCTTGGGTGGATTTCCCCTTCTTCCAGAGGTGGGGGGTCTGTGGTCTCCTCGGATGAGGGGTGTCCTCCAAGTCTTTTCTCCCCTATGTAAAAAAAAAATTGGTATACTTAGCACACAGATATTTGATGGCAGAACTATAAATATAAAACATTGCTTGGAAGTATGGTACAATTGTCTATTTTGGCAGAGTTCCAAGATGTAGAATTTTTAGTGTCCTTTGTCAAGCTTCAATACTTTACCTGTTTTGTACAAGCTTCACAGATGGAGACACCCCTATAGTATACACTGGAGCACCTGTGTGGACCCCCTAATAAAAAGGGTGTTCTTGTGTCCCACACTAGTGCTCCAGCGTCCAGATGTGTAACCAGCTACTGAGTGTCCTCTCCTTACACAGAATCTAGTTTGCATTTCATTCTAGTAACAAACACATCTACACAACCAAATTAGTTTCAGACAAGTATGCCCTAAAACTTGTGGGCAAATGCATATGGGCAAAACAATGGTGTTTTCTAGGCCGAACGAACAATGTTTTATACGAATGAATAATGTGCCCATGAACATGAAAGTTGCCTTTTGAAACTGGATAACAGTTAAGAAAAGCACATGGAGCAGCACGAACGTAATAAACATAAAGAATAGGAACACAGGACAACTACTTACTTTTTTGCAGCACTCTCCGGATCTTTCGGTACTGCTCATGCTCCCTTAATTTCAGGTCCGACCACCGCTTCCTGAGCTGATCTTTCGATCGTCGTGCCCCGAAATTCCAGTGCAGACTCTTGACCACTTTTGCCATGATCTTGGCCTTTCTGACATTGGGGTTGGGGTAAGGTCCATACTTCCCGTCATAGTCGGCCTTCTTCAGGATGTTGACCATCTCCAACATTTCCCCAAAGGACATATTCGATGCCTTAAATCTTCTCCTTCTGGATCCAGACGTTTCAGGCTCCGGGCTTTCCTCCTCCTCGTTGCTGTAATTAGCACGCACCTGTTGTGTCTCCGCCATGTGCTCTTCCCCCACTGTGCCAATGAAAAGGGGCGGGGAATAGACTAGAAAGAACGTCAGGGGCGGGCAGAGTTACACGCATGCGCAGTGTGTATAAAGCGTAACACGCGTGCATAGTACGTACGATCTGTGAGCGGAGGAAGGAGTATCGGAGGCGCCGATCGTGATAACGAAGGTAAGATCTAAACTTGGGCCTATACTGCTTCTAGATTGAGGCCTATATTGTAACAAGATTAGGAGAGTTTTGCCTGACATGAGGGTTTGTCTCGTGTTGAGTCTTGCAGATAAAATGGATGGCTTCAATGACCACAACTTCCTCCCCCTGTTCATAGACAAGTACAGGGAGCTGCCCTGTCTGTGGCAGGTGAAACATCCACATTATAATCATAAACAAAAGAGGCAGACAGCGCTGGAGAAACTGCTGGAGTTGGTGAAGCCGGTGGTCCCCACAGCAACCATCCCTTATTTAAAAGCCAAAATTGGTGGCCTGAGGAGCACTTATCTTAGGGAGCGCAAGAAGGTCACGGATTCCCAGAGATCCGGAGCTGCAGCAAATTACATTTATGTCCCCAGGCTGTGGTACTATGAGAGACTGCGATTTCTGTCAGACCAGACTGAAGTCAGGGAATCCGTCTCAAGCCTTCCTTCCACTCTTCCTTCCACCCCAGCTGAGGTTTCCGATGTCCAACCTGGGACTTCTAGCCAGGAAGAAGTGGAGGAACCCAGCTTGAGCCAGGTATAGCATTGTTCTACAGATTTCTGGTCAATAAATAAATGATCTTTACTAGATGTTATTATTGATCACTAATTGCTGATTTAATACAGTTTTTTACATATCAGTAGAGAGTAGTGGGCAAAAATAATTGGGACAAGAATGAAAAATGCTGGGCTCAGAAGGATAGTCTTTTATATTTGTTAACATTCAATTTGCAACAGTCATGAGGTGAAAATTGTGTGTGATTGATGAAGAAAAGACTAAAACTATGTTCCTTTTTCATACACAGGAAGACCTCAGCCAGGACGAGGCTCTGGAATGTGGCACACAGGAGGAGGCTGTGGAAAGTGGCAGCCAGGAGGAGGCGGGGGTTAGTGGCAGCCAGGAGGAGGCAGGGGTTAGTGGCAGCCAGGAGAAGCCTGGGACCAGTAGGAGCCTGATCGAATCGCAGGTTCCTCCCCTCTGCCTTACAAACAAAAGGCTCATTCAGGAGGCTTCTGCATCCCTCAGAGCCTTACCCACTCCTGAAGAGGCCTTTGCCTGCATGGCTGCCACCAAACTGAAGGGTATGCAGGAGGGTCAACGCCTCATGTGTGAGAAACTTCTTTATAAAGTCCTAACTAAGGGGGTGAGTGGTGAAATCACACCCAATACCGACCTGATTGAGTTGGACCATCCTCCTCCTCCTCCTCCTGCCACAACTACACCACCACAGCCACAGTGTGGAAGGAAGACCAGAGAGTGATGGCCCTGGGTTCAGTCTGGTGTGACAAAATATGCAGTCTCTTGTATGACCACAGCCTGGGGACACAGATGTCATCTGCTGCTTTCAGGATCTCTGTGACTTCTGGACCAGACTGTACTCCCTTATATATGGACTCCTCAGGCCACCAATTTTGCTGGAAAATAATTGATGTGTGCCCTGGGGGCCAAAGGCTTCGCCAATTTCTTCTGTTTCTCCAGCGTTGCCTCCCTCTTTGTTTGGTTCTGAGCCCTTAATAAAGGAATTTTTGTTTCAATTATCGTATTTTCCGCACTATAAGGCGCAGTCTCAATTAAGGGGACTATTTCTGTACTTGACCCATACATAAGGCGCACTGCATTATAAGGCGCATGCTAAAACATACGCTCTAAAAAAAAAAGGTGTGTTTGAAGGTGTCTGTCATCCATCGCTCCCACGCTGCTCGCAACTTCACTTTGAACGCCCTGTTTACACCAACGTCCAGTGGTTGGAGTTCTTTTGTTAATCCTCCAGGAATGATGGCAAGCTCCGAATTCATTTGCTTCACTTGGTTTTTCACAGTAGCGGTGAGATGTGCGCGCATGGAGTCGCAGATCAACAGGGACGGTGATGCATGGAAAAAAACATCCGGTCTCTTTACATACACCTCTCTCAGCCACTCTCTCATTTTCTCCTTGTCCATCCAGCCCTTTTCATTGGCCTTAACGATGACTCCGGCTGGAAAATTTTCTTTTGGCAGCGTCTTCCTCTTAAAAATGACGATAGGTGGTAGTTTCTGTCCATTACTGTGGCAACCAAGAACAACAGTGTAAGCCGACTTCTCATGCCCCATGGTGCATATCGATACCGTGGCTGGTCCCCTTTTTCTCCACAGTATGGTTCACGGGGATGTCAAAAGTGAGGGGGACCTCGTCCATGTTGGTGATGTGCTTGGGCTGGATCTTTTTGTCGGTAATCTTGTTACTGCAATAGGTGCGGAAGATGGCCAGCTTTTCTTTGTAATCTGCTGGCAGTTGCTGTGCCACGGTAGTCCTTGCGCGGATAGAGAGATGGCGCCTTTTCATAAAACGAAAGCACCAAGATGGACCTCCTTGAAAGTGTTCGATCCCCATGTCTTGTGCTATCGTTATTGCCTTCAGTCGAATGGTGACTGTAGAGATGCTTCTCCCGGCTGTTTTTTGTTCAATAATCCATTGTTCAAGTTGGTCTTCTAATTGTGGCCACCTCGCTTTGTTCCCACGGAAACTCTGTTTCGTCTTCTTAACTTGGCGCAGTTAATTTTCTTGCTTCCTCCACTTCCGAACCATAGATTCATTGATGTTGAATTCTTTCGCAGCTGCTCTATTCCCATTTACAACCACGTAACTGATAGCCTGTAGTTTGAATTGTGCATGTAGTTTGAATTAAGCATGTCTCTTGACTGGTGCCATTTTCGGGGGTCCTTAGACAAACTGCACTTATTACGCAATGTTCTCTGATTGGTTTATCGCTGCCAGCGTAAGTCCCTGTGTCAGAGCGGGAAATGATTTTGAAATTTGGAATGATTTTTGAACTCAGTGCACACATAAGGTGCACCGGATTATTAGGCGCACGGCTGATTTGGATGAAAATATAAGGCTTTTAGGTGCGCCTTATAGTGCGGAAAATACGGTATACTCGCCTATGTGTGTTTTCCTTCAAAAAGGACAGTTTGTTTTGAGGAGGCAGGTACATTTCAAAACTACAATGTGAAATTAACAAGAGACACCAACATCAAGCAACCTCCTTGAGATTAAATAATACAAGATAATAATGGTGTTGTGGTAACTTGACACACAAAACACACACAAAAATATTATGGAGTAAAACCCAAAAAAAAAAATACATCAGCCTGGAAAAAAATACAAACACAAAAACAAAAAATAATCAGCCTTGAAAAAAATACAAAACAAAAATAAAACAACAAAAAAGAAAGTTGGTCAGATGTGACAAATCAAAATATATTGAGGGAATCACGATAAATAATAAAGAAAGAAGTTTGTGAGAAGTCTGTGTGAATATGAGCAGCAAAACTATTTGATTCTTCTCACATTATAAAGAAGAAGAGAGTGCGCTGTATTAAACAATTTAAAACATTGCAGCGTGACGAAAGTGCTGTATCCATTCCGAACGCTAATTTTACCAGACCGAGCTGTTCCATCTTAGAATTTCTTCTGAGCATGCGTGGCACTTTGTGCGTCGGAATTGGCCACACACGGTCGGAATTGACGCGATCGGATTTTTGTTGTCGGAAAATTTTATAGCCTGCTCTCAAACTTTGTGTGCCGGAAAATCCGATGGAAAATGTCCGATGGAGCCCACACACGGTCGGAATTTCTGACAACACGCTCCGATCGCACATTTTCGATTGGAAAATCCGACCGTGTGTACGGGGCATTAAGGCGTCAGCATACCAAGAAATTTTGGACAGTTTCATGCTCCCAACTTTGTGGGAACAGTTTGGGGATGGCCCTTTCCTGTTCCTACATGACTGCACACCAGAGCATAGTTCCAGTTTTTTATGTCACATGGTATTTGTGCAGTGGTTTTGCAAATGCAATTTTTTGGGAAAATGATATTGAATTAAGAGAAAAAAAAACACAATATATACCCAATTTTTTTTGTATAATATTAAAGATAATGTTATGCTGAGCAAATAGATACCTAACATGTCACGCTATAAAATTGCACATGCGCATTGCAGGTTCAGTGATTCTTGCTGGGAGATCTAGGGGGGCTTGGGAGCTCCGGATATTGCTAAATATTATTACGCCTCGCATTTAAGGGCCTTTGCTTCCTGGTCCAATCGACAGACCTCTAGTCACTGGGCTGACATAGAGAAAGGGGTATTATATCCGGCTCATCCATGCTCCCTAATATGGTCTCATATGTCCAATATAGACCCCATTTTTAGATGCCAATGTACAGCTCCAATGAATTTTACAATGTCCATATGGCGCAAATGCCTAAAGAATTTTCCTCTCTCTTCCCGGTGTTCCCCCTTACAAATGTGCTATTTAACCCATCTATTCCTGATAGTTTGTCCTTGGGACGTATCCTCCCTTGGATAAACAATTCCCTATTCCAACTCCGAAATCTAGTCCACCCAATCTCCAGAAGGTTACACTCTTTTGAATACCTCCGCAAAAAGTTTAACATACCTCTGCATCAGTTTCACTTCTATTTCAAATTAGGCACTTCTTTCACTCCAAGGCCTCTGACCTATCTCTTGAGAAACCCACCCTCTTTGAATATCTATGCACACAGGGCCCTTGCCAGTCACACCTAGTCTCATCCATATATCACATTCTCCAGGAGTCAACTCCCCTTACTGAAGACACACATTTGTACATGAGAAGATGGGCTTGCCTGATAGGTTGGCCCATCAGCTCCCAGATGTGGGACAGGATATGATCCTCTGTTTTCAAGTCCTCTACACAGAGAGAGACATCCATCAAGATCCTTATGCACTGGTATAGGACACCAGAGGTCATACATAAATATGATCCTTCAAGCTCAGCTAAATGTTGGCATTGCGGAAAGGCTGTGGGTTCTATATTTCATATCTTTTGGCAATGTGACCTGATTCAGCCCTTCTGGTAAGAATTGATGTTGTTAATTCAGAAAGTGGTGGGGGTGTCTCTACCACTTGACCCATTACACTACCTACTGGGTCTTCCTTTTTCTAGTATTACTAAAAAAACAATAGACTAATCTCTTACATTCTCCTTGCTGCCAAGAGACTGATTCCTTTATGTTGGTTAACAAATCCCCCCCTACCATGGCCTAGACTTCTTCAGCTTATTGCAGAGATTCATAGAATGGAATATATGACAGCCATTGTGCAAGACACCATACCTCAATTTGACAAAATCTGTGAGCCTTGGGATGATTCAGAATATGGAATGCAAATTTAGTTCACTGAGCCCTGAAAACTATTGCTTCCATTTCCCGACTCTATCTCAGGAGATTTTTTCCCATACCATTTGACCCAGGTATATAATAGTTTGACAACCTCTAGAGTTCCTGACCGTACTTATATACTCTAACTTAGTTTTGCTCTATATGTATGACCTCTGCATATGCTCTGATTACACTTATAAGCTGTTATATACTTTTGTATTGAATTGTGCAGTACACTTTTGTGTCCTGTCTATGTGGACAATTTTCTTTTATTTTTCATTTATATTATTATCATGTTGTGAACCCTCATTTCACTCTTGTATCCTAATGTCATGTAATTTCTTCATTGAAAAACTTTAATTAAAATACAATTTAAAAAAAATAAAAAAACAATGAAATGTGCATAGAAGAAAAAGAAATAAAGAAACAAACAAACAGTGAAAAGGGGAGACAAAGGGAGGTTGAGGGAGAGCCGGGAGGGAGATGGAGAAAGGCTATGTAAATAAAGGAGGAAGGACAGAGGGAAAGGAAGGGTCAGGAGAGGGGAAACCAGGGAAATAAGGAGCGAGGAGAAACCAAAATTGTGAAAATTGATGCTGTGCTGCCCAATCTAATATGACATAGCACAAGTGCTTTTTAGTATAATACAATCATTACCAATAATACACTAAAAGGAGAAGTATGGGTTTAGGTTTTTTTCCCTAATCATACTTACCTAGGTGGATGCAGCATCAGTCCGATGCTGCATCTGTCCCCCGGCATCTCTAACACTGAGAACTGAGCCATTGAACACTGCTGATGGCTAGGTTCTCTCAGCTCCCCAAGAGGAGAGCTGCTGACTGTCAATCCACAGCTCTCCGCTCTGCTCCTCCATGCTCACTGGAGTGCTAAGCTGTGGAAGGGTGGGGAGCAGCTGTAAGTGGCTCACTGAGAGACTGAGACTACCATCAGTCCAGGCACCTGGCGGATCCAGACTTCCGAAGTCTGAATGATGCGGTGCCAGGACTGATCTTGGTGATGTCAGCAGAGAGCAGACTTCAGACCACTCTCTGCTGAAAACTGGTCACAGGAGTGCAAAACGAATTGCACTCCTCTGACCCTTAGGAGAAGCCCAGCCAAACGAGCCCAGGCCACTTAAGGACTAAGCCTCATTTTGATATTTGGTGTTTACATGTTAAAATAATTTTTTTTTGCTAGAAAATTACTTAGAACCCCCAAACATTGTATATTTTTTTCAGACATCCTAGAAAATAAAATGGCGGTTGTTCCAATGCTTTATGTCACGCCATATTTGTGCAGCAGTCTCACAAGAGCAATCTTTTTTGGAAAAAATATACTTTTTTGAATTAAAAAATAAGACAAAAGTAAAGCTAGCCCAATTTTGTTTTTTATATTGTGAAAGATAATGTTGCGCCAAGTAAATTGATACCCAACATGTCATGCTTCAAAATTGCGCCCGCTCATGGAATGACAACAAACTTTGACCCTTAAAAATCTCCATAGGCGGCGTTTAAAAATTTCTACAGGTTACCAGTTTTGAGTTACAGAGGAGAGCTAGTGCTAGAATTATTGCTCTTGCTCTAACAATTGCGGAGATACCTCACATGTGTGGTTTGAAAACCATTTTCTAATGCGGACGCGACTTACGTATGCGTTCACTTCTGCGCGCGAGCTCAGCGGGAAGGGTTGCTTTAAAAAAATTTGCACCTACGATAGCCACGTGGTCACGCCCTGACCGATTTCATCATCACTTTGTCAGACGGCGTGGCCAACAGTGCGGCTCCTTACATTTATAGGGTGTGAGAGCAAAGCATTAACCCTGCCCTCACCCCACAGTTTAGAACATTCAGACTAACTCCCTGGACGGGCTTATCTGTTAGCAATGAGAGAGCACGTATGTTATAACAACAAACTTTATAAAGATACATTGTGGCAAATCAAAACCGCATTGGTTATACAATGTACAGTGGGACCTTGGATTACAAGCATAATCCGTTCCAGGAGAATGCTTGTAATCCAAAGCATTCGCATATCAAAGCGAGTTTCCCCATAGAAGTCAATGAAAACAAAGATAATTTGTTCCACATTGACTTCTATTGCATGCAATACCGCATGTGGCCAGAGGTGGGGGGGGCACCGAAGAGACTCAGAAATACTCAGAGACCGCTCGGCTGCACTCGGAAACCCTCAAAAAGGCACGGAAAGGCTTGGAAATTGAATATTTCTGAGTGTTTCCGAGTATTTCCAAGTGTTTCTGAGTAGGGATGAGCCGAACACCTCCCTGTTCGGTTCGTACCAGAACATGCGAACAGGCAAAAAATTTGTTCGAACACACGAACACTGTTAAAGTCTATGGGACACGAACATGAATAATCAAAAGTGCTCATTTTAAAGGCTTATATGCAAGTTATTGTCATAAAAAGTGTTTGGGGACCTGGGTCCTGCCCCAGGGGACATGGACCAATGCAAAAAAAAGTTTTAAAAACGGCCGTTTTTTCGGGAGCAGTGATTTTAATAATGCTTAAAGTGAAACAATAAAAGTGTAATATCCCTTTAAATTTCGTACCTGGGAGGTGTCTCTATGCCTGTAAAGGGGCGCATGTTTCCCATGTTTAGAACAGTCTGACAGCAAAATGACATTTCAAAGGAAAAAAAGTCATTTAAAACTACTCGCGGCTATTAATGCATTGCCGGTCTGATAATACACATAGAAGTTCATTGATAAAAATGGCATGGGAATTCCCTACAGGGGAACCCCGAACCAAAATTTAAAAAAAAATGATGTGGGGGTCCCCTTAAATTCCATACTGGCCCTTCTGGTCTGGTATGGATATTAAGGGGAACCCCGGCCAATTTTTTTTTTTTTAAATGGCGTGGGGTCCCCCTCAAAATCTATACCAGACACTTCAGGTCTGGTATGGATTTTAAGGGGAACCCCGCGCCAATTTTTTTTTAAAAAAACAGCGTGGGGTCCCCCTAAAAATCCATACCAGACCCTTATCCGAGCATGCAACCTGGCAGGCCACAGGAAAAGAGGGGGAAGAGAGAGCACCCCCCTCCTGAACTGTACCAGGCCACATGCCCACAACATTGGGTTGGTGCTTTGGGGTAGCCCCCCAAAACACCTTGTCCCCATGTTGATGAGGACAAGGGCCTCATCCCTACAACCCTGGCCGATGGTTGTGGGGGTCTGCGGGCGGGGGCTTATCGGAATCTGGAAGCCCCCTTTAACAAGGGGACCCCCAGATCCCGGCCCTCCCCCTGTGTGAAATGGTAAGGGGGTACAAAAGTACCCCTACAATTTCACTAAAAAACTGTCAAAAATGTTAAAAATGACAAGAGACAGTTTTTGACAATTCCTTTATTTAAATGCTTCTTCTTTCTTCTATTTTCTATCTTCCTTCCGTTTCTTCCTCCATCTTCTTCTTCTTCTGGTTCTTCTGGTTCTTCCTCCGGTGTTCTCATCCGGCATCTCCTCTGTGGCGTCAGCGTCTTCTTCCCTTCTTCTCCTCAGGCCGCTCCGCATCCATGATGACATGGAGGGAGGCTCCCGCTCTTCTCTTCATCTTCTTCTCTTCATCTTCTTGTCTTCATCTTCTTATCTTCATCTTCTTATCTTCATCTTCATCTTCTTTTCGGGCCGCTCTGCATCCATGATGGCATGGAGGGAGGCTCCCACTGTGTGACGCTTCTCCTCTTCTGACGGTTCTTAAATAATGGGGGGCCACCCGGTGACCCCGCCCCCCTCTGATGCACGGTGACTTGACGGACTTCCCCGTGGCATTCCCCGTGACGCCGCAGGGAAGTCCCGTCAAGTCACTGTGCGTCAGAGGGGGGCGGCGTCACACGGTGGCCCCCCATTATTTAAGAACCGTCAGAAGAGGAGAAGCGTCACACAGTGGGAGCCTCCCTCCATGCCATCATGGATGCGGAGCAGCCCGAAAAGAATATGAAGATGAAGAGAAGAAGATGAAGACAAGAAGATGAAGAGAAGAAGATGAAGAGAAGAGCGGGAGCCTCCCTCCATGCCATCATGGATGCGGAGCGGCCCGAGGAGAAGAAGAGAAGAAGACGCCGCGCCGCGGAGGAGATGCCGGATGAGAACACCGGAGGAAGGACCAGAAGAACCAGAAGAACCCGAAGTAGATGGAGGAGAAAACTGAAGGAAGATAGAAGATAGAAGAAAGAAGAAACATTTAAATAAAGGAATTGTCAAAAACTGTCACTTGTCATTTTTAACATTTTTGACAGTTTTTTAGTGAAATTGTAGGGGTACAAAAGTACCCCCTTACCATTTCACACAGGGGGGAGGGCCGGGATCTGGGGGTCCCCTTGTTAAAGGGGGCTTCCAGATTCCGATAAGCCCCCCGCCCGCAGACCCCCACAACCACCGGCCAAGGGTTGTGGGGATGAGGCCCTTGTCCCCATCAACATGGGGACAAGGTGTTTTGTGGGGCTACCCCAAAGCACCCTCCCAATGTTGAGGGCATGTGGCCTGGTATGGTTCAGAAGGGGGGAGGCTGCTCTCTCATCCCCCCCTCTTTTCCTGCGGCCTGCCAAGTTACATGCTCGGATAAGGGTCTGGTATGGATTTTTGGGGGACCCCACGCCGTTTTTTTTTTTTTTTTTTTGGCGCGGGGTTCCCCTTAAAATCCATACCAGACCTGAAGGACCTGGTATGGAATTTAGGGGGACCCCCCACATCATTTTTTTTTAAATTTTGGTTCAGGGTTCCCCTATGGGGAATTCCCATGCCGTTTTTATCAATGAACTTTTATGTGTATTGTCGGACCGGCAATTCATTAATAGCCGCGAGTAGTTTAAATGACTTTTTTTCCTTTGAAATGTCATTTTGCTGTCAGACTGTTCTAAACTCGTGAAACATGCGCCCCTTTACAGGCATACTATAGAAACCCCCCAGGTACGAAATTTAAAGGGATATTACACTTTTATTGTTTCACTTTAAGCATTATTAAAATCACTGCTCCCGAAAAAATGGCCATTTTTAAACCTTTTTTTTGCATTGATCCATGTCCCCTGGGGCAGGACCCAGGTCCCCAAACACTTTTTATGACAATACCATGAATATAAGCCTTTAAAATTAGCACTTTTGATTCCTCCCATAGACTTTTAAAGGGTGTTCCACGGCATTCGAATTTGCCGCGAACAATCCAAATTGTTCGCTGTTCGGCGAACTTGCGAACAGCCGATGTTCGAGTCGAACATGAGTTCGACTCGAACTCGAAGCTCATCCCTATTTCTGAGTATTTCTGAACACCTCCAAACAGCTCCGAGTGTCACCGGCGCCCCCGCACCTCTGGCCAAATGTGGTACTGCACACCGCAGATGCTTGAATCCTGCTCGTAACACTCGCAAACCGAGTCAGGATTTTTAAAAAATAATTGCTTGTATTGCGAAACGCTCATTAACCGCATTACTCGCAATCCGAGATTCCACTGTAGAGGCTTATATTTAATTTTAGTTACACACTGATCCGAGTTACTCGATTGCAATCCTGATATGAGTTACCTGATCTTACAGTGTATGGGCCTCAGCAATCAATACTTTCAACTTATCGTGTTAAATGAGGAATTATTTGGACTCTTTTCCTCACATGTGCCTCAATCATATATACCAGATTATATTAATATTGACTGGTTCCTAATTACATATTGTAAACATAAATATTGCGCAAAATATTAAAATCAATGGTTAAAATGGACTAAAACCAAAAACAACTTAAAACACCAAAACCTACCAATAATCACTAATAAAACAGTTCAAATCTATTTCTATATTCATTCCTTTTGGATATAAAGTATCAATTAAGTAAATCCAATTAGTTTTGCATTTTGAAATATCCCTGACTATATTAGATTCTCTCCATACTGGTAATGTTTTTTCTATGCCCCAAAATTTTAAACCTGATTGGTCTCTTTTGTGCTTGAGTCGAAAATGCATTGACACACTGTGGGCTTTATATCCTATTTTAATAATATTTACATGCTCTGAAACTCGTTTCCCCAATGTTCTCTTGGTACGGCCTATATACATGAGCACACAGGGGCATTGGAGGGCATAGACAACATGTGTTGAATTACATCAGATGAAATCCCTGATCTCAAACGTTCTTTTATTCACTGATGACCTAAATTGGGTGAGTCCTGTCAGGAAAGGCTTGCTGAGGGCAGTGGTTCTGTGTGAGCACCTGTGTGCACCCGTGCATGCCCGCGTGTGGGGGCGTGTGCGGGCGCGTGCATGTGTGCACGCGCACGGCCATTGCCACCAGAAACGCCATTTAAACCCTGTCATTACAGAAGAATCTTGCTGCCAGACCTACAGCATTCCCTGAGAGTTTCCTGAGTTCCTGATCAGTTCCTGTGACTACCTGCTTGCCTTGTGATTATCCTTGCCTTTCGCCTGCACCTGACCCCGGCCTGTCTACGACCCTGCTCCTGCCTGATCCTTTGGCTTATCCATACCAGGCTGTTGCCGACCCAGGTTGCCTAGTGACCTTCCCTCAAGCCTTCTGCATCTGTTCCAGTACTGCTTTCCAGTGTATGACCCGGCCTGCCTGACCCTCCTGTGTCTCTATCCTTGGGACTATGCACCTGAATCCTGTGAGTGCCTGCTCTCCTGCTTCAACTTCCTGTCTGCTGCATTCCACCTGCTGTACCTGCTGTCCAGCTTCATCCGGAGCATCAGATTTGCATTCCAGCTGTTGATCCTGCCAGGCACTGGTGCTGTTCTGCACTCCTGTGCCTCCTGTCAGCTCTATCAGGGGCCACTAGTCAGGACTGCAAGGGAGGCCTCCCTCTGCATATCGGGCTCAATAACCAGGTACGTGACAAGTCCTCTTACATGTGTGTTTACCTGTCTGCATGACAAATGTTTCCGACATGATTAAAAGCCTGCCTTATCCCAAAACATCATGGGACTAGAAGGGGGGTCTATTATTTTCTTCACCACATTGTCCCCAAACGATGAACCTTTTCTATAAATGAATACTGGTTCACCGAGTAATGATTTGTTCAACGCTTTATCCCTACTCAATATGGGCCAATATTTCCTAAATATAGTCTCTACATCTTTAAACTGGGTACAGTAGTTACTGATGAACACTTATTCCTACTTCAAATCGCTATGATAGTCTATATGAATATAATAGTTAAACAACCCCAGAACCACCGAGACTTTTTTTTAGAAAGAGGAGGGAGAGGAGGGAGAGGAGGGAGAGGGGGTCCAAGATCACAAGTAGCCAATTCCTGGAGGGGGCGACCGCTGACATTTTCACAACAATCCAGAGACCTAGGATGGTGGAACCCACCGCAATGGCAAAGACCACAAAGCCCATTAGATTTGGGAAGACGAAGGGGAGGTGTTGTAGAAGTGGAGGGAGAATACATCAAAAAAAGGAGAAGAGAGATGGATTAGCTGGTATCTACAATTTAGCTGAAATTGAATTAAGCAGCAAGGAAATCAACATACTTAATGCAGGATTGAAACTGCGTGAACCACCTTGGAGATTTTTTGATTTTTATAAAAACCTATACAGTAGCAAAGTGTCCTTCAAGGAGACGGTTCTGCAACTATTTTTGAATTCCATCACATTAGTAGAACTATCAGAGAGTGATAGGGAGATGTTGGATCAGCCCCTCTCTTTATAGGAACTTCAAATTGCCTCTGTTAATTTGCCTAATAACAAAGCCCCAGGTGAAGACGGGGTACCAAAGGAGGTCTATAAGGTTTTTGGAGATGACATGTTGCCTGATTTGCTTGAGGTTTTTAATACAGCATTGGAAAGTGGCTACCTCCCACAGTCTATGAATGAAGCAATTATTCTAGTGTTGTTGAAACCTAATAAAACTCCTAACGACCCTGAATCATATCGTCCAATCTCATTGCTCATCTCAGATGTGAAGCTGTTGACTAGATTGGCAACAGTAATATCTAAGATAGTTTATAAGGACCAATCAGGGTTTATCCCAAATAGATCTACTGCAGTGAATATAAGGTGTTTATTTCTTAATTTACAGGTTCCGTCTGAAAACTTTGATAATAGAGCTATATTGTCACTTGATGCGCCAAAAGCTTTTGATAGCATAGTAAATGGACATATATGGGCACCCTCTTCACTGCAACATGGAACCAGACAGGGATGTCCATTATCACCTTTGTTGTTTGTTTTGGCCCTTGAACCCCTGGCTGCGTCTGTCCGTCAGTCAATGAATATTGTTGGTTTTTGTAGATCTATGGGAGAGGACAAAATTGCTTTATATGCTGATGATACACTTATTTTTGGGAGATACTTTGTCTTCGTTAGAGGCAGTGATGTCCTTAATTAATACGTATGACTCTTTTTTAGGCTTTAAGATAAATTGGGACAAGTCAGTTCTTTTGCCGCTGGACCCTCTGGTGACCAATCTACTAATTTCTGCTTCTCAAATTGCTGTAATTCCTATATTTAAATATTTAGGGATACATGTTACATCACAAGTGAGTACATATGTGGAGAGGAACTTGATCTCATTACTTAAGCGACTTGGGCAAGTGGGGAAAATCTGGAGCAAATTGCCAATAACAATAATAGGCAGAGCAAATTTGATAAAGATGATACGGATGCCACAATTATTATATCTCCTACATAATTGCACCATATGGCTACCATGGATTTTTTTTAAACAAATAGATACCCTGTTTAGCGATCTTATTTGGAATATAAACATCCCTGGATCAGATTGGAAATTCTGCAGCTGCCTAAGGATGAAGGAGGCTTGGCTGTTCCTAATGCCAGAACTTATTATTTGGCATCCCAACTCCAGAAACTATATGGATGGTACATTATAGATCGTGAGGATCCCATACGACAAATTATATTCTCTCAATTGCTGATAGATCCACTAGTGCAGTCAATAGTTGCTTACTATTTTTATAATAAACACAGATACCCTACATTCTATTTGATACAAATGTAGCACCCTCTACCAATAGGTAGGTGATAGTAATGTTTTTTTTTAATTCTAGGAGCTGTCAGCACAGGCAAATTTAGGCAGGCCTATGTTGCAAGCTAGGCCTGTCTGTTTTGATCTGGGGCTGGGAGGGGTCAGAGTAGTAGTGGGTGTGACCACCTGTGATCCACTTCTGAGGTGCCTCCTCTGCTTCCAGGGAGAATATTCTGGAATAGGGGTTGGACCTAGAACTGGAGTGGCAGGCAGCTCATGTGGAAGCCCTGTCCAATCCCCATCTGGTATTGGCAGGGCGCAGGCCTCCTTTATAAGCTGAGGCAACATGCCACTGGGGGGGGAGATGTCGGCTGAGTGAAGTGAGGAATGGAATACTAGACAGCAGCAGGAGGGTATCCCCATCTGGGGGGTGTACCGATCTCAAGAGGTGGCCCAGGGAGAGCTGTGAAGGAACTTTGCCTCTACAAGGTCATTGGCAATGTCCTTACCACCACATGGTCGGTGGTGGGGAACTCATGGAGCAGAGGAGCAGGTGAAGCTGTCGGAACATATGGTCCAGTCAAGTTCCTCATCAAGGACTCAGGGCAGTGGAAGGTCGGTGAGTGTTACCACAGTGGAAGGCTGGATGTGCCAGGAAGTCTGTGAGGGAACTTTGCTTCTACACGTTCATTAGCAAAGTCTTTGTCATTTACACGGTGAATGATGAGGAGTCCTGGATCAGAGAAGAGACTGTGAGGATCTGTGTCAAATCGATGTGGCCTGAGGGCACAGGTTTTGCAAGTTGGGCTGGCTGGGAGCAGTAGTACACCACCTAAAGACATGCTTTTAAACTACTAGGCTTCTGGGGAGAGGTGCTACAGGCCTCAGGCCTAGTAGCAGCGAGCAATCAGAGCCTGATCAGGGAATTATTCAGAGTGGACCCTTAACTCCTAAAAGAAGAAGATGTGACATTACTTTAACTTGGTAACATTAAGTCAGTGCAGGAGGAAACAAGTCTGTACAGGAGGAAACAAAACCAGCAAAAGATTGTTCATTGTCTCTGAAAGTGATGTATGAAGTCTGGCAGCGGGGTGAACTGGTGGATTGTTTGTTACTAGCGGCAACTACATAACTACACATAGGATTTGGATTACTGTTCAACAAGATACTCAGTATGAGGGATATACTCAATATATGCCCATATGGAATAATTCACAATTGTCTGAAGTGGTGAAGCTAAAACATTTTGATATATGGAAAAAGTCTGGCATTTTGCCATACTCTTCTATACAAACGATAGGTAGAATTAATTCACAAGAGGGTAGTTTCGGATGATGGCATAGAGATCTTAACTTAGTGACGAGTAGGGATGAGCCTGATGTTTGAGTCAAGCGTAAGTTCAACTTGAACATCAGGTGTTCGCCTGTTCGCCGAACAATATGCGGTGTTCGCGGCAAATTCGAAAGCCGCCGGAACACCGTTAAAGTCTATGGGACACTAACATGAAAAATCAGAAGTGCTCATTTTAAAGGCACATATGCAAGTTATTGTGATAAAAAGTGTTTGGGGACCTGGGTCCTGCCCCAGGGGACATGTATCAATGCAAATTTTTTTTTAAAAAACAGCCATTTCCTCGTGAACAGTGATTTTTTTAATGGTTAAAGTGAAACAATAAAAATGAAATATTACTTTAAATATCGTGCCGGGGGGGGGGGGGGTGTCTATAGCATGCCTGTAAATTGGCACATTTTTGCCGTGTTTAGAACAGTACCACAGCAAAATTACATTTCTAAAGGTATGAATTGTCGGGTCTTGGCAATATAGATAAAACTTATTGAAAAAAAGAGCATGGGTTCCCCTCCAGTCCATTACCAGGCCCTTTGGGTCTGGTATGAATATTAAGTGGAACCCCGAACCAAAATGAAAAAAAAATTGCATAGGGGCCCCCCTAAAATCCATACCAGGCCCTTCAGTTCTGATATGGAAATTAAGGAGAACCCTGCACCAAATTAAAAAAAAATGGTGTAGGGGTCCCCCCAAAATCCATACCAGACCCATCAGAACCCAAAGCACCCTTTACATGTTGAGGGCATTTGGCCTGGTACAGTTAAGGAGGGGGGGCGCTCCTTCGCCCCCCTTTTTTCCTGCGGCCTGCCAGGTTGCATTCTCAGATAAAGGTCTGGTATAGATTTTAGGGGGGACCCCTACGCCATTTTTTAAAAAATTTTGGCGAGGGGTTCCCCTTAAGTTCCATATCAGACCTGAAGGGCCTGGTATGAATTTCAGGAGGACCCCCACGCTATTTTTTTTTAAATTTTGATTTGGGGTTCCCCTTAATATTCATACCAGACCAAAAGCAATTAACATTAATCTAAGACAAGAGGAACTGGAGATGCTCTAAAACCTTTGTAAAGATTTGGCATTGGTGGTCAGTCTCCAATCTGCCTGAATAACCAGCTGAGTATATTAAAATTATGGAAAAATGAATAAAGAGATATAATCCTGGAGGGAAAAAATTACATAATAATATATGTTTCATTTGGGTAAGATGTGAAGGAGGGGATTAGAATTTGGTTTGACGAGCGCAAATAGGTAAGTGTGAGGTGCCCGGGTTTTTTTTCTTTTTTTTTTATGTTAGGTGGGCTTATGTGATGAAATGTTATATGTGTTTTTTATTTGTTGTTGTTGTATAATGTGAAAATGTAATAAAAAAATCATTTGATTGAAAAAAAATATAAGGAAGGTCAATATGAAAAAATACTTTTTAGGGATTAAGCCAGGACCTGTTAAAATTGACAATACATCAATAGGGATTGACAGTGGACTAAAAAATAAATCTGTGCTCAATCCCCCGCAGCCTTTTAACTATCACGTGGAAGTATTTAAACAGATGGTTTTGAGGGACTTGGAGAATATACCAGTGAAGAAAACACTAATCCTAAATATATTAAAGAGGGTATAGAATCACTGGAAAAGAGGAAAGAGGTAATAATCTGGCCAGCGGACAAAGGAGGGGGTGTTGTGGTTATGTGTAAAAGTTTTTATGATGCACAGTTATTAGGCATGCTGTCTGACAGGGATACATATGCTGAGTTAGATAGAGATCCCTTACAGAAGGGATTTAAATAACTTAATAGATTATGGTTATTAAATGCGGGTACTAAATAAAATGGAAAAAAGGTACCTGGTTCCCAGTTTCAGCAGAATACCGACATATATACCTTACCTAAAGTGCATAAGGATCCGACAAACCCTCCGGCCAGACCCATAGTCAACAGTATAGGTTATGTAACCTCTAGGGTGGGACAATATTTTCACACAAACTAAAGCCTATTTAAAAGACAAAAAAAAGTTCTAAAACTTTTAACAGTGTTACATATCCCCAATCATGCAGATATTTTCTTGGTAACAGTGGATGTTTCCTCACTATATACCGTAATACAGCATGAGGATAAAGTACTTGCCCTTAATTGGGCATTTATTCAAAGAGATGATTTGCCGCACATACAAAAAAAGTTTTTGAGGATAATTTTAGAATACCGTTTATCCCATAATTATTTTTGGTATTCAGGAAGGTTTTATACCCAGAAAAAAGGAGTTGCAATGGGCGCTAAGTTGGGGCCCAGCATTGCGAACCTTTTTATGAGTGCATGGGAGGATAGGCAGATTTATGGGAGACCAAAACAAGAACTCCACTCCTATAAAAGATTTATAAACAATGTGTTCTTTATCTGGGTTGGTAGAGAACTATCACTAGGGATGAGCTTCGAGTTCGAGTTGAACTCATGTTCGACTCGAACATTGGCTGTTCACCAGTTCACCGAACAGCAAACAATTTGGGGTGTTTGCGGCAAATTCGAATGCCGCGGAACACCCTTTAAAAGTCTATGGGAGAAATCAAACGTGCTAATTTTAAAGGCTTATATTCATGGTATTGTCATAAAAAGTGTTTGGGGACCTGGGTCCTGCCCCAGGGGACATGGATCAATGCAAAAAAAAGTTTTAAAAACGGACGTTTTTTCGGGAGCAGTGATTTTAATAATGCTTAAAGTGAAACAATAAAAGTGTAATATCCCTTTAAATTTCATACCTGGGGGTGTCTATAGTATGCCTGTAAAGGGGCGCATGTTTCCCGTGTTTAGAACAGTCTGACAGCAAAATGACATTTCAAAGGAAAAACAGTCATTTAAAGTACTTGCGGCTATTAATGAATTGCTGGTCCGACAATACACATAAAAGTTAATTGATAAAAACGGCATGGGAATTCCCCACAGGGGATCCCCGAAGCAAAATTTTTTAAAAAAATGACGTGGGGGGTTCCCCTAAATTCCATACCAGGCCCTTCAGGTCTGGTATGGATATTAAGGGGAACCCCGTGCCACAATTTAAAAAAAAATGGCATGGGGTCCCCCCAAAAATCCATACTAGACCCTTATCCGAGCACGCAACCTGGCAGGCTGCAGGAAAAGAGGGGGGGACGAGAGAGCGCCCCCCCCTCCTGAACCGTACCAGGTCACATGCCCTCAACATTGGGAGGGTGCTTTGGGGTAGCCCCCCAAAGCACCTTGTCCCCATGTTGATGGGGACAAGGGCCTCATCCCCACAACCCTTGGCCGGTGGTTGTGGGGGTCTCCGAGCGGGGGGCTTATCGGAATCTGGAAGCCCGCTTTAACAAGAGGACCCCCAGATCCCGGCCCCCCCCTGTGTGAAATGGTAAGGGGGGTACCCCTACCATTTCACTAAAAAAGTGTCAAAAATGTTAAAAAATGACAAAAAAATGTTAAAATGACAAGAGACAGTTTTTGACAATTCCTTTATTTAAATGCTTTTTCTTTCTTCTATCTTCTTTCTTCTTTCTTCTATCTTCTACCTTCCTTCATCTTCTTCTTCTTCTGGTTCTTCTGGTTCTTTTGGTTCTTCTGGTTCTTCCTCCGGTGTTCTCGTCCGGCATCTTCCTCCACGGTGTCTTCTTCCCTTCTTCTCCTCGGGCCGCTCCGCATCCATGATGGCATGATGGGGACTTCCCTGTGGCATTCCCCGTGATGTCAGAAGGGGGCGGGGTTACATAACAGGTGACCCCGCCCCCCTCTGACATCACGGGGAATGCCACAGGGAAGTTCTGTGAACTCTCCGTGCATCAGATGGGGCGGGGTCACCGGGTGGCCCCACCCCTCATTATTTAAGAACCGTCAGAAGAGGAGAAGCGTCACAAAGTGGGAGCCTCCCTCCATGCCATCATGGATGCGGAGCAGCCCGAGGAGAAGAAGGGAAGAAGACGCCGATGCTGCGGAGGAAGATGCCGGACGAGAACACCGGAGGAAGAACCAGAAGAACCAGAAGAACCAGAAGAAGATGGAGGAAGAAACCGAAGGAAGATAGAAGATAAAAGAAAGAAGAAAGAAGAAATAAGAAGCATTTAAATAAAGGAATTGTCAAAAACTGTCTCTTGTCATTTTTAACATTTTTGACAGTTTTTTTGTGAAATGGTAGGGGTACTTTTGTACCCCCTTACCATTTCACACAGGGGGGAGGGCCGGGATCTGGGGGTCCACTTGTTAAAGGGGGCTTCCAGATTCCAATATGCCCCATGCCTGCAGACCCCCACAACCACCGGCCAAGGGTTGTGGGGATGAGGCCCTTGTCCTCATCAAAATGGGGACAAGGTGTTTTGGGGGGCTACCCCAAAGCATCCTCCCACTGTTGAGGGCATGTGGCCTGGTACGGTTCAGGAGGGGAGGGGGGCTGCTCTCTTGTTCCCCCTCTCTTTTCCTGCGGCCTACCAGGTTGCGTGCTCGGATAAGGGTCTGGTATAGATTTTTAGGGGGACCCCACACCATGTTTTTTTTTTTAATTTTGGCATGGGGTTCCCCTTAAAACCCATACCAGACCTGAAGGGGTCTATAGACACCCCCAGGTACAAAATTTAAAGGGATATTACACTTTTATTGTTTCACTTTAAACATTATTAAAATCACTGCTCCCGAAAAAAATAACTGTTTTTAAAACTTTTTTTTGCATTGATCCATGTCCCCTGGGGCAGGACCCAGGTCCCCAAACACTTTTTATGACAATAACTTGCATATAAGCCTTTAAAATTAGCACTTTTGATTATTCATGTTCGTGTCCCATAGACTTTAACGGTGTTCGCGTGTTTGAACAAATTTTTTGCCTGTTCGCAAGTTCTGATGCGAACCGAACAGGGGGGTGTTTGGCTCATCCCTAACTATCACTGATAAAATTTACTGAGGAACTGAACCACAACAATAACATTAAATTAGAGTATCGCTGGAGTTAGGAACACATAGATTATTTGGTCGTGAGTATGATGTTAACAAATAGTGAATTAAATACAAAGGTCTATTTTAAACCGACCGATCGCAATAGCTATTTGCCAATTTATAGTGGGCACCATCCAATATGGCTCAGGAACATTCTGAAGGGAGAATTCATGAGAAATAGAAGGAATTGTTCTGGTGATGCAGATTTTCTAGCACAAATGCAAATAATTGAAAAATGGTTTGTGGAAAAGGGGTATAAACCATTATATTTGGATAGGGTCATACAAGTAGCGAACCATACTACACAAGAAATATGCCTAGTCGATAAAGTTAAGTAGATAGATAACAGGCATGAGTGGGGCTTCATCAGTAACTACCATACCCAGTTTAAAGAGGTAGAGACTATATTTAGGATATTTAGGAAATATTGGCCCATATTGAGAATGGAAAAAGTGTTCATTGTTTGGGGAAAATGTGGTGAAGAAAATAATAGACCCCCCATCTAGACCCATGATGTTTTGGGATAAGGCAGGCTTTTATTTATGTCGGAAATGTTTGTCATGCATTAAAATGTAATTTTTTACAGGATGTTATGCCGAGTAAATAGATACCTAACATGTCATGCTTCAAAATTGCGCACGGAAATGTCGGAAATGTTTGTCATGCATTAAAATGTAATTTTTTACAGGATGTTATGCCGAGTAAATAGATACCTAACATGTCATGCTTCAAAATTGCGCACGCTCATGGAATTGCGACAAACTACGATAATTAAAAATTTCCATAGTCGACTCTTTAAAGCATTTGTTAACCCCCCCAAAAAATATATTTCCGTGTCCCTAAAGCAGATTAAACAGTACAGTGCTTGTGCTGTGTAACCTGCCTCCCTCTAAACTATAAAAAAACCTCCCTGAACCTGGCACTTCCTGTATCCTCTCTGCTCTGACAACAAAAATCAGGGCTATCTAGCCCTGACCACTGTTGTCAAATTGCGTCCCTCTGTCATATGCTGCTGTCCCCTCTGCTCTCCTCTCTCCCCCCTCACCCCTTCCTTCCTGCATGTCAGCTCATGTCTGTGTGTCTCCATCTCAGCCCCCCGCCCTTTCTGGTAGGGTTGCCACCTGTACGGGAATGACCCCGGCAGCCCGGGTTTTGATAGCTGTGCCCGGGTTTGTATTCTCCTGACACCAAGAGGCTCCAGCCCCAGTGTAGGAAGTAGCAGCCCCGGCGTCACCAGCACACAGCACCATGCCTTCCTCCTTCAAAATCTGATTCCCAACCCCCCCTCTGAGTCCCACCAGCAGCTCCTTTGGCTTCAGTGATGAGTGCCACTGCCTCCTCCTTGCTCCCTCCCTCCCCATTACATCACCACCCTCCGCCTCTGTGTCAGAATAGATTCTCTCTCTTTATGGCACGATCTCTCCCACCAGCAGACTCCCCCCGCCCCCCCACCAGAAGATGAACCCCCCGCAATGTGCGGCTCATCAGGCAGCTGAAGAAGCAGAACTCTCTCTCCCTCTACTGCCAGCAGCACCCCCCCACCCCCTTCTTCCCCTCTCCAGTGTTCTGGGGGGCCCAATGTCCTGCAGCAGCTGCCTTGGTCTCACTGCACTGTCTGTGGCTCTGTGCGCTCTCTCTCTCACCCAGGTTCCAGCCGCCGGCCGATGCCAGAGACAGTGAATGGAACTGGTGTCCTAGCAACCAGGGATGCTTATGCATGAGAGAGCATGTTGTTAGACTCCGCCCCTAACAGGTTCGCACACACATCTTTGCAGCAGCTCCTGGAAGGTAAGGGGGATTTGTCTCGCTCTATGGAGGTCTCTATGGGGGCTACTGACACCATCCACTGTTTTTTCACCTTAATGCATGCTATGTAATAAGGTAAAAAAAATTCTCTCACTGACCGTCCCCCCAGCCCCCCCATTTTACTCCCCTGAGCCCATTTGTTGCATTGGTGGAGACGCGCTATACCTCTCTGCCTGTTGTCTCGGCTCTTGATTGGATAGATTGATAGCAGTGCAGCCATTGGGTCCCGCTGCTGTCAATCTAATCCAATGACTCGAGCTCCGGGGGTTAGGGCCGAGGCCTGAATTCTGTGTGAATGTACACAGGCGCAGGACTCAGGTGTGCGCCCGCATGGGTGTCCACCTTAGGAGAGCCTTTCCCAACCAAGGTGCTCAAAATGCTTTCACCTCTTCTATATGACCCACATAGAGAGTAAGGTCATATAGCACTTTGCTATGCATTCACAAGGACTTCCTTCAAGTCAGAATTTCCACTTCTCCACTTGGTTGTCATCCAGCAAAAATTGGGGTATGGTTTCCTTTAAAGCTTGAGTGCTTGCTAGGCCATTTTATATCACTCCAATGTAGTATCTAATAAAAGATAGAAACAGCCTTCATGGTGTAGCATTTAAAATTCTTGTGTTTTATTATAAAATAACACACTTGCATTTAACCAAATTAGCATAGCATAAAACCATATTGAGTACTGCCAATTCAGTTCCACGCTTCACTTTCAGTCCTCGCTCCACCCTACATGTTACCTCACAGGTGACGTGACTTCATCCTGAGAGAGGGGAAATCAAAGGAAAAACTCTAGTGCTTGTAGTGGGAATGGAGGGAGACCTATTAGAGTCCAGGCAAGGGAATATATAGTAGTTGGGTTGTGGTAGTAAAAGGGAACTCTATTCTGGGGTTGTGTGGAAATCGAATTAATAAACACTGGGTTTACCTGAAATGTTCCTCTTAATGATTTCTTGAACCTGTAAGGTTTTCCATTCTCAGTGTTTAATTTATGCTGGGAAAGCACGCTGCCATAGTGAGGGAAAGGATTGTTTCCACCAACATGTTTTGGCCCCATTTAATAGGTGAATTAGTAATGAGTTTTTGTATCTCTTGATGGAAACATGGTTAATGTGATAAAGGAAAATGAAAGGATCATAACTGAGAGGGCGTCCGTGAGTTTACAGCACAGCCTCTTCACTGAGTTCCAGAAGGGGGCAAGAAGAGGACATTCTGAAAAGATGTGAAGCTTGATACCGCTGTGAGACTGGCAGGGCCAGCAGAGAAGGAGGCTCTGGGGATGCTGTATGTATTGTGCAATAGATCTGGGGTTTTATGCCATTGCATAAGCAGCCTTATCCATATTCTTGTATCATATTAGTAATCGAGGATTTATGTACCACATCTCTCTCCCACTCCGCTCTACTCTTGGAAGGTCCTACTCCATTTATTATTTTAGCTTCCAATCTGGCATATAGCTTGGAGATTAGTCCTTTCGATGTATCTGAGTTGATTATTTTTGAGAGAGTAGGGAACTGGGTCCATTTGATTGTCTGCAACCTAAACTAGGCTTGAATAGCGTGTCAGATTTGAAGATATTTATAGAACGAATTGTTTGATATATTAAATTCCCATTTTAAATCTAAGAATGTTTTTGAAAAAACATCATTCTAGCTTGCACATGATTGGATGATAAAATCAGCAGAGCTTCCCCTCATTTCAGATCTACCCCTCAGATTTACAGCGACTGCACTTCCAAGTGCACTTTCAGTGAACTTTCAAGTGCATTTGCAGTGCACTTGTAGTGCAAAGTGGATTTGCCTTTCGTAAATAACCCCCATAGTGTATGCCAGTGTGGAGAGGATTCTAGGCAAAGTCTTTCAAAATAGGTGGTGGCCCTACCACCAAGTGGGTGGTGGTTTTCATAATATCACATGATATAGAGCAGAGGTTATGGGAAAGATGGAATAGGCACCAGTCATCTAAATGTGAATTGGACTTGGTCTTGAGATGAGAATGGGAGCAAAAGTCTTCATCTTTAATTAAGTGGAGAGTCAGAAAGGAACAATTTCTGGCCAGAGAGCTCCCTAGCTGGCTGATGAATGTCAACAAACTGGGCCAAGATGCAGACTGATATGGTTGACCAAATATAGTTAAGAACATATTTGGTCAATGATGTCACCCGGTATGCCCACCAACTTGTGTACAATATGATACAAGCATGTGGGCAAGCATCTGGAAGCTCTCTTTTAGTGGAAGTGGTAATACCACCACTAAATGAATGACTTCTGGCTGCAGGTAAAGTGGCCAAACCTGGATTTTATGTTTGCCCCTTCAGCAAACCCTGTGGCTTCCCCGTGGCGTCAGAGGGGGGCAGGGTCACCCTTTTACGTCACAGGGTGGCCCCCGCCCTCAGTTATATAAGAACTGTCACAGTGGAGGCGGATCGGTTGCAGCTTTTTATTCTTTTTTTTTCTTTTTCGTTCCGGCGGCGTGAATGGACAGATTCCTTATGATTTAATCCATGCCTATAACATTTACTATGGTATTTCTGTTATTATACCCCATTTTTTTACATGGAATGTATCTAGGAATAGAAAGTATACATGTCTAGATAATCTAAAAAAAAAAAAGAAATAAGAATAAAAATATATATATATTAATGAAATATAAAAAAATGAAAAAAAAAAACAATTTTGGAAAAAATAAATAGAAAAAAACTGAAAAATATGTTAAAAAATAGTAATAAATAAATAATTTATGTGTAATTAAAATGTACATAGGAAAAAATTTACAAGGTTATAAAAGTAGATTAGTATATTCTGGGGTCGATAGCCCCCTTGTTACGTCTAAACTACATCTGCATCTGTGCACTGATGGTGCGGTATTGAAGATTGCAAACCCACCAAAAAGCATCACCTCTGGGAGCTATGGTGGTGTTCCAGGGCGATGACAACCAGCACAGACAAAATCAAAGGTGGGTAAGTGTAGGTGAGATGACTCTAATGTAAGGTGGAGGGGGGGCGTGGCCTGCAGCGGAGCTGGATGGTCGCATAATCCTGGAGCTCCGTCTACCCAGGGACACAGCGGCACAAAGCAACCCGACCAAAGCATCTTTCCACCCCATTTTCACGGCGGTTCGGACCGGGACACTGCTAGAACCATGCCTAATAAACGGCGTAACGATAGCCGTCCCCAGCGCCTGACAGACTTCTACTCCATCACAGACGCTGGAGGTAAGCAAAATGGCGCCGAGGCCTATATGCCGCCGGCGGCCTCTAGTACTAAAAATACATCAAAAAAGGGCAATCCTCATCCCAAAACGACATCCCCTAACAGCCAACACTCCTGTCCCTCTACCCCTTTATCTAATAGCCCAGCTAAGTCCAAACCCAGGCTGGATGGCACTAGATGGGGATCGCCAGTGAGCCCTGCACTAGAGTCAGGGGAGGACACAAGGGAGATGCCTGACTCCATTGAAACCTTCCCCACACAGAATCAGCCAGTGATGGACACAGTCCTAAAAGACATGTTAATGTCCCTGAGAAGCACCATCCAGACGGATATGGCCTCATGCATGAGCAGATTTAACAAAGATATCCAAGCAATAGGGGACAGAGTAGATCATGTGGAGGTTAAAAATGGGAGAGTATGCTCATACCATAAACGATCTGGTTGATGCATATGAAGAAAAAGAAGGGGAAAACGAATGGATCAAAGCAAAATTGTCCGATTTGGAAGATAGGTCGAGAAGGAATAACTTGAAAATAAGAGGGATACCAGAATCAGTACACCAAACAGACCTACGCTCCTACGCAGCGACCCTATTCAAAAATCTTATACCAGGCCTCACTGACTTAGATGTCACAATAGACAGGATTCATCGTTTACCCAAACCATCCCACCTGTCTGACCACATCCCAAGAGATGTGCTATTACGCTTACATTTCTTTCATATAAAAGAAAATCTAATGCAACATATGAGAAAACAGTAGCAATTACCACCAACCTATCAGAATTTGCAATTCTTTGCCGATCTCTCGCAATACACGCTCCTAAAAAGGAAAAATCTGAACACAGTAACTAAAGTATTGAGGAACCATAAAATTCCTTACAGATGGGGATACCCAACCAAAATTACTGTGACCAGAGAAAATCGCACGTATGTGATATCTTCCTTGGATAAAGGACTTGCCATTTTGCGAGAATGGGGCATACTCCAGGAATCAGATGAGGTTACCCCCACCACCAGCACACCACGCCAAATTGACAGTGAATGGAAAGAAGTCACTGCTAAAAATGCGAAATCTCATGTATAACTCTAAGCAGTAACCTTCTTTTAGCTCCCTAATCCCTGGGGGGGCGAAACATGGGATTTACAGGCTGAACTAATTTCCCCCAATACCACTTAGCAGCAACCGCTGCCTAAAGGTGCATTGCACCAGTTCTACTCGTTGCACCATGTTAAGTGCACTACAGTTGTCTTATCCGTTTCAATATTTTCTTTGTTTTCTTTTTATACTTTTCTTATTTGTTTTTTGGGATATCGAAGGCTTCAGACCAATGGCAGGAACATTCCACCAAACCTCAATCTCAACTACGCTCACTCGTGGAAAAGCATCTCCTCAACCGCTGCATGAAGGTATGGTCAACACGCATATTACATATTACAACTACACTACAAAGCTGGCATGTGTTACCTGTAAGGTATTGAGTCGGTTAAAGATCCCTGCAAGATCCTAGCGTGCTCAAAACCTGTCAAATATGACAATTAATGTTTTATCCATTTATGCAAAGGGACTCAACCACCCGGCTAAACGCAAGTCTCTCTGGACTGAGGCTCTTCTACATGATAGTGATATAGTCTGTGTACAGGAGACTCATTTCAGTGCAGCAGCTCCACCCAAATGCACACACAAGAAATATCCTTTTATCGCTACTGCTAATGTAGGGTGGAGGTGGTGACCCCAAAGGGACCTATGTGAGGAAATTATTATGCATAGGATGTGTTAGAAATGACGGTGTAAATAAAGTGCAATGGTGAATATATACAGAGGTGGAACTTATAGATTGATGAAAGGAAATTGGAATAAAAATCAAATGAAAAACAGAAATAACCATGAAAAACAAACACAAAAAGTAAAAGCTTAGAAGGTGAATAATGAAAAAAAGGTTTGTACCTAGTGTTGACAGGTGGAGGCTGTGATCCAATGAAGTGCATGTTGTCCACAGTGGGAAGAGAGAAATCTTGTGTGTGCGAACCGGCCAAGGAGGATGCCTGTATAGGTGCACTGCCACAGCTCAGCCCCCAACATCATGCAGGTGTGCACAACAAAGAAGAGAGGAACGCTTTCACCTGTGCAGCGCTTCCATCCAGTGGTTAGCGCCAACCCAACTCCCAGTGTGCTAACAGGTGTATGTTACTCCATTGGTGGTAGAGCGTCACGAGGACGCTTCACGACCAGCATGCACGGCATATCGTTGACGCGCTGTAATGGCGTGTCCACCCATCCCACATCAGAAAGAGGCAGAAAAAGAGAGGGAGCCAACAGTGCTAGAGGCAAAAACGGATGGCTCAACAAAACCAATCACACAACCACCAATGTGCACATGCTAACCCAGGATGGGGACAAGGTGCTTTGAGGTGGGGGGGCAAAGCCCCATTTTGGCATATGGCCTAGTATGGTTCAGGAGGTGGGGTGCGTTCACCCTCTTTCCTGGCTTGCCAGGCTGTGTGCTCGCATAAGGGTCTGGTATGGATTTTGGGGAGACCCCAAGCTGTTTTTTTTTTAGAATTTTGGCGTGGGGGTTCCCCCCCTCTGGTATGGATTTTGGAGGGGGGAACACAAAGTTTTTGTATTTTTTTATGTTGGCATGTGGGGGTTTTTTGCTGGTTTTCTTTTTTCATTTTTGAAATTCCTTTAAATATAGTGTTGGGGGGGGGGGGTCCCCTTAGTATGCCTGTAAAGTGTTAGGTCTGTACCATGTACCATGTAAAACCTGCTGCAGAAAAAATTATATTTCTATAGAAAAACAAAAAATTACATTTAAACTACCAGCCATACAATACCATTGCTGGCAATACAAAAATGTTTAAAAAACAGTGTGGAGGGGGGGTTCTTGAAAAAAAAAAAACAGTGTGGGGATCCCCTCTCCATTCATACCAGGTCCTTTTGATCTGGTATGGATTTTAAGGGTAACCCCACACCAACATTTTAAAAAAAAAAGCAGCCCCCCAAAATTTATACCAGACTCTTATCCAAGCATGCAGCCCGGCAGGTCAGGAAAGGGATGGGAGTGAGCGAGCTCCCCCCTCCTGCACCATACCAGGCCACATGCCCTCAACATGGGGGGGTGCTTTGGGGCAGGGGGCTCTGCCCCAGTCATTAAACTCATCTGTTGTACAATATTCTCACGTTTTAACAATATATAATATCCATATCATAGTATATAGCCTAAGGATTACACCTAGGGCTCCAACAAAATGGTGAGTGTACTGTTATGATAGAAGCACTCGTTTGGTGTCTGCGCCCTCTAGACCAGTGGTTCTCAACTCCTGTCCTCAGGACCCACTAACAGGCCATATTTTAAGTATTACCTTAGGGAGATGCAGACTAGAATACTGCAATCACTGAGCAGCAAATGATATCACCTGTGATGTATTTCAGTTATCCTGCAAACCTGGCCTATTGGTGGATCATGAGGACAGGAGTTGAGAACCACTGCTCTAATGCTTAAAGAACAGGAAGCTTTTTAATGTAAGTCATCTGCAAGCCGCTATCTTCATTGCCCCGTGACAATGTCTAACAAGACGAAACATACGTCGGTTTGGAGGACATAGCAATGACGTCAGCATGCCCGCCGGGGTGCAGGATGATCATTTCTGAATGCCTGATGAATTTATTTTACTTGTGAGTAGAATATTGTTCTCTTAATATTTTTATACACATGCCTGGTTATTGAATGATGACTAACTAACCGGTCCTGTGAAGGGAATGTTAGCTGCATACCCACAGTGGGGGATGTTGCCCACTAATACATGGCTAGACCTCTGTTGGAGTCTCCTCATCTGGTAAGTGTCCATTCTTTATTATATATGGTGGAGCATGGACAAGGGATCACTTGGAGCACTTCTGGACTGTGGAGCACCTGTGTCACCACCAGTATTTGGAATTGGGATTCTCTGTCTATATCATTTACCAATTTAATGCTACATTTGGAGATCTGTCATTTTAAATACAGTATCTATACAGGTGGTCCCCAGGTTACAAACAAGATAGGGTCTGTAGGTTTGTTCTTAAGTTGAATCTGTTTGTAAGTTGGAAGAGGTACATTTTTTAAGTATAGCTCCAGCCACAGAAAATATTTTTAAGCTTTTTGGATAACATAGGGTAGGGTTAACACCTCTGTAACATTTGTTTTGCTGCCTGTGCCCCTGTTCAGAAGATTTCCCCTCACCATTCTGTCCCAAAGACAATTGGATTTTGAAAATTTTGGGTTGTTGTGGAAACAAGCCTTTGTGATAAAGCATCAGTGGAGGTACTTTTTTCCCATAATAACTGTTACAGGAGTGAATTTCCCTTCCTAGTGGTAGATTTCCTCTCACTTCCTGTTGCCTCCCTCCATTTGTAGGTAGGAGTCGTTTGTAAGACGGATGTTTGAAACTAGGGGACCGCCTGTATACAGTATCTCACAAACCTGAGTACACCCCTCACATTTTTGTAAATATTTTATTATATCTTTTCATGTAACAACGCTAAAGAAATGACACTTTGCTACAATGTAAAGTAGTGAGTGTACAGCTTGTATAACAGTGTAAATTTGCTGTCCCCTCAAAATAACTCAACATACAGCCATTAATGTCTAAACCGATGGCAACAAAAGTGAGTACACCCCTAAGTGAAAATGTCCAAATTGGGCCTAAAGTGTCAATATTTTGTGTGGTCACCATTATTTTGCAGTGCCAGCAGCACTCATGCAGCCCCAGACCATGACACTCCCACCACCATGCTTGACTGTAGGCAAGACACGCTTGTCTTTGTATTCCTCACCTGGTTGCCGCCACACACGCTTGACACCATCTGAACCAAATACGTTTATCTTGGTCTCATCAGACCACAGGACATGGATCCAGTAATCCATGTCCTTAGTCTGCTTGTCTTCAGCAAACTGTTTGCGGTCTTTCTTGTGCATAATCTTTAGAAGAGGCTTCCTTCTGGGACGACAGTCATGCAGACCAATTTGATGTAGTGTGCGGTCTATGGTCTGAGCAGTGCCGGGTCAAGGTCATCCAGTGCCCAGGGCGAAGATGCCAAATGGCGCCCCTCCAACCCCCCGCCTCAAGATGCAATAGCAGGTGGGATAAGTGATAAATTGTGATGCGTGCAGTTTAATAGTGGTACACATTCTATCCTGCAATTAAATGTGGGGCTCACAATGATGTGGAAAAAAATTCCCTAGCATTAGTTGTGAGGGAAAAATGTCCCTGCATGTGTGGTATCACTCGAAGGAAAAATGGTCCAGTGTCTTTGGTGTCACTGAAATGACAAATGTGGTATGAGTCTATGGACTGATTTGGTGGTGGTTTGAAGAGGGAGGGGAGCTGGAAGGGTGGGGGCTCTATGGGATCCATTTATCTAGGGGGCCTTGTGTGGCTCTGAGGGAGAAAGACTTCATTCCCAGGTACAGCCAGGGGTTAGTAAAACCAGGCAGTTGAGCCATGGCTTTACTGCCCCAGACCTTTAAACTAACTCCTGCTCATGGCTGTATACATGCCAAAGCAAACAGCATATCACTTTTAATGTGTGTTCCCTCCACTGGATGTAATAAATGCAGTTCTATGGCTCTGCGCCACAGCCGTGTGCAATGCACATGATTTTGTTGTGGTAGTACAGCAGTACTACCCCCTTATATCAGGGTCCCCAGAGTTCTCCTCTACATCAAAGTTCACAAAGTCCCCCAAGTCATCTCTCATATCAGAGTCCCTAGTGTTCCCCCTTACATCATAGTTCCCCCCCTTTCATTAGGGTCCCCAAAGTCCTCTCCTTACATCATGGTCCCCAGAGTTCCCCTCTTATATCAGAGTTCCTCCTTTCTTTAGGGTCCCTAACGTTCCCCTTCTTACCTCAGGGACCCCAGATTACCCCTTACATCAGGGATGTTTGGGGGTTCTAAGTAATTTTCTAGCAAAAAATACGGATTTTAACTTGTAAACACCAAATTTCAAAAATAGGCTTAGTCATGAAAGGGATATTATTAATAATGCTTAAAGTCAAACAATAAAAGTGTAATATCCCTTTAAATTTCGTACCTGGGGGGTGTCTATAGTATGCCTGTAAAGGGGCGGATGTTTCCCGTGTTTAGAACAGTCTGACAGCAAAATGACATTAGCAAAAAGCATTATTAAAATCACTGCTCCTGAAAAAACGGCCGTTTTTAAAACTTTTTTTTGCATTGATCCATGTCCCTTGGGGCAGGACCCAGGTCCCCAAACACTTTTTATGACAATAACTTGCATATAAGCCTTTAAAATTAGCACTTTTGATTTCTCCCATAGACTTTTAAAGGGTGTTCCGCGACATTCGAATTTGCCGCGAACACCCCAAATTGTTCGCTGTTCGACGAACTTGCGAACAGCCAATGTTCGAGTTGAACATGAGTTCGACTCGAACTCGAAGCTCATCCCTAGTCCTCAGAGATCCTACTTATATCATGGTTCGTTTCTTCTCAGTGCAGCTACAGGACATACAGGAAGAAGCTGTGGCACTGGGATCAGGCGGGTTTGCAGGAGAAAGTTCCACTCTCCACTTACTCTGAAGACCAGACCCTGGGGTCGGGGCAAGCACCTGATTGGTTGCTGGGATCCCGGCGGTCCTATCAACTAGCCACAGGATGCTATCAGCCAGCATATTTTCACTAACAACGGCGCTGTGGCTGAGAATCAAAGCCACAGCAGCAGGAACGCTGAGTGGGCATTTGTAAATGGAAGCCCCTGGTGCTGGTTAACCACTTGACGACTGCCTCACGCTGATATACGTCAGCAGAATGGCACAGGCAGGCAAAATCACGTACCTGGTACGTGATTGCCTTCCCGCGGGCGGGGGGTCCAATCGGACCCCCCGGTGCCCGAGGCGGTTGGCTTTGGTCTGGGAGCGTTCAGTGATGAGGGAGAGGCCATCCATTCGTGGCCCCCCCCTCGCGATCGCTCCCAGCCAATCAGAATTGTTGCCTTATAAGTTTATGTGAAATCTCCATTAATAACTGTAAAATATTGTATTGATGAATATATTTCATTTAGCTGGCATCTATGAAAGCCGGGCAAAAAGAGTTTCATTTAAGCTTTTGCTAAGAACACAGAATGTGGGCCAAGGCTTGTATATACAAACAATGCAGAGCCAATTCCATTGTTTTACACCTACTCCTTTGAAAGGATCCCATGTTGGGATATGCATTGGAGGGGGCCCAACCCATAATCAACACCTAACTTCCTGGGGAAATTCAATTAACTCCCGGCCAGCATAGTCACAAAGATTTGCATGAAAAGGGGCCGACTTATGGAGTCAGTCCTCCAATCATGATCCAAGCTAGGCCAACCAATGAGACATCAGCCTGGTTTGATATACGCAGAGCCAAGGGGGGTAACCCTCTCTCTCTCTGATGACCAGCAAGCTGAAAGGAGCTTTGGTAAGGATGGGTAATTATGGGAAAGGAATGCCCTTTTACTTGTAACTAAATATGTGTGTAGATTACTGTATTGAGGAATATACCCTGTATTCCTTAATGTAAATACTTTATTTCAACCTAATATTTTCTTCCTTGGTGTAAGGCGATAGACAGATGATTGTGTATTAGCTAGACTTCCAACTGCTTCCTAATAAATGTTATTATATTTTAAGCTTTCACTCTTCGTCAAAAAGAACTCTTATTTAACCCACCTCATATCTATGAGATATGAAAAATCTTAAATATAGATTTTTCAGGGTAACAGAATGGCGACCACTGGAGTAGATTACAAGACTGAAAGTATTTAATATAATACCGAGATTTGTGTAAGGCAGATTAAGGTTATTGGGGGGAATTTAAACTGAGTCAGTTTGTCCCGGAAATTGGAGGTCAGAACAATTTTATCTAGGGAAAAATATAGGTAATTGTTTGTTTTATTAGTGGGTATTAGATGAACTCTAAAAAGGAGGGAGGATACACCACATATTTTGTTTTGCTTAATATCCCGTAATTATACTTGAAAAAAGTACTTTGGATGTACCATTATAATCCGGATTAAATGTAATGGGGAGGAAGTACAGAGCGGGAAAAAATTTTTTTTGTTTTGTTTTTGTTTCTTTTGGGCTCACCAAGCTTCATTGCTCTCTATCTAACCAGGGTTGGAGTGTGCTGTATGGTGAGTACATGTGTTTCATTGAAAAGACACCGATTAAGGGTGGTCTTAGTTTTGTTGAAAAGGTTCAACAAGATTTTTGTTTTAATTTAAATGGTGTGTCCACTAAAGGCATAGTATTGGGTGAAGGACATTGGAAATGAGCTACAAGAGAGTACTTTGGTTTATTTGTTTGTTTTTTTAGCTGTGAGAATTTACAAGCAGTAATATTTTCATTGGCGGGAGTTAAAGTACAAAACGGTGGACGTCTTGTTACTGAAGCTAATATTTGAGAAAGATTATTATTATTATAGGGTATAAGGTGCCTCTAGCATACTGTATCATACCGTGAAATTTTTTTTTGTTAAGGATAAACCCTATCCAAAATAATTTGATAATCTGAGTTTGTGGTAGATTTTTTTTTTTTTTTTAAACTGAATTTGGTTTAACATTGGTGTAAACACGGCTGTGTTTACCTTTCTATTGTAAACCTAGAGGGCTACCAACCCTATTTGATCCTGGTGGCTTTACTATTGTTCCCTTTATCCCCCGGGCCTATTGTTTTGCCGGTGTAGGCCCAGACAAGGTAAACTACAGTCTATTGTGTGTAGGCTACAGGCTAGTGAGTGTGTCTCCATTAAGCTGAAAGCTTGTGTTATTGAGAGCTGAAAATATCGTTTATTTTCTACACTTTACTGTATTTTCAGAATTTTATTCTATTTGAGTTTCTGTTTATTGATTTTTCCCTCCTTCTATAGTGACTGTATAGTACAGGGGAACATTTAACTTAATCTAGCTTACAAATTGTGCATATTATTTGTTGATAATGGCAGCTATGTCCTCTCTAGAAAAGTTTGTAGCAAGTTATACTCTTAAATATAAGAGCAATGAATTTGCATGTGATGCTAGATTACAAGGTTCGCCTTGGGACTATGTCCAAGAGTTATTTGAAGAACAATTTAAAACAATCAAAAAGGATAAAAAGCTCAAAGGTTTAGCTGTAGCAGGCATGTATTCAGCTTGCATGGCTATGAATGCTAAAATACAGCAATTAGAAAATATAGTCTATAATAAAAATAGTACAATTTCTGAGAGGGAAAAGGAGAATACAGCTTTACATAACCAAGTACAAACCTTAACTACCCTTAATCAAATGGTTAATGCCTCACAGGAGGAAAATGTTAAAAAGTACAAATTGGCTCAAAAAGAAGTGGTACAATATAAAAACAGGCTAACCAAAGTGGAGACTGAACTGGACCACATAATTACTGCATATAAAGTGATCCAAAATCAGTTACATGAAACTAAGAAAGGAAAATTTATAGATCACACACAGTGCACACAAACAGAGTCACAGTTGCTACAAACAATTTCAATTCTCAAAGGACAGGTGGCTGGGGCTAGCAGATGTGAACATGCTAATGCTACAGCACCTACTTGTGCCTATGAAATTGGGGACACAGAGGAATATGAAAAGTACTGGGGAGGTGAAGATATGGGTCCTAATTCTACTTTTCCTGTGGCGATGGGAGAAATCGCTGAGCCACCGGAAAATCGAGACTGCACCATGGTCACAGACCCACTAAACAATGGGGGCCAGCTGTCCACAAATGACGAGCAAGACAAGTTCCCCATCATGGGTAGGATCCAGACCCTCTCCTCACCTGAAGGAAATCAAACACGTTTGGGGTTTGATGGTAAAGGAAATGAGGGGATTTCAGAGGTATATCCAATTCAACCAGTAAAAACCCTCAAAAGTGTGGCTGCTTTCACTCACAAAATTAAAACTAATGAACACATTCCACACACAACCAATGTACAACAGAGCTGTGAGCTCTTAGATGGGCGAAGGCCTAGTGGCCAGGTTAAGGCATCTTCCAGCCCAGGGCAGCGTGTGCAATCTACACATACCATAGATTGTAATGCAACCAGGTTGAGTATTTCTAGAGACAACAGGAAGTTATCTCCTCCTGGAGAAGTTGTTAATTTCAACAACTCATTAAAAGGTGAGAGCTCTTTTGTAAATACCCCTAGACCTCCTAGGAAGACAGGAAAAGTGGTTAATCAAGTTGGAGCCATGGAATATTCTCAGCCTAAAACCACACCAGTTGTTAAGAGATGCTTTAATACTTTACAAAAGGTAAAGTGCTACACGTGTGGGTTATGGGGGCATATTTCGCAGTTTTGTTTGTCTTCTGGGAAAAAGTTATTTAAACACAAGCAATATACAACCAAGAGGCGTGATGTGGAAGTATACTCACCGCGCTGGGGTGAAGGGCCTAGGAAATATGAAAATGCAAAATCATACATCCCTTCCTCAACTATTAAAGCCGAAAATGAGGCTTTACAGCAGATTAGGCAAATTAAACAGGAACGGGATGAGTTTGTGAAAGAATTCCAATCCTTTAAAAGAAATGTTATTGACTCCTTGAATTGGAAAAATGGAGGGAGTAATTTGTCCATCGAGAGACAAACCACTACACTAAAGCCGGGGTGGCAATACAATATATAAGTTATGTTATAGAGTTCTATGGCATTTAAGTGTCACTATATCCAGACAGGAATGTTATGGACCATTTACCAATATACACGTATGAATGATGTATTGTTTGCTTTAAATAAAGTTAAAGAGAAAAAAAGAGGGGGATAGAGTTAATAACTGTTGTCTACAAGTTTTTTTTCAGGTTAAGTGAGTTCCTGAAAATAAATGTACATATAAAGCAGCTGTATTGTAGGTTGCTGTACATATGCGTAAAATACGCGCCTAACAAAGGTAAGGTGTAACAGTCCATTGTGTTGGTTTTTCTTTCTCTCTCTTCTTTCCTTTGTATTCTCCCAGAGGCCTGAAACTCCTAGCTTTTCATTTGTAATTAACAAAGCTCTATCCACAATGTATGGGTTCAATCTAAATGAATGTGTGTGTCTGAGTGATGGAATGCATGGGTATGAACTGTCCATATGTAAAGAAAGATTTTTTTTTTTTGTAGGGGTGTACATTGTTTTTATGGCCATCAATAAGTGTGATCACACTAATGCGGATGCTTTGTACTGTTTATGATTATTTTATTAATTTTTCTCGTTTGTAATGAGCTCAATACTGGTACCAGTTTAAATTAATACTTTTTTTACAAGTTTATATGTATTCGCGAATAAATAACCTGTGCACAGATAAGAGATCTCGATCCCTATAACTCTGAGTAGGGATTTTGTTTTGATAATTTTTCCTTTCCTGTGGCTTAGAGTGAAGTTTCATTCACTCTGATACATGGAAAACACATAACAATGCATTGCTTTGCACCTTTGTGGCATCTTATGGATTCAGTAGGTCTGGTGTTTTGTTTTTCCTTCCAAATTGACGCATGTGCTGTTAATATGTGTAAAGGTTTTATGTCTACAGGTTGTCTTCTTAAACTTTAAGTTCTTACAAACACACCAGGTTTTCCTATAACTTTTTGTTTGTCAGAGTACAGATATGTGGGTGTGTCTGTACATTTTCGACTGTACTTACTGTGGATGGACGCATTATCTCAGCTGAAAGTCTGTTCCAATCATCCACTACTAGTTTAGTCCATTATGAACCTCTCAGAGAGGTACAGTGAGGTGTTATTAATTTTTGAGTTTTGTATTTTAGGAGACATACACAGACAAGGACAAATGATTGGACCCAGACTGGACAAAGTACTTTGAAACACAGAGGACCTTGAAACATAATTTTTATTTTTTTTTTTGTTTTAAGGAGAAGCCTTGAATCCAATTAATTGCACTCAGGCCCAACTAAATTCTAAAAAGAAAAACATTTAAACTTTTTTTTAAAAACAGAGATCCTGCTCTCTGTAATACAAGTTCTTGTGGCCTGATTGAATTGCAAATAGATTTGCACTGAGAGTCAATTAATATGTTAATCACCACCGTCAGAGGGTGTTGCCTTTTGAATAGCTACAATGTTTGAAGGCAATTTCAATGTTTTTTTTTTTGACAGGATACAGATTCAATTTTTTTTTTTTAACTTGTTGTTTTTTTTTTTTTTTTTTCTTTTTTTTCTCTCATTTTTATTCTTATTTTTTTTTTTCTTTTTTCTTAACGGTAATTTTTTTTTGTTTACAAAAAAACAAAGGGGGAAGAAAGATTTTTATTTATATATATATATATATATTTTTTTTTTAATTCCTTTTTTTTATGTTTTCTATTTTTCTTTCTTTCCTATAGTACCTCTCTTTTTTTTTTTTTTTGTTTGGCAATTCTTGAGTTTAGTTTCACTAGGGTAAAATAAAGAAAAGGGAAAAAAAAAGAGGGGAGTAGGGGGAACATTATATGGAGAACATTTAAAATGGTTAGAAATGTTGATATAGAATATTAAAGCTTCCCTATAGCATTTTGGGGATGGACCAAGTTCCAACAGTTTTTCTTCTCTCTTTCGACATTGGATAATTGTTATATAAATGTATGTGATTGTAGCTATTACCAACTATGACAGTAACACCTGGGTGTCAGCAACAGTCATGTGACTATTTTCTTTATATATGTGACATACAATCCTCTCTACAGTTCTAATATTGGGCAGTCATCATATGTGGTCATTGATCAATTTTTTTTTTTGTTGGTCAGTTTTCTTTTTCGTACCATAACTAAGTTCAAAGAGCATTGTGTGAATATCATATAGATATACTGGGACTGGGGAGACTCATAGTGATTGGCAAATAGCAGGGAGTATAGTACAATTGTACTTAAGAGTAATTTAGTTTGATTGTTCCTGAAGCCACTAGTGACTGATGACATCACACTTATCCGTATTCTGAAATCAAGTTATTTTTGTCTGCATAGGCGACACTGCCTAATCTGCACGGAAAACTCTTAAAGTGATGACCTCTTCTGTAGCCTGATAAAGGCAGGACTCATACAGTAGCTACACATGGTAGGCAATAACGGAGCTATATGCCCAAAGGTTTGGCACCAGCCAAGGTTGGACTGTACCCAGTTTCAGTAAAAGGAGTTAGTGGTGAGTTGCGATGGCAACTAAACTCCCCGGAACACGTGAAGGGTCATACACGCACACGCAACGTGGTATTCCACAGAAGGTGGGGCAGAGGTACTTGCAGGCATATGACAATGGAGGAAGAAAGATGGGGGGATGAAAATCAGACACCTGGCTGAAGGGTGTAACCATTCAAATTGTTACACATGTCACTGGGAAAGGGGTCTCATTAGTATGTCGCAGTATATCTATGACAATTCTAATCAAAGGTCCTTACGGCTCAGACTTACCAGACAAGCATTCAGTTGAATGCATATGTTTTAAATGTACTTGTGTTTTTATTTTTCTACCTTTGTCCACATTAATAAAGTATAATCTTGGAAAGCCAGGAAAAGCTGGTCCCCAGGCTATTATTGTATGCTGTATCCACTTGGAATCACCAGTGAAGGCCGTCCCAGAAGCAAGGGCAACAGGACCAGATTCGCTGTATGGACTTTCGTACTGTTATTATCGGACTATTGTTATTATTGGACTGTTGAGAACAAGGATCCTCATGTTGTTGTTTTTTTTTTTTTTTTTTTCCTTATTGTTTTGGTGCTGTTTCTCATGATTTCTATTTTGGACTTATGACATCCAGAACAAGTGATGACTACCAATACTGGGATCCAGAAGTGTGAACTGTAGAGATGGAGAGTTTAAAAGTTTTTTTTTCTTCTCAAAGAGTTTTATTTCATTTCAGAGGGTAAAGCCGAAAGTGCCAAATATTAAAGTAGATTGCACATAAACCATTATTCTAGGTGTGGCTCAGTCTCATATTCTCAACTGGCCACAAGGGGCCATCTGTTGCCTTATAAGTTTATGTGAAATCTCCATTAATAACTGTAAAATATTGTATTGATGAATATATTTCATTTAGCTGGCATCTATGAAAGCCGGGCAAAAAGAGTTTCATTTAAGCTTTTGCTAAGAACACAGAATGTGGGCCAAGGCTTGTATATACAAACAATGCAGAGCCAATTCCATTGTTTTACACCTACTCCTTTGAAAGGATCCCATGTTGGGATATGCATTGGAGGGGGCCCAACCCATAATCAACACCTAACTTCCTGGGGAAATTCAATTAACTCCCGGCCAGCATAGTCACAAAGATTTGCATGAAAAGGGGCCGACTTATGGAGTCAGTCCTCCAATCATGATCCAAGCTAGGCCAACCAATGAGACATCAGCCTGGTTTGATATACGCAGAGCCAAGGGGGGTAACCCTCTCTCTCTCTCTGATGACCAGCAAGCTGAAAGGAGCTTTGGTAAGGATGGGTAATTATGGGAAAGGAATGCCCTTTTACTTGTAACTAAATATGTGTGTAGATTACTGTATTGAGGAATATACCCTGTATTCCTTAATGTAAATACTTTATTTCAACCTAATATTTTCTTCCTTGGTGTAAGGCGATAGACAGATGATTGTGTATTAGCTAGACTTCCAACTGCTTCCTAATAAATGTTATTATATTTTAAGCTTTCACTCTTCGTCAAAAAGAACTCTTATTTAACCCACCTCATATCTATGAGATATGAAAAATCTTAAATATAGATTTTTCAGGGTAACAGAATGGCGACCACTGGAGTAGATTACAAGACTGAAAGTATTTAATATAATACCGAGATTTGTGTAAGGCAGATTAAGGTTATTGGGGGGAATTTAAACTGAGTCAGTTTGTCCCGGAAATTGGAGGTCAAAACAATTTTATCTAGGGAAAAATATAGGTAATTGTTTGTTTTATTAGTGGGTATTAGATGAACTCTAAAAAGGAGGGAGGATACACCACATATTTTGTTTTGCTTAATATCCCGTAATTATACTTGAAAAAAGTACTTTGGATGTACCATTATAATCCGGATTAAATGTAATGGGGAGGAAGTACAGAGCGGGAAAAATTTTTTTTTGTTTTGTTTTTGTTTCTTTTGGGCTCACCAAGCTTCATTGCTCTCTATCTAACCAGGGTTGGAGTGTGCTGTATGGTGAGTACATGTGTTTCATTGAAAAGACACCGATTAAGGGTGGTCTTAGTTTTGTTGAAAAGGTTCAACAAGATTTTTGTTTTAATTTAAATGGTGTGTCCACTAAAGGCATAGTATTGGGTGAAGGACATTGGAAATGAGCTACAAGAGAGTACTTTGGTTTATTTGTTTGTTTTTTTAGCTGTGAGAATTACAAGCAGTAATATTTTCATTGGCGGGAGTTAAAGTACAAAACGGTGGACGTCTTGTTACTGAAGCTAATATTTGAGAAAGATTATTATTATTATAGGGTATAAGGTGCCTCTAGCATACTGTATCATACCGTGAAATTTTTTTTTGTTAAGGATAAACCCTATCCAAAATAATTTGATAATCTGAGTTTGTGGTAGATTTTTTTTTTTTAAACTGAATTTGGTTTAACATTGGTGTAAACACGGCTGTGTTTACCTTTCTATTGTAAACCTAGAGGGCTACCAACCCTATTTGATCCTGGTGGCTTTACTATTGTTCCCTTTATCCCCCGGGCCTATTGTTTTGCCGGTGTAGGCCCAGACAAGGTAAACTACAGTCTATTGTGTGTAGGCTACAGGCTAGTGAGTGTGTCTCCATTAAGCTGAAAGCTTGTGTTATTGAGAGCTGAAAATATCGTTTATTTTCTACACTTTACTGTATTTTCAGAATTTTATTCTATTTGAGTTTCTGTTTATTGATTTTTCCCTCCTTCTATAGTGACTGTATAGTACAGGGGAACATTTAACTTAATCTAGCTTACAAATTGTGCATATTATTTGTTGATAATGGCAGCTATGTCCTCTCTAGAAAAGTTTGTAGCAAGTTATACTCTTAAATATAAGAGCAATGAATTTGCATGTGATGCTAGATTACAAGGTTCGCCTTGGGACTATGTCCAAGAGTTATTTGAAGAACAATTTAAAACAATCAAAAAGGATAAAAAGCTCAAAGGTTTAGCTGTAGCAGGCATGTATTCAGCTTGCATGGCTATGAATGCTAAAATACAGCAATTAGAAAATATAGTCTATAATAAAAATAGTACAATTTCTGAGAGGGAAAAGGAGAATACAGCTTTACATAACCAAGTACAAACCTTAACTACCCTTAATCAAATGGTTAATGCCTCACAGGAGGAAAATGTTAAAAAGTACAAATTGGCTCAAAAAGAAGTGGTACAATATAAAAACAGGCTAACCAAAGTGGAGACTGAACTGGACCACATAATTACTGCATATAAAGTGATCCAAAATCAGTTACATGAAACTAAGAAAGGAAAATTTATAGATCACACACAGTGCACACAAACAGAGTCACAGTTGCTACAAACAATTTCAATTCTCAAAGGACAGGTGGCTGGGGCTAGCAGATGTGAACATGCTAATGCTACAGCACCTACTTGTGCCTATGAAATTGGGGACACAGAGGAATATGAAAAGTACTGGGGAGGTGAAGATATGGGTCCTAATTCTACTTTTCCTGTGGCGATGGGAGAAATCGCTGAGCCACCGGAAAATCGAGACTGCACCATGGTCACAGACCCACTAAACAATGGGGGCCAGCTGTCCACAAATGACGAGCAAGACAAGTTCCCCATCATGGGTAGGATCCAGACCCTCTCCTCACCTGAAGGAAATCAAACACGTTTGGGGTTTGATGGTAAAGGAAATGAGGGGATTTCAGAGGTATATCCAATTCAACCAGTAAAAACCCTCAAAAGTGTGGCTGCTTTCACTCACAAAATTAAAACTAATGAACACATTCCACACACAACCAATGTACAACAGAGCTGTGAGCTCTTAGATGGGCGAAGGCCTAGTGGCCAGGTTAAGGCATCTTCCAGCCCAGGGCAGCGTGTGCAATCTACACATACCATAGATTGTAATGCAACCAGGTTGAGTATTTCTAGAGACAACAGGAAGTTATCTCCTCCTGGAGAAGTTGTTAATTTCAACAACTCATTAAAAGGTGAGAGCTCTTTTGTAAATACCCCTAGACCTCCTAGGAAGACAGGAAAAGTGGTTAATCAAGTTGGAGCCATGGAATATTCTCAGCCTAAAACCACACCAGTTGTTAAGAGATGCTTTAATACTTTACAAAAGGTAAAGTGCTACACGTGTGGGTTATGGGGGCATATTTCGCAGTTTTGTTTGTCTTCTGGGAAAAAGTTATTTAAACACAAGCAATATACAACCAAGAGGCGTGATGTGGAAGTATACTCACCGCGCTGGGGTGAAGGGCCTAGGAAATATGAAAATGCAAAATCATACATCCCTTCCTCAACTATTAAAGCCGAAAATGAGGCTTTACAGCAGATTAGGCAAATTAAACAGGAACGGGATGAGTTTGTGAAAGAATTCCAATCCTTTAAAAGAAATGTTATTGACTCCTTGAATTGGAAAAATGGAGGGAGTAATTTGTCCATCGAGAGACAAACCACTACACTAAAGCCGGGGTGGCAATACAATATATAAGTTATGTTATAGAGTTCTATGGCATTTAAGTGTCACTATATCCAGACAGGAATGTTATGGACCATTTACCAATATACACGTATGAATGATGTATTGTTTGCTTTAAATAAAGTTAAAGAGAAAAAAAGAGGGGGATAGAGTTAATAACTGTTGTCTACAAGTTTTTTTTCAGGTTAAGTGAGTTCCTGAAAATAAATGTACATATAAAGCAGCTGTATTGTAGGTTGCTGTACATATGCGTAAAATACACGCCTAACAAAGGTAAGGTGTAACAGTCCATTGTGTTGGTTTTTCTTTCTCTCTCTTCTTTCTTTTGTATTCTCCCAGAGGCCTGAAACTCCTAGCTTTTCATTTGTAATAAACAAAGCTCTATCCACAATGTATGGGTTCAATCTAAATGAATGTGTGTGTCTGAGTGATGGAATGCATGGGTATGAACTGTCCATATGTAAAGAAAGATTTTTTTTTTTTGTAGGGGTGTACATTGTTTTTATGGCCATCAATAAGTGTGATCACACTAATGCGCATGCTTTGTACTGTTTATGATTATTTTATTAATTTTTCTCGTTTGTAATGAGCTCAATACTGGTACCAGTTTAAATTAATACTTTTTTTACAAGTTTATATGTATTCGCAAATAAATAACCTGTGCACAGATAAGAGATCTCGATCCCTATAACTCTGAGTAGGGATTTTGTTTTGATAATTTTTCCTTTCCTGTGGCTTAGAGTGAAGTTTCATTCACTCTGATACATGGAAAACACATAACAATGCATTGCTTTGCACCTTTGTGGCATCTTATGGATTCAGTAGGTCTGGTATTTTGTTTTTCCTTCCAAATTGACGCATGTGCTGTTAATATGTGTAAAGGTTTTATGTCTACAGGTTGTCTTCTTAAACTTTAAGTTCTTACAAACACACCAGGTTTTCCTATAACTTTTTGTTTGTCAGAGTACAGATATGTGGGTGTGTCTGTACATTTTCGACTGTACTTACTGTGGATGGACGCATTATCTCAGCTGAAAGTCTGTTCCAATCATCCACTACTAGTTTAGTCCATTATGAACCTCTCAGAGAGGTACAGTGAGGTGTTATTAATTTTTGAGTTTTGTATTTTAGGAGACATACACAGACAAGGACAAATGATTGGACCCAGACTGGACAAAGTACTTTGAAACACAGAGGACCTTGAAACATAATTTTTATTTTTTTTTTTTGTTTTAAGGAGAAGCCTTGAATCCAATTAATTGCACTCAGGCCCAACTAAATTCTAAAAAGAAAAACATTTAAACTTTTTTTTAAAAACAGAGATCCTGCTCTCTGTAATACAAGTTCTTGTGGCCTGATTGAATTGCAAATAGATTTGCACTGAGAGTCAATTAATATGTTAATCACCACCGTCAGAGGGTGTTGCCTTTTGAATAGCTACAATGTTTGAAGGCAATTTCAATGTTTTTTTTTTTTGACAGGATACAGATTCAATTTTTTTTTTTTAACTTGTTGTTTTTTTTTTTTTTTTTTTTTTCTTTTTTTTCTCTCATTTTTATTCTTATTTTTTTTTTTTCTTTTTTCTTAACGGTAATTTTTTTTTGTTTACAAAAAAACAAAGGGGGAAGAAAGATTTTTATTTATATATATATATATATTTTTTTTTTAATTCCTTTTTTTTATGTTTTCTATTTTTCTTTCTTTCCTATAGTACCTCTCTTTTTTTTTTTTTTTGTTTGGCAATTCTTGAGTTTAGTTTCACTAGGGTAAAATAAAGAAAAGGGAAAAAAAAAGAGGGGAGTAGGGGGAACATTATATGGAGAACATTTAAAATGGTTAGAAATGTTGATATAGAATATTAAAGCTTCCCTATAGCATTTTGGGGATGGACCAAGTTCCAACAGTTTTTCTTCTCTCTTTCGACATTGGATAATTGTTATATAAATGTATGTGATTGTAGCTATTACCAACTATGACAGTAACACCTGGGTGTCAGCAACAGTCATGTGACTATTTTCTTTATATATGTGACATACAATCCTCTCTACAGTTCTAATATTGGGCAGTCATCATATGTGGTCATTGATCAATTTTTTTTTTTGTTGGTCAGTTTTCTTTTTCGTGCCATAACTAAGTTCAAAGAGCATTGTGTGAATATCATATAGATATACTGGGACTGGGGAGACTCATAGTGATTGGCAAATAGCAGGGAGTATAGTACAATTGTACTTAAGAGTAATTTAGTTTGATTGTTCCTGAAGCCACTAGTGACTGATGACATCACACTTATCCGTATTCTGAAATCAAGTTATTTTTGTCTGCATAGGCGACACTGCCTAATCTGCACGGAAAACTCTTAAAGTGATGACCTCTTCTGTAGCCTGCTAAAGGCAGGACTCATACAGTAGCTACACATGGTAGCCAATAACGGAGCTATATGCCCAAAGGTTTGGCACCAGCCAAGGTTGAACTGTACCCAGTTTCAGTAAAAGGAGTTAGTGGTGAGTTGCAATGGCAACTAAACTCCCCGGAACACGTGAAGGGTCATACACGCACACGCAACGTGGTATTCCACAGAAGGTGGGGCAGAGGTACTTGCAGGCATATGACAATGGAGGAAGAAAGATGGGGGGATGAAAATCAGACACCTGGCTGAAGGGTGTAACCATTCAAATTGTTACACATGTCACTGGGAAAGGGGTCTCATTAGTATGTCGCAGTATATCTATGACAATTCTAATCAAAGGTCCTTACGGCTCAGACTTACCAGACAAGCATTCAGTTGAATGCATATGTTTTAAATGTACTTGTGTTTTTATTTTTCTACCTTTGTCCACATTAATAAAGTATAATCTTGGAAAGCCAGGAAAAGCTGGTCCCCAGGCTATTATTGTATGCTGTATCCACTTGGAATCACCAGTGAAGGCCGTCCCAGAAGCAAGGGCAACAGGACCAGATTCGCTGTATGGACTTTCGTACTGTTATTATCGGACTATTGTTATTATTGGACTGTTGAGAACAAGGATCCTCATGTTGTTGTTTTTTTTTTTTTTTTTTTCCTTATTGTTTTGGTGCTGTTTCTCATGATTTCTATTTTGGACTTATGACATCCAGAACAAGTGATGACTACCAATACTGGGATCCAGAAGTGTGAACTGTAGAGATGGAGAGTTTAAAAGTTTTTTTTTCTTCTCAAAGAGTTTTATTTCATTTCAGAGGGTAAAGCCGAAAGTGCCAAATATTAAAGTAGATTGCACATAAACCATTATTCTAGGTGTGGCTCAGTCTCATATTCTCAACTGGCCACAAGGGGCCATCTGTTGCCTTATAAGTTTATGTGAAATCTCCATTAATAACTGTAAAATATTGTATTGATGAATATATTTCATTTAGCTGGCATCTATGAAAGCCGGGCAAAAAGAGTTTCATTTAAGCTTTTGCTAAGAACACAGAATGTGGGCCAAGGCTTGTATATACAAACAATGCAGAGCCAATTCCATTGTTTTACACCTACTCCTTTGAATGGATCCCATGTTGGGATATGCATTGGAGGGGGCCCAACCCATAATCAACACCTAACTTTCTGGGGAAATTCAATTAACTCCCGGCCAGCATAGTCACAAAGATTTGCATGAAAAGGGGCCGACTTATGGAGTCAGTCCTCCAATCATGATCCAAGCTAGGCCAACCAATGAGACATCAGCCTGGTTTGATATACGCAGAGCCAAGGGGGGTAACCCTCTCTCTCTCTGATGACCAGCAAGCTGAAAGGAGCTTTGGTAAGGATGGGTAATTATGGGAAAGGAATGCCCTTTTACTTGTAACTAAATATGTGTGTAGATTACTGTATTGAGGAATATACCCTGTATTCCTTAATGTAAATACTTTATTTCAACCTAATATTTTCTTCCTTGGTGTAAGGCGATAGACAGATGATTGTGTATTAGCTAGACTTCCAACTGCTTCCTAATAAATGTTATTATATTTTAAGCTTTCACTCTTCGTCAAAAAGAACTCTTATTTAACCCACCTCATATCTATGAGATATGAAAAATCTTAAATATAGATTTTTCAGGGTAACAGAATCTTCCCTTGCCTCTGTATAGTACACAAAGGCAGGGGATCTGACGTCATCTCTCCTCGGCTCGGTATTTTCCCTTCTGGCGCCGAGGAGAGAAGACTGCAATGTGAGTGCACAACACTACACATCCCAGTAGAACATGCCAGGCACACAAAACACCCCCCTTTACCCCCCGATTCCCCCCCAATCACCCCCCCCCTCCCCCGTCACAATGACACCAAGCAGTTTTTTTTTTTCTGATTACTGCATGGTGTCAGTTTGTGACAGTTAGTGTGGTAGGGCAGTTAGGGTTAGCCCCCTTTAGGTCTAGGGTACCCCCTAACCCCCCCTAATAAAGTTTTAACCCCTTGATCACCCCCCGTCGCTAGTGTCTCTAAGCGATCATTTTTCTGATCGCTGTATTAGTGTCACTGGTGATGCTAGTTAGGGAAGTAAATATATAGGTTCACCGTCAGTGTTTTATAGCGACAGGGACCCCCATATACTACCGAATAAAGGTTTTAACCCCTTGATTGCCCCCTAATTAACCCTTTCACCAATGATCACCGTATAACTGTTACGGGTGATGCTGGTTAGTTCGTTTATTTTTTATAGTGTCAGGGCAACCGCCATTTATTCCCTAATAAAGGTTTAGCCCCCTGATTGCCCGGCGGTGATATGCGTCGCCCCAGGCAGCGTCAGATTAGCACCAGTACCGCTAACACCCACGCACGCAGCATACACCTCCCTTAGTGGTATAGTATCTGAACGGATCAATATCTGATCCGATCAGATCTATACTAGCGTCCCCAGCAGTTTAGGGTTCCCAAAAACGCAGTGTTAGCGGGATCAGCCCAAATACCTGCTAGCACCTGCGTTTTGCCCCTCCGCCCAGCCCAGCCCAGCCCAGCCCACTCAAGTGCAGTATCGATTGATCACTGTCACTTACAAAACACTAACCGCATAACTGCAGCGTTCGCAGAGTCAGGCCTGATCCCTGCGATCGCTAACAGTTTTTTTGGTAGCATTTTGGTGAACTGGCAAGCACCAGCCCCAAGCAGCGTCAGGTTAGCGCCAGTACCGCTAACACCCACGCACGCACCGTACACCTCCCTTAGTGGTATAGTATATGAACGGATCAATATCTGATCTGATCAGATCTATACTAGCGTCCCCAGCAGTTTAGGGTTCCCAAAAACGCAGTGTTAGCGGGATCAGCCCAAATACCTGCTAGCACCTGCGTTTTGCCCCTCCGCCCGGCCAAACTCAGCCCCCCAAATGCAGTATCGATCGATCACTGTCACTTACAAAACACTAAACGCATAACTGCAGCGTTCGCAGAGTCAGGCCAGATCCCTGCGATCGCTAACAGTTTTTTTGGTAGCGTTTTGGTGAACTGGCAAGCACCAGCCCCAGGCAGCGTCAGGTTAGTGCCAGTACTGCTAACACCCATGCACTCAGCATACGCCTCCCTTAGTGGTATAGTATCTGAACGGATCAATATCTGATCAGATCAGATCTATACTAGCGTACCCAGCGGTTTAGGGTTCCCAAAAACGCAGTGTTAGCGGGATCAGCCCAGATACCTGCTAGCACCTGCGTTTTGCCCCTCCGCCCGGCCCAGCCCAGCCCACCCAAGTGCAGTATCGATCAATCACTGACATTTACAAAACACTAAATGCATAAATGCAGCATTCGCAGAGTCAGGCCTGATCCCTGCGATCGCTAACAGTTTTTTTGGTAGCGTTTTGGTGAACTGGCAAGCACCAGTGGCCTAATTCCCCCCCGGTCCTAGTCAAACCAGTACTGCAGTAACACTTGGTGATGTGGCGAGTCCCATAAATGCAGTTCAAGCTGGTGAGGCGGCAAGCACAAGTAGTGTCCCGCTGCCACCAAGAAGAAGACAAACACAGGCCCGTCGTGCCCATAATGCCCTTCCTGCTGCATTCGCCAATCCTAATTGGGAACCCACCACTTCTGCAGCACCCGTACTTCCCCCATTCACATCCCCAACCAAATGCAGTCGGCTGCATGAGAGGCATTTTCTTTATGTCCTCCCGAATACCCCTACCCAACGAACCCCCCAAAAAAGATGTCATGTCTGCAGCAAGCGCGGATATAGGTGTGACACCCGCTATTATTGTCCCTTCTGTCCTGACAATCCTGGTCTTTGCATTGGTGAATGTTTTGAACGCTACCATACACTAGTTGAGTATTAGCGTAGCGTACAGCATTGCACAGACTAGGACACACTTTTCACAGGGACTCCCAAGATGCCATCGCATTTTGAGAGACCCGAACCTGGAACTGGTTACAGTTATAAAAGTTACAGTTTTAAAAACAGTGTAAAAAAAAAAAAAAAAAACACAAAAGTATAAAATAAAAAAAAATAGTTGTCGTTTTATTGTTCTCTCTCTCTCTATTCTCTCTCTATTGTTCTGCTCTTTTTTACTGTATTCTATTCTGCAATGTTTTATTGTTATTATGTTTTATCATGTTTGCTTTTCAGGTATGCAATTTTTTATACTTTACTGTTTACTGTGCTTTATTGTTAACCATTTTTTTGTCTTCAGGTACGCCATTCACGACTTTGAGTGGTTATACCAGAATGATGCCTACAGGTTTAGGTATCATCTTGGTATCATTCTTTTCAGCCAGCGGTCGGCTTTCATGTAAAAGCAATCCTAGCGGCTAATTAGCCTCTAGACTGCGTTTACAAGCAGTGAGAGGGAATGCCCCCCCACCGTCTTCCGTGTTTTTCTCTGGCTCTCCTGTCTCAACAGGGAACCTGAGAATGCAGCCGGTGATATAGCCAGCTGACCATAGAGCTGACCAGAGACCAGAGTGGCTCCAAACATCTCTATGGCCTAAGAAACCGGAAGCTACGAGCATTTTATGACTTAGATTTCGCCGGATGTAAACAGCGCCATTGGGAAATTGGAAAAGCATTTTATCACACCGATCTTGGTGTGGTCAGATGCTTTGAGGGCAGAGGAGAGATCTAGGGTCTAATAGACCCCAATTTTTTCAAAAAAGAGTACCTGTCACTACCTATTGCTATCACAGGTGATATTTACATTCCCTGAGATAACAATAAAAATTATTTAAAAAAAAATGAAAGGAACAGTTTAAAAATAAGATAAAAAAGCAAAAAAATAATAAAGAAAAAAAAAAAAAGAAAAAAAAAAGCACCCCTGTCCCCCCCTGCTCTCGCGCTAAGGCGAACGCAAGTGTCAGTCTGGCGTCAAATGTAAACAGCAATTGCACCATGCATGTGAGGTATCACCGTGAAGGTCATATCGAGGGCAGTTATTTTAGCAGTAGACCTCCTCTGTAAATCTAAAGTGGTAACCTGTAAGGGCTTTTAAAGGCTTTTAAAAATGTATTTATTTTGTTGCCACTGCACGTTTGTGCGCAATTTTAAAGCATGTCATGTTTGGTATCCATGTACTCGGCCTAAGATCATCTTTTTTATTTCATCAAACATTTGGGCAATATAGTGTGTTTTAGTGCATTAAAATTTTAAAAAGTGTGTTTTTTCCCAAAAAAATGCGTTTGAAAAATCGCTGCGCAAATACTGTGTGAAAAAAAGATGAAACACCCACCATTTTAATCTGTAGGGCATTTGCTTTTAAAAAATATATAATGTTTGGGGGTTCAAAGTAATTTTCTTGCAAAAAAAATAATTTTTTCATGTAAACAAAAAGTGTCAGAAAGGGCTTTGTCTTCAAGTGGTTAGAAGAGTGGGTAATGTGTGACATAAGCTTCTAAATGTTGTGCATAAAATGCCAGGACAGTTCAAAACCCCCCAAATGACCCCATTTTGGAAAGTAGACACCCCAAGCTATTTGCTGAGAGGCAAGTTGCGGGAAAGAGACAAATTTTTTTTTTTTTTTGCACAAAGTTGTCACTAAATGATATATTGCTCAAACATGCCATGGGAATATGTGAAATTACACCCCAAAATACATTCTGTTGCTTCTCCTGAGTATGGGGATACCACATGTGTGAGACTTTTTGGGAGCCTAGCCGCGTACAGGGCCCCGAAAACCAAGCACCGCCTTCAGGCTTTCTAAGGGCGTAAATTTTTGATTTCACTCTTCACTGCCTATCACAGTTTCGGAGGCCATGGAATGCCCAGGTGGCACAAACCCCCCCCCAAATTACCCCATTTTGGAAAGTAGACAACCCAACATATTTGCTGAGAGGTATAGTGAGTATTTTGCAGACCTCACTTTTTGTCACAAAGTTTTGAAAATTTAAAAAAGAAAAAACAATTTTTTTTTTCTTGTCTTTCTTCACTTTCAAAAACAAATGAGAGCTGCAAAATACTCATCATGCCTCTCAGCAAATATCTTGGGGTGTCTACTTTCCAAAATGGGGTCATTTGGGGGGGTTGTGCCACCTGGGCATTCCATGGCCTCCGAAACTGTGATAGGCAGTGAAGAGTGAAATCAAAAATTTACACCCTTAGAAATCCTGAAGGCGGTGCTTGGTACCTGCTAGCACCTGCATTTTGCCCCTCCGCCCAGCCCAGCTCAGCCCACCCAAATGCAGTATTGATCGATCACTGTCACTTACAAAACACTAAACGCATAACTGCAGCGTTCGCAGAGTCAGGCCAGATCCCTGCGATCGCTAACAGTTTTTTTGGTAGCGTTTTGGTGAACTGGCAAGCACCAGCCCCAGGCAGTGTCAGGTTAGTGCCAGTACCACTAACACCCACGCACGCAGCATACGCCTCCCTTAGTGGTATAGTATCTGAACGGATCAATATTTGATCCGATCAGATCTATACTAGCGTCCCCAGCAGTTTAGGGTTCCCAAAAATGCAGTGTTAGTGGGATCAGCCCAGATACCTGCTAGCACCTGCGTTTTGCTGGCCCAGCCCAGCCCACCCAAGTGCAGTATTGATCGATCACTGACACTTACAAAACACTAAATGCATAACTGCAGCGTTCGCAGAGTCAGGCCTGATCCCTGCGATCGCTAACAGTTTTTTTGGTAGCGTTTTGGTGAACTGGCAAGCACCAGTGGCCTAGTACACCCCGGTCCTAGTCAAACCAGCACTGCAGTAACACTTGGTGACGTGGCGAGTCCCATAAATGCAGTTTAAGCTGGTGAGGTGGCAAGCACAAGTAGTGTCCCGCTGCCACCAAGAAGAAGACAAACACAGGCCCGTCGTGCCCATAATGCCCTTCCTGCTGCATTCGCCAATCCTAATTGGGAACCCACCACTTCTGCAGCACCCGTACTTCCCCCATTCACATCCCCAACCAAATGCAGTCGGCTGCATGAGAGGCATTTTCTTTATGTCCTCCCGAATACCCCTACTCAACAAACCCCCAAAAAAGATGTCGTGTCTGCAGCAAGCGTGGATATAGGCGTGACACCCGCTATTATTGTCCCTCCCGTCCTGACAATCCTGGTCTTTGCATTGGTGAATGTTTTGAATGCTACCATACACTAGTTGAGTATTAGCGTAGCGTACAACATTGCACAGACTAGGCACACTTTCACAGGGTCTCCCAAGATGCCATCGCATTTTGAGAGACCAGAACCTGGAACCGGTTACAGTTATAAAAGTTACAGTTACAAAAATAGTGTAAAAAAAAAACACAATAAAAATATAAAATAAAAAAAAATAGTTGTCGTTTTATTGTTCTCTCTCTCTCTATTCTCTCTCTATTGTTCTGCTCTTTTTTACTGTATTCTATTCTGCAATGTTTTATTGTTATTATGTTTTATCATGTTTGCTTTTCAGGTATGCAATTTTTTATACTTTACTGTTTACTGTGCTTTATTGTTAACCATTTTTTTGTCTTCAGGTACGCCATTCACGACTTTGAGTGGTTATACCAGAATGATGCCTGCAGGTTTGGGTATCATCTTGGTATCATTCTTTTCAGCCAGCGGTCGGCTTTCATGTAAAAGCAATCCTAGTGGCTAATTAGCCTCTAGACTGCGTTTACAAGCAGTGGGAGGGAATGACCCCCCCCACCGTCTTTGCGTGTTTTTCTCTGGCTCTCCTGTCTCAACAGGGAACCTGAGAATGCAGCCGGTGATTCAGCCAGCTGACCATAGAGCTGATCAGAGACCAGAGTGGCTCCAAACATCTCTATGGCCTAAGAAACCGGAATCTACGAGCATTTTATGACTTAGATTTCGCCGGATGTAAACAGCGCCATTAGGAAATTGGGAAAGCATTTTATCACACCGATCTTGGTGGGGTCAGATGCTTTGAGGGCAGAGGAGAGATCTAGGATCTAATAGACCCCATTTTTTTCAAAAAAGAGTACCTGTCACTACCTATTGCTATCATAGGGGATATTTACATTCCCTGAGATAACAATAAAAATGATTTTAAAAAAATAATGAAAGGAACAGTTTAAAAATAAGATAAAAAAGCAAAAAAATAATAAAGAAAAAAAAAAAAAGAAAAAAAAAAGCACCCCTGTCCCCCCCTGCTCTCGCGCTAAGGCGAACGCAAGTGTCAGTCTGGCGTCAAATGTAAACAGCAATTGCACCATGCATGTGAGGTATCACCGTGAAGGTCATATCGAGGGCAGTTATTTTAGCAGTAGACCTCCTCTGTAAATCTAAAGTGGTAACCTGTAAGGGCTTTTAAAGGCTTTTAAAAATGTATTTATTTTGTTGCCACTGCACGTTTGTGCGCAATTTTAAAGCATGTCATGTTTGGTATCCATGTACTCGGCCTAAGATCATCTTTTTTATTTCATCAAACATTTGGGCAATATAGTGTGTTTTAGTGCATTAAAATTTTAAAAAGTGTGTTTTTTCCCAAAAAAATGCGTTTGAAAAATCGCTGCGCAAATACTGTGTGAAAAAAAGATGAAACACCCACCATTTTAATCTGTAGGGCATTTGCTTTTAAAAAATATATAATGTTTGGGGGTTCAAAGTAATTTTCTTGCAAAAAAAATAATTTTTTCATGTAAACAAAAAGTGTCAGAAAGGGCTTTGTCTTCAAGTGGTTAGAAGAGTGGGTAATGTGTGACATAAGCTTCTAAATGTTGTGCATAAAATGCCAGGACAGTTCAAAACCCCCCAAATGACCCCATTTTGGAAAGTAGACACCCCAAGCTATTTGCTGAGAGGCAAGTTGCGGGAAAGAGACAAATTTTTTTTTTTTTTTGCACAAAGTTGTCACTAAATGATATATTGCTCAAACATGCCATGGGAATATGTGAAATTACACCCCAAAATACATTCTGTTGCTTCTCCTGAGTATGGGGATACCACATGTGTGAGACTTTTTGGGAGCCTAGCCGCGTACAGGGCCCCGAAAACCAAGCACCGCCTTCAGGCTTTCTAAGGGCGTAAATTTTTGATTTCACTCTTCACTGCCTATCACAGTTTCGGAGGCCATGGAATGCCCAGGTGGCACAAACCCCCCCCCAAATTACCCCATTTTGGAAAGTAGACAACCCAACATATTTGCTGAGAGGTATAGTGAGTATTTTGCAGACCTCACTTTTTGTCACAAAGTTTTGAAAATTTAAAAAAGAAAAAACAATTTTTTTTTTCTTGTCTTTCTTCACTTTCAAAAACAAATGAGAGCTGCAAAATACTCATCATGCCTCTCAGCAAATATCTTGGGGTGTCTACTTTCCAAAATGGGGTCATTTGGGGGGGTTGTGCCACCTGGGCATTCCATGGCCTCCGAAACTGTGATAGGCAGTGAAGAGTGAAATCAAAAATTTACACCCTTAGAAATCCTGAAGGCGGTGCTTGGTACCTGCTAGCACCTGCATTTTGCCCCTCCGCCCAGCCCAGCTCAGCCCACCCAAATGCAGTATTGATCGATCACTGTCACTTACAAAACACTAAACGCATAACTGCAGCGTTCGCAGAGTCAGGCCAGATCCCTGCGATCGCTAACAGTTTTTTTGGTAGCGTTTTGGTGAACTGGCAAGCACCAGCCCCAGGCAGTGTCAGGTTAGTGCCAGTACCACTAACACCCACGCACGCAGCATACGCCTCCCTTAGTGGTATAGTATCTGAACGGATCAATATTTGATCCGATCAGATCTATACTAGCGTCCCCAGCAGTTTAGGGTTCCCAAAAATGCAGTGTTAGTGGGATCAGCCCAGATACCTGCTAGCACCTGCGTTTTGCTGGCCCAGCCCAGCCCACCCAAGTGCAGTATTGATCGATCACTGACACTTACAAAACACTAAATGCATAACTGCAGCGTTCGCAGAGTCAGGCCTGATCCCTGCGATCGCTAACAGTTTTTTTGGTAGCGTTTTGGTGAACTGGCAAGCACCAGTGGCCTAGTACACCCCGGTCCTAGTCAAACCAGCACTGCAGTAACACTTGGTGACGTGGCGAGTCCCATAAATGCAGTTTAAGCTGGTGAGGTGGCAAGCACAAGTAGTGTCCCGCTGCCACCAAGAAGAAGACAAACACAGGCCCGTCGTGCCCATAATGCCCTTCCTGCTGCATTCGCCAATCCTAATTGGGAACCCACCACTTCTGCAGCACCCGTACTTCCCCCATTCACATCCCCAACCAAATGCAGTCGGCTGCATGAGAGGCATTTTCTTTATGTCCTCCCGAATACCCCTACTCAACAAACCCCCAAAAAAGATGTCGTGTCTGCAGCAAGCGTGGATATAGGCGTGACACCCGCTATTATTGTCCCTCCCGTCCTGACAATCCTGGTCTTTGCATTGGTGAATGTTTTGAATGCTACCATACACTAGTTGAGTATTAGCGTAGCGTACAACATTGCACAGACTAGGCACACTTTCACAGGGTCTCCCAAGATGCCATCGCATTTTGAGAGACCCGAACCTGGAACCGGTTACAGTTATAAAAGTTACAGTTACAAAAATAGTGTAAAAAAAAAACACAATAAAAATATAAAATAAAAAAAAATAGTTGTCGTTTTATTGTTCTCTCTCTCTCTATTCTCTCTCTATTGTTCTGCTCTTTTTTACTGTATTCTATTCTGCAATGTTTTATTGTTATTATGTTTTATCATGTTTGCTTTTCAGGTATGCAATTTTTTATACTTTACTGTTTACTGTGCTTTATTGTTAACCATTTTTTTGTCTTCAGGTACGCCATTCACGACTTTGAGTGGTTATACCAGAATGATGCCTGCAGGTTTGGGTATCATCTTGGTATCATTCTTTTCAGCCAGCGGTCGGCTTTCATGTAAAAGCAATCCTAGTGGCTAATTAGCCTCTAGACTGCGTTTACAAGCAGTGGGAGGGAATGACCCCCCCCCACCGTCTTTGCGTGTTTTTCTCTGGCTCTCCTGTCTCAACAGGGAACCTGAGAATGCAGCCGGTGATTCAGCCAGCTGACCATAGAGCTGATCATAGACCAGAGTGGCTCCAAACATCTCTATGGCCTAAGAAACCGGAATCTACGAGCATTTTATGACTTAGATTTCGCCGGATGTAAACAGCGCCATTAGGAAATTGGGAAAGCATTTTATCACACCGATCTTGGTGGGGTCAGATGCTTTGAGGGCAGAGGAGAGATCTAGGATCTAATAGACCCCATTTTTTTCAAAAAAGAGTACCTGTCACTACCTATTGCTATCATAGGGGATATTTACATTCCCTGAGATAACAATAAAAATGATTTTAAAAAAATAATGAAAGGAACAGTTTAAAAATAAGATAAAAAAGCAAAAAAATAATAAAGAAAAAAAAAAAAAGAAAAAAAAAAGCACCCCTGTCCCCCCCTGCTCTCGCGCTAAGGCGAACGCAAGTGTCAGTCTGGCGTCAAATGTAAACAGCAATTGCACCATGCATGTGAGGTATCACCGTGAAGGTCATATCGAGGGCAGTTATTTTAGCAGTAGACCTCCTCTGTAAATCTAAAGTGGTAACCTGTAAGGGCTTTTAAAGGCTTTTAAAAATGTATTTATTTTGTTGCCACTGCACGTTTGTGCGCAATTTTAAAGCATGTCATGTTTGGTATCCATGTACTCGGCCTAAGATCATCTTTTTTATTTCATCAAACATTTGGGCAATATAGTGTGTTTTAGTGCATTAAAATTTTAAAAAGTGTGTTTTTTCCCAAAAAAATGCGTTTGAAAAATCGCTGCGCAAATACTGTGTGAAAAAAAGATGAAACACCCACCATTTTAATCTGTAGGGCATTTGCTTTTAAAAAATATATAATGTTTGGGGGTTCAAAGTAATTTTCTTGCAAAAAAAATAATTTTTTCATGTAAACAAAAAGTGTCAGAAAGGGCTTTGTCTTCAAGTGGTTAGAAGAGTGGGTAATGTGTGACATAAGCTTCTAAATGTTGTGCATAAAATGCCAGGACAGTTCAAAACCCCCCAAATGACCCCATTTTGGAAAGTAGACACCCCAAGCTATTTGCTGAGAGGCAAGTTGCGGGAAAGAGACAAATTTTTTTTTTTTTTTGCACAAAGTTGTCACTAAATGATATATTGCTCAAACATGCCATGGGAATATGTGAAATTACACCCCAAAATACATTCTGTTGCTTCTCCTGAGTATGGGGATACCACATGTGTGAGACTTTTTGGGAGCCTAGCCGCGTACAGGGCCCCGAAAACCAAGCACCGCCTTCAGGCTTTCTAAGGGCGTAAATTTTTGATTTCACTCTTCACTGCCTATCACAGTTTCGGAGGCCATGGAATGCCCAGGTGGCACAAACCCCCCCCCAAATTACCCCATTTTGGAAAGTAGACAACCCAACATATTTGCTGAGAGGTATAGTGAGTATTTTGCAGACCTCACTTTTTGTCACAAAGTTTTGAAAATTTAAAAAAGAAAAAACAATTTTTTTTTTCTTGTCTTTCTTCACTTTCAAAAACAAATGAGAGCTGCAAAATACTCATCATGCCTCTCAGCAAATATCTTGGGGTGTCTACTTTCCAAAATGGGGTCATTTGGGGGGGTTGTGCCACCTGGGCATTCCATGGCCTCCGAAACTGTGATAGGCAGTGAAGAGTGAAATCAAAAATTTACACCCTTAGAAATCCTGAAGGCGGTGCTTGGTACCTGCTAGCACCTGCATTTTGCCCCTCCGCCCAGCCCAGCTCAGCCCACCCAAATGCAGTATTGATCGATCACTGTCACTTACAAAACACTAAACGCATAACTGCAGCGTTCGCAGAGTCAGGCCAGATCCCTGCGATCGCTAACAGTTTTTTTGGTAGCGTTTTGGTGAACTGGCAAGCACCAGCCCCAGGCAGTGTCAGGTTAGTGCCAGTACCACTAACACCCACGCACGCAGCATACGCCTCCCTTAGTGGTATAGTATCTGAACGGATCAATATTTGATCCGATCAGATCTATACTAGCGTCCCCAGCAGTTTAGGGTTCCCAAAAATGCAGTGTTAGTGGGATCAGCCCAGATACCTGCTAGCACCTGCGTTTTGCTGGCCCAGCCCAGCCCACCCAAGTGCAGTATTGATCGATCACTGACACTTACAAAACACTAAATGCATAACTGCAGCGTTCGCAGAGTCAGGCCTGATCCCTGCGATCGCTAACAGTTTTTTTGGTAGCGTTTTGGTGAACTGGCAAGCACCAGTGGCCTAGTACACCCCGGTCCTAGTCAAACCAGCACTGCAGTAACACTTGGTGACGTGGCGAGTCCCATAAATGCAGTTTAAGCTGGTGAGGTGGCAAGCACAAGTAGTGTCCCGCTGCCACCAAGAAGAAGACAAACACAGGCCCGTCGTGCCCATAATGCCCTTCCTGCTGCATTCGCCAATCCTAATTGGGAACCCACCACTTCTGCAGCACCCGTACTTCCCCCATTCACATCCCCAACCAAATGCAGTCGGCTGCATGAGAGGCATTTTCTTTATGTCCTCCCGAATACCCCTACTCAACAAACCCCCAAAAAAGATGTCATGTCTGCAGCAAGCGTGGATATAGGCGTGACACCCGCTATTATTGTCCCTCCCGTCCTGACAATCCTGGTCTTTGCATTGGTGAATGTTTTGAATGCTACCATACACTAGTTGAGTATTAGCGTAGCGTACAACATTGCACAGACTAGGCACACTTTCACAGGGTCTCCCAAGATGCCATCGCATTTTGAGAGACCCGAACCTGGAACCGGTTACAGTTATAAAAGTTACAGTTACAAAAATAGTGTAAAAAAAAAACACAATAAAAATATAAAATAAAAAAAAATAGTTGTCGTTTTATTGTTCTCTCTCTCTCTATTCTCTCTCTATTGTTCTGCTCTTTTTTACTGTATTCTATTCTGCAATGTTTTATTGTTATTATGTTTTATCATGTTTGCTTTTCAGGTATGCAATTTTTTATACTTTACTGTTTACTGTGCTTTATTGTTAACCATTTTTTTGTCTTCAGGTACGCCATTCACGACTTTGAGTGGTTATACCAGAATGATGCCTGCAGGTTTGGGTATCATCTTGGTATCATTCTTTTCAGCCAGCGGTCGGCTTTCATGTAAAAGCAATCCTAGTGGCTAATTAGCCTCTAGACTGCGTTTACAAGCAGTGGGAGGGAATGACCCCCCCCCACCGTCTTTGCGTGTTTTTCTCTGGCTCTCCTGTCTCAACAGGGAACCTGAGAATGCAGCCGGTGATTCAGCCAGCTGACCATAGAGCTGATCAGAGACCAGAGTGGCTCCAAACATCTCTATGGCCTAAGAAACCGGAATCTACGAGCATTTTATGACTTAGATTTCGCCGGATGTAAACAGCGCCATTAGGAAATTGGGAAAGCATTTTATCACACCGATCTTGGTGGGGTCAGATGCTTTGAGGGCAGAGGAGAGATCTAGGATCTAATAGACCCCATTTTTTTCAAAAAAGAGTACCTGTCACTACCTATTGCTATCATAGGGGATATTTACATTCCCTGAGATAACAATAAAAATGATTTTAAAAAAATAATGAAAGGAACAGTTTAAAAATAAGATAAAAAAGCAAAAAAAATAATAAAGAAAAAAAAAAGAAAAGAAAAGCACCCCTGTCCCCCCTACTCTCACGCTAAGGCGAACGCAAGCGTCGGTCTGGCGTCAAATGTAAACAGCAATTGCTCCATGCATGTGAGGTATCACCGCGAAGGTCATATCGAGGGCAGTAATTTTAGCAGTAGACCTCCTCTGTAAATCTAAAGTGGTAACCTGTAAGAGCTTTTAAAGGCTTTTAAAAATGTATTTATTTTGTTGCCACTGCACGTTTGTGCGCAATTTTAAAGCATGTCATGTTTGGTATCCATGTACTGGGCCTAAGATCATCTTTTTTATTTCATCAAACATTTGGGCAATATAGTGTGTTTTAGTGCATTAAAATTTTAAAAAATGTGTTTTTTTCCCCAAAAAATGCGTTTGAAAAATCGCTGCGCAAATACTGTGTGAAAAAAAATGAAACACCCACCATTTTAATCTGTAGGGTATTTGCTTTAAAAAAATATATAATGTTTGGGGGTTCAAAGTAATTTTCTTGCAAAAAAAATAATTTTTTCATGTAAACAAAAAGTGTCAGAAAGGGCTTTGTCTTCAAGTGGTTAGAAGAGTGGGTAATGTGTGACATAAGCTTCTAAATGTTGTGCATAAAATGCCAGGACAGTTCAAAACCTCCCAAATGACCCCATTTTGGAAAGTAGACACCCAAAGCTATTTGCTGAGATGCATATCGAGTCCATGGAATATTTTATATTGTGACACAAGTTGCAGGAACGAGACAAATTTTTTTTTTTTTTGCACAAAGTTGTCACTAAATGATATATTGCTCAAACATGCCATGGGAATATGTGAAATTACACCCCAAAATACATTCTGTTGCTTCTCCTGAGTACGGGGATACCCCATGTGTGAGACTTTTTGGGAGCCTAGCCGCTTATGGGTCCCCGAAAGCCAAGCACCGCCTTCAGGCTTTCTAAGGGCGTAAATTTTTGATTTCACTCTTCACTGCCTATCACAGGTTCGAAGGCCATGGAATGTCCAGGTGGCACAAACCCCCCCCAAATGACCCCATTTTGGAAAGTAGACACCCCAAGCTATTTGCTGAGAGGTATAGTGAGTATTTTGCAGACCTCACTTTTTGTCACAAAGTTTTGAAAATTGAAAAAAGAAAAAAAAAATGTTTTTCTTGTCTTTCTTCATTTTCAAAAACAAATGAGAGCTGCAAAATACTCAATGCCTCTCAGCAAATATCTTGGGGTGTCTACTTTCCAAAATGGGGTCATTTGGGGGGGGTTGTGCCACCTGGGCATTCCATGGCCTCCGAAACTGTGATAGGCAGTGAAGAGTGAAATCAAAAATTTACACCCTTAGAAATCCTGAAGGCAGTGATTGGTTTTCGGGGCCCTGTACGCGGCTAGGCTCCCAAAAAGTCCCACACATGTGGTATCCCCATACTCAGGATAAGCAGCTAAACGTATTTTGGGGTGCAATTCCACATATGCCCATGGCCTGTGTGAGCAATATATCATTTAGTGACAACTTTGTGCAAAAAAAAAATTTGTCACTTTCCTGCAACTTGTGTCAAAATATAAAATATTCCATGGACTCAACATGCCTCAAAGCAAATAGCTTGGGGTGTCTACTTTCCAAAATTGGGTCATTTGGGGGGGGGGGGGTTTGTGCCATCTGGGCATTTTATGGCCTTCAAAACTGTGATAGGTAGTGAGGAGTAAAATCAAAAATTTATGCCCTTAGAAATCCTGAAGGCGGTGATTGGTTTTCGGGGCCCCGTACGTGGCTAGGCTCCCAAAAAGTCCCCCACATGTGGTATCCCCCATACTCAGGAGAAGCAGCTGAATATATTTTGGGGTGCAATTCCACATATGCCCGTGGCCTGTGTGAGCAATATATCATTTAGTGACAACTTTTGTAATTTTTTATTTTTCGTCATTATTCAATCACTTGGGACAAAAAAAATTATATTCAATGGGCTCAACATGCCTCTCAGCAATTTCCTTGGGGTGTCTACTTTCCAAAATGGGGTCATTTGGGTTTTGTATCGCCCTGCCATTTTAGCACCTCAAGAAATGACATAGGCAGTCATAAAAAAGCTGTGTAAATTCCAGAAAATGTACCCTAGTTTGTAGACGCTATAACTTTTGCGCAAACCAATAAATATACGCTTATTGACATTTTTTTTACCAAAGACATGTGGCCGAATACATTTTGGCCTAAATGTATGACTAAAATTGAGTTTATTGGATTTTTTTATAACAAAAAGTAGAAAATATTATTTTTTTTCAAAATTTTCGGTCTTTTTCCGTTTATAGCGCAAAAAATAAAAACCGCAGAGGTGATCAAATACCATCAAAAGAAAGCTCTATTTGTGGGAAGAAAAGGACGCAAATTTTGTTTGGGTAAAGCATTGCATGACCGCACAATTAGCAGTTAAAGCGACGCAGTGCCAAATTGGAAAAAGTCCTCTGGTTTTTAGGCAGCCAAGTGGTTAATGAGAGAGCCGCTCTCTCTTCTCCTGCACTGCCAACAGGAGAAAGGGTGGGGCGAGCAGGGGAAACATTCGGACAGCTCACATCTCCCCTGTCACACCACCGCTGCCTGAGTAGCACCCGCTACAACTGCCAGCTTCCTTGATGTCATCACCCCTCTGGCGAGTGTCACCCCCCCATAGCAAAGCCACTGAGTCTGAGCACTGTAACAGCAGTGATTTGGTGGATCAGTGAATTGTGCTGCTTGCAATTTGGAGCCCCACCTCCAGCCTCAAAAGACAAGTGCCCCTCCTGCCCCTGCCTTCTACCAGCCCTGGGTCTGAGCACTGACAGGCTGACCCCCCCACCCCTTCAACTTCTGCAGCAATGCTGGCAGCAGTCATACGTCTATTTCCCAAAGACAGACTCTGGATATGATGCTGAGCACATGCACTCAACTGCTTGGGTCGACCATGACGAGGCCTGTTCTGAGTGGAACCTGTCCTGTTAAACCGCTGTATGGTCTTGGCCAATGTGCTGCAGCTCAGTTTCAGGGTCTTGGCAATATTCTTATAGCCTAGGCCATCTGTACAACAACAGTTCTTTTTTTCAGATCCTCAGAGAGTTATCTGCCATGAGGTGCCAGTAGGAGAGAGTGAGACTAATAACACAAAATTTAACACACCTGAGACCTTGTAACACTTATGAGTCACATGACACCGGGGAGGGAAAATGGCTAATTGGGACCAATTTGGACATTTTCACTTAGGGGTATACTCACGGTTTGGACATTAATGGCTGTGTGTTGAGTTTTTTTGAGGGGACAGTAAATTTACACTGTTATACAAGCTGTAAACTCACTACTTTATATTGTAGAAAAGTATCATTTATTCAGCGTTGTCACATGAAAAGATATAATAAAATATTTACAAATATGTGAGGGGTGTACTCACTTTTGTGAGATACTGTACCTATGTCCTGCAGGCAAACTTGGATATAGCGGGGGTCTAAGGCAGTATAATCCCCAGGGGTTTATATCCATTCCTGGTGGTCCTTACATTGCTTTAGGAGGTCTTACTTGGGTTACAGTCCAAGCTGGTTGGTAAAAAACTGCGACCAGTTACTTTTGTGTTAGTGTTGTTCCTGGCACATAACTGTGGTTTAGAAGTGTCCTGTGTAGGAATTTGTGCTATTTTATATTTCTTATGGTCTGTACTACCCTGCGTTATTTGACCAAATCTCTGCCAATACAGACAGTGTTTGCTGAACCTGCTGTAGTTTATTCAACAGAAGGGGGTGTCAGAGTGGCACTGGGGGGGCTCACTCTGTAGAAAACAGGGACTAAAGCCGGCCATAGACGGTACAAATCTTAGCAGGTTCAGCAGGGACCGACTGACCGAGATTCGAAACATGTATGGGCAGCCTAAATGTATCGATCAACTTGGGTACAACCAGCCTGTCTGATTTTTTATGTGATTATTGCCAGCGGTTTTAGTCACTTGCAATAATCACTGTGTGCTCTCCCGGCAGGGACGTTTCCCCACGCCACCCCACCAGGAGTACACAATTGGCGTGAGGGAGGGATTCCTCCATCAACACTGACTGTTTTGGTGGGAGAATCAAGCATTTTTTTTCTTATAAATTGTTTATTTATAACAGTTTTAGAAATCTTACAATGCGGTTCAAAGAATAAGGCATTTTAATGTAAAGAAGTATTACATATACAGATGGGTGTGACATATCAAGAGCATCGTATAGTCAAATAATAAGGTTTTCCATCTCAGGTCAGCAACACATATGTACTATACCATGCAAAATAATTAAAATAAATAAAATATCAAATAACTACGAAGATAGTATAACAAATAGGTAGCCAAGGAGACCAAAGATCACAAACGTTACCAGAAACATAATGGGAGTTGTATATTGGACAACTATTTAAGATACATTGTTTTCAGGAGAGTACTCAGATTCATCCCAAACTTTCCAAATCTTATAAAAAGAAGTGAGTCATGAGTCACCGATTAATGCAGTCAGATGTTCCATCCTACAAATATCGTCCACTGTAGAAAGAAATTGATGGAAAGTAGGAGGGGAAGTGGATAGCCAGCATTTAGATATACCGTATATACTCGTGTATAAGTTGAATTTTTCAGCCCCTTTTTTGGGGCTGAAAGTGCCCCCCTTGACTTATACATGAGTCACCGTCGTCTGCCTACATGATCAGCGTGTCATGCAGGCAGACAGCGGCCAGTGTGTGCTACATAGCACTCGGCAGTGGCTCTCGGCTCTCACAGTTCAAAAGCCGCACCTCCTCGTCTGTGATAGGCAGTCAGTGTACAGCCTATCAAGGACATTCTCTCATCCTCGTCTGTGGTATGAGGATGAGAGAATGTCCGTGATAGGCTGACCGCTGACTGCTGGGAAATGGAGTTTTCTGCCTATCATGGACGAGGAGGAGGCGTGACTTTTGAACAGTGAATGGCCGCCGAATAGGAAGAGCACACGCTGATCGGTGCAGAGCGGCACACGGAGGCATGCACAGGACACAGGTAGGATGCACACAGACACATACACAGGACCATATACACATGACACATGCACACATACACAGGACACAGGTACATATACACATGACACAGGTACAGGACACATGCACATATACACAGGACACAGGTAGAGGACACATGCACATATACACAGGACACAGGTACATGACACATGCACATATACACAGGACACAGGTACATGACACATGCACATATACACAGGACACAGGTACATATACACATGACACAGGTACAGGACACATGACACATGTACCTGTGTCCTGTGTATATGTGCATGTGTCATGTACCTGTGTCCTGTGTATATGTGCATGTGTCATGTACCTGTGTCCTGTGTATATGTGCATGTGTCCTCTACCTGTGTGACACAGGTACATGACATATGCACATATACACAGGACACATGACACATGCACATATACACAGGACACAGGTACATGACACATGCACATATACACAGGACACATGAGACATGCACAGGATACAGGGAGGTATACAGCTGCAGATGGACATTGTTGACCCTCTTTTTCCACTTACAGTAGCTGCTGCATTTCTCACCCTCGTCTTATACTGGGGTCAATAATTTTTTCCCATTTTTTGGTGGTAAATTAGGGCCTCGACTTATACTCGGATCGACTTATACTCGAGTATATACGGTAACTCGTTTTGCAGCTAGTAAAATGAAAGACATTAATCTCCCTGAGGCTTTAGACATACCTGAAAAATGGAGGCCTAATAGAAAGTGTATGGGGTTCAGAGGTATGGGGTGTTCAGTAACTTCTGCAAAAGCTCTTGGATTTGAACCCAGAAAGGGCTAATAGAGGAACACTCCCAAAAGATATGAAAGTGGGTGCCAATAGCTTCATTACATCTCCAACATTGTCTAGAGGCTGCTGGATTGTGAGCATGTGGAATGTCTGGGATTCTATACCAGAAAAGAAAAATCTTAAATGCGGTTTTTCTCTGCGCTGAAAACGTGAAATTTTAGATGAGGACTCCCAAATTTTCCCCCAATCTATTAAAGATATAGGTCACCATAATACAAGAGAACATTTCTTCATATAATTATGAGTGGAGACCATGAGAGGAGTAGCTTCATGTAAAATTTTATATATGGACGGGATTAATTGAGGTTCACATGGGCCATTAGCACATAATAGTTCAAAATTGGTAGGTTTCCCCAGAGATAATGAGGGAGATTTAGTAAGCAAAAAATGTTTAAATTGCATATAAGAGTACTTAAGTGTTGTGGGGATCTGATGTTTCGCTTGGAGATCTGCAAAAGACAGGAGTCTATGTGTCACTGGGTGTACAAGTTGCGGCAGTTGAAAAATCCCCGCCTGAGTCCAAGGTAGCATCTGAACATGGGATAGACAGGAGAAGGAAAGGGAATATCGCCCCGAGCATCTCTTCCAGATTGATAAGGTAAGGAGCATTGGGGCCAGGCATAAAGATTTCAACTGAGGCGTATGTTTACCAGAGGAGGCCACAGCATGTAACATGGGTGTACCGGAGCGGTAACCCCCATTTCAATCTCAGCCCATCTATTTGGGGCCTTCCTAGATATCCAGGAAGTCAATACCCACAAATGAGATGCATAATAATATTTAATGATGTCCGGTGCGGCCAGACCCCATACAAAGTGGAGACACTTCCTTTGGAGAGCCCTTAATTGCGACATTGGAATTGAAACTGGAAGGGTCTCAAATAAGTAAAGCAATTTGCGAAGCATTGACATCTTGAGAACATTAATTCTTCCAAGAAGAGATATAGGAGGGTGGTCCATTGATTTAATAAACAAGTGATCCCCATGAACATAGGAGGGAAATTATCCTGATATAGGGAGGAGTAAGAGGGTGTAATATGGATGCCCAAATATTTAAGTGTATGAGTGCACCAATGATATCTAAAGTTATGTCGCAGAGAAATTAGTTGGTCTGATGGGATGTTAATGGGTAGAGCTTCCGTTTTTGAGGAATTCATTTTAAACCCCGATATAGAGCTGAAGGAGGCCAGGATGTCATGTAGGAAGGGTAGAGATATGTGGGGGTGAGTGAGAGTTAACAAAATGTCATCGGCAAAAAATGACAACTTATATTCTCGCTGTCACAGCAGCACCCCACGGATGTCTGGATGGGACCTGATGGCCAAAGCAAGGGGTTTCAAACTTAGAATAAAAAGCAGGGGCGACAGAGGGCAACCCTGTCTAGTGCCGTTACTCAGGGGGAACGTCTGCGACAGATGAGAAGACAGCTGCACTTGGGAAGAACATTTTGAATATAGAGCCTCCAGAGCCTGAATGAAAGGACCCGAGAACCCATATCTGGAAAGTACAAAATATTTTACAGCGCACACATACAAGAATGACATTTCCTGCAGGGCTAGTTAAAAACACCTGAACACCTGAACATATTCAAAAAATACAGGGGTTTGGTCACACTATATGGTCATATAGTGCTAAGCCCACTTACTACGACAAAGTACCCCGAATTAGTGGGTCCTACACTAGTAATAGAATGGAAGATCCTCTGTCTCAACCATGGGAGCTGAACTCCTCTATGTGGGAGAACTGAAAGGGATACATCCTAATCACTGGTGGCCACTAAATAGGAGGTAATGAGGAGGGGGAGGGGTGCTCCAGCCCAAAAACCTGGTCAGGGCCTATTACAACATACAAGAACATATATCTGGAAAGGACTGCAAACATAAATGACCAGCTTAAGCGATCAAAGGCTTTTTGTGCATCCAAGCTTAAAACAATAGCAGGGCATGTCCTCTTAGTCAAGAGATCTATCAAGTCTATCCGCCGTCTTGTGTTATCCCCTGCATGTCTTGTTGGAACAAAGCCTACCTGATCTCTATGTATTAATGACAGCAACAATAGTGAAAGTCTGTTGGCTAGAATTTTTGTAAATATTTTGTAATACAAATTTAATAATGCGATGGGTCGATAGTTAACTGGTGGTGAAGGTTTCTTACCCGGTTTTGGAATAACAGTTATAAATGCATGCAAAAATTGTGAGTGTGGGAGGGTACCATTTAGTAAAGAAGACAATAGGGTCAGTAGAAATGGACTTAATGTTGGGAGAAAAGTTTTGTAGTAGATACAGTGGCGTATTTAAGGTATGGCAGCCATGGCAAGTGCCATGGGTGCCATGAGGGGAAGGAGTGGCAAAAAGCCACCCTCCTCGTGAAAAAAAAACCCCACCTGTCCTCCTGGACTAATATAGCCCCCCGGCGCCGCGGCCAGCCTGCTGGATCGCGATGCTGGTGTTCTATCAGATAGCCGGCTGTTGGGCTTGGCTTAGGCTGAGGGAGGCTCTGTCAGCAGGGAGGGGCGGGGCAGGGAGTCCCACTGACGCTCTAACCCCGCCCTGCCCCATGTACTCTGTATGTGCTCGGAGCACTGAGATAGTCTCTCCTGGTCCACAAATATTCCCCCACACCGTGAAAGCCCAGCCACTACCGCCGTAAGCCCCACGCCTACCACAGAAAGCTCCACCTCTGGACCTCTGAGAGTGGGGGGTGAGCCAGGTAGGTCCTTCTGCCTATAGACTCACTGTTACCAAACCCTCCCTGACAATGTTGTTTACCCCCCCTGTATAGCTGTGCATTGCTGAAAGTTTAAATTTTAAAACTGGCTACTTGGTCATCTCCTGTAGTATGTCACATTTACAGTCTGGTCATCTCCTGTAGTATGTCACATTCGCTGTCTGGTCATCTCCTGTAGTATGTCGCATTCGCAGTCTCTGGTCATCTCCTATAGTATGTCACATTCACTGTCTGGTCATCTCCTGTAGTATGTCGCATTCACAGTCTCTGGTCATTTCCTGTAGTATGTCACATTCGCTGTCTGGTCATCTCCTGTTGTATGTCGCATTCGCAGTCTCTGGTCATCTCCTGTAGTCGCATTCACAGTCTGGTCATCTCCTGTAGTATGTCAGATTCGCAGTCTGGTCATCTCCTGTAGTCACATTCGCAGTCTGGTCATCTCCTGTAGTATTTCACATTCGCTGTCTGGTCATCTCCTGTAATTTGTCACATTCGCTGTCTGGTAATCTCCTGTAGTATGTCACATTCGCTGTTTGGTCATCTCCTGTAGTATGTCGCATTTGCAGTCTCTGGTCATCTCCTGTAGTCGCATTCGCAGTCTGGTCATCTCCTGTAGTCGCATTCGCAGTCTGGTCATCTCCTGTAGTATGTCACATTCACAGTCTGGTCATCTCCTGTAGTATGTCGCATTCGTAGTCTGGTCATCTCCTGTAGTATGTCACATTCGCAGTCTGGTCATCTCCTGTAGTCGCATTCGCAGTCTGGTCATCTCCTGTAGTATGTCACATTCGCAGTCTGGTCATCTCCTGTAGTATGTCACATTCGCAGTCTCTGGTCATCTCCTGTAGTATGTCGCATTTGCAGTCTGGTCATCTCCTGCAGAATGTCACATTCGCAGTCTGGTCATCTCCTGTAGTCACATTCGCAGTCTGGTCATCTCCTGTAGTCACATCTACAGTCTATTTAAAAGTAGTACCTGCTATTGCACAAATCACTTTATTACACTTTTATTTCTGATATTTATGGCTATGCATATTTATTTAATCCATATTGAGCACTATATTTGATTGACTGCTTCTGCTTGGCACACATGCACAATCAAATAGTGCTCAATATGGATTAAATAAATAGATATCATAAAGTTTAATAGAGTGATTTGTGCAACAAGCTCCTTAAACAGTCCACAAACTTTGCACTACATGAACTTTCACTGAATGTAGAACGTTTAATGAGCAGGAGCGAACTGACCCATCCGCCAGTTTATGTAGTGCCAATCCATAATTTGTTAATTGAAAGATTAAAGAGTAGGGATGAGCTTCGAGTTCGAGTCGAACTCATGTTCGACTCGAACATGGGCTGTTCGCAAGTTCGCAGAACAGCGAACAATTTGGGGTGTTCGCGGCAAATTTGAATGCCGCGGAACATCCTTTAAAAGTCGATGGGAGAAATAAAAAGTGTTAATTTTAAAGGCTTATATGCATGGTATTGTCATAAAAAGTGTTTGGGGACCTGGGTCCTGCCCCAGGGGACATGTATCAATGCAAAACAAAGTTTTAAAAACGGCCGTTTTTTCGGGAGCAGTGATTTTAATAATGCTTAAAGTGAAACAATAAAAGTGTAATATCCCTTTAAATTTTGTACCTGGGGGGTGTCTATAATATGCCTGTAAAGGGGCGCATGTTTCCCCTGTTTAGAACAGTCTGACAGCAAAATTACATTTCAAAGGAAAAAAAGTCATTTAAAACTACTCACGGCTATTAATGGATTGCCGGTCCGACAATACACATAGAAGTTCATTGATAGAAACGGCATGGGAATTCACCACAGGGGAACCCCGAACCAAAATTTAAAAAAAATGACGTGGGGGTACCCCTAAATTCCATACAAGGCCCTTCAGGTCTGGTATGGATATTAAGGGGAACCCCGGCCAAAATGTAAAAAAAAATTTGTGTGGGGGTCCCCCTAAATTCCATACCAGGCCCTTCAGGTCTGGTATTGATATTAAGGGGAACCCCACGCCAATTTTTTTTTAAAAAACAGCGTGGGGTCCCCCCAAAAATCCATACCAGACCCTTTTCCGAGCACGCAACCTGGCAGGCCGCAGAAAAAGAGGGGGGGACGAGAGAGCGCCCCCCCTCCTGAACCATACCAGGCCACATGCCCTCAACATTGGGATTGTGCTTTGGGGTAGCCCCCCAAAACACCTTGTCCCCATGTTGATGAGGACAAGGGCCTCATCCCCACAACCCTGGCCGCTGGTTGTAGGGGTCTGCGGGCGGGGGGCTTATCGGAATCTGGAAGCCCCCTTTAACAAGGGGACCCCCAGATCCCCCGTGTGAAATGGTAAGGACCTACTATTTCACTAAAAAACTGTCAAAAATGTCAAAAATGACAAGAGACAGTTTTTGACAATTCCTTTATTTAAATGCATCTTCTTTCTTCTATCTTCTATCTTCCTTCATCTTCTTCTTCTGGTTCTTCTGGTTCTTCTGGTTCTTCTGGCTCTTCCTCCGGTGTTCTCGTCCAGCATCTCCTCTGTGGCGTCTTATTCCCTTCTTCTCCTCGGGCCGCTCCGCATCCATGACATGGAGGGAGGCTTCCGCTCTTCTCTTCATCTTCTTCTCTTCATCTTCTTCTCTTCATCTTCTTTTTGAGCCGCTCCGCATCCATGCTGGCATGGAGGGAGGCTCCCGCTGTGTGACGCTTCTCCTCTTTTGACGGTTCTTAAATGACGGGGGGCGGGGCCACCCGGTGACCCCGCCCCTCTTTGATGCACGGTGACTTAACAGGACTTCCCTGTGGTGTCAAGGGGGAAGGCCACAGGGAAGTCCCGTCATGTCCCCGTGCATCAGAGGGGGGGGCGGGGTCACCGGGTGGCCCCGCCCCCCTTTATTTAAGAACCATCAGAAGAGGAGAAGCATCACACAGCGGGAGCCTCCCTGAGGGCATGTGGGCTGGTAAGGTTCAGGAGGGGGCACTCTCTCGTCCCCCCTCTTTTCCTGCGGCCTGCCAGGTTGCATGCTCGGATAAGGGTCTGGTATGGATTTTTGGGGGGACCCCACGCCGTTTTTTTTATTTTGGCGCGGGGTTCCCCTTAATATCCATACCAGACCTGAAGGGCCTGGTATGGAATTTAGGGGGACCCCCACGTCATTTTTTAAAAAATTTTGGCTGGGGTTCCCCTTAGTATCCATACCAGACCTGAAGGGCCTGGTATGGAATTTAGGGGGACCCCCCACATCATTTTTTCTTTAAATTTTGGTTCGGGGGTTCCCCTGTGGGGAATTCCCATGCCGTTTTTATTAATGAACTTCTATGTGTATTGTCGGACCGGCAATGCATTAATAGCCGCAAGTAGTATTAAATGACTTTTTTTTCTTTGAAATGTCATTTTGCTGTCAGACTGTTCTAAACACCGGAAACATGCGCCCCTTTACAGGCATACTATAAACACCCCCCAGGTATGAAATTTAAAGTGATATTGCACTTTTATTGTTTCACTTTAAGCATTATTAACATCACTGCTCCCGAAAAAACGGACGTTTTTAAAACTTTTTTTGCATTGATCCATGTCCCCTGGGGCTGGACCCAGGTCTCCAAACACTTTTTATGACAATAACTTGCATATAAGCCTTTAAAATGAGCACTTTTGATTATTTATGTTCGTGTCCCATAGACTTTAACGGTGTTTGCGTGTTCGAACAAATTTTTTGCCTGTTCGCATGTTCTGGTGGGAACCGAACAGGGGGGTGTTCGGCTCATCCCTAATTAGTTTCAGTGCTTGCCATAGGTGCCATTTCTCTGAGTAGATACAAGGGAGTCCATCAGGACCTGGGGATTTATGGGACGGTAAACATTTAATCACTTCTGCTATTTCCTCTGCAGTGATAGGCGAGTTAATCGTAGATCATTGTTTGGGGGATATCTCAGGTAATTGTAGAGAAGCCATAAAATCGTGAAACTTTGCCTGTGTAAAATGGGAATGAGAATCGGAGCTCAAACAGTTATAGAGTCCCTGGTAGAAATCACCAAACACCTTAGACATACCACGGGGCAATAGGCGGGGGTGCCATCTGGCTGCATTAAATGATCAGGAATAGATTTGAATGACAAAGTCTGTTACCCAGCATTCTATGCAATTTGTTGGCATACTCGTAACATTTTTGTCTAGACCGCAATAATGATTTAGATATCTTGCTCATGTTGATTGATTTAATACAGTTATGAACCAAAACAACAGCCCATAAGCGGTCCATCATGGGGGAGTGAAGTAAGCGCATCTCCGCAGACCATAGCTGTATCAGGAGCTCAGATTTCAGCTTGGTGGACTCTCGTTTTAAGTGAGAGCCCACAGAGATGCTCTCACCTCTGAAAAAGGTCTTATGGGTTTCCCACAAGGTGGAAATCTCCGACACTGAACCTCCATTTAATTGAAAAAATTCTGCCAATTTTTGTTGCAGTTGAGTTTGGATTTCAGGTCTCTGTAGCAAGGATTTATTGAGACCCCGATGACATGTTTTGGGCTTTGGAGCAGATAGAACAATATCCAGATTAATAGGTGCATGATCCGTCCAAGTGATGGGATTTATCTCTGATGAAACTACATATGGTAACAGAGTAAAACGGGTATTGTTTGTGGGTAGGGTGTTTGACTCTCCATGTATCATAAAGATTATTGGATCTAATCAATTTGCGAAAGGAAGTACTGTAGATAGTTTTTGAGCTTGGATCGGTAGAGTGTTTTGAAACAAGGTATACCTATCCTTGGTTGGAGACATGCACTAATTAATGTCTCCACCTATGACCATGAAAGGTTGTGAGAAAGATTGTAGTTTCTCACAAACTCATGTGAGAAGACCAATCTGTCCCATAATAGGGGCATAAATATTAGCCAAAGTAAATGATGTATTCAGGTGAGTACAGCTTAGGAGAACAAACCAACCGTGGGGGTCTGGATAAGAAGAGAGAAAAGTATTCAGGTGAGTACAGCTTAGGAGAACAAACCGACCGTGGGGGTCTGGATAAGAAGAGAGAAAAGTATTGTGCTGGAACGTTTAATTAAAATCGCAACACCAGCTTTCTCAGAGGGGTCAGATGCCAAAAGGGCAGTAGGGTAATGCTTGGAGGCAAACTTGAAAGAACCCCCAGGTCGGAAACGAGTCTCCTGAATCATGATAACATCTGCAATGGAAGATTTGAATTCCTTCAAGGCTATCCATCTTTTGAAAGGAATTCAAGCCCTTCACATTGCAAGAAAAGACTTTAAGAGCCATGCTATATCCTAGAGGCATGTATCTAATGTAGTAAAAATACAGTAGTAATCATACAAACACTGATCCATGGTGCAAGGCAAGGATGTTGAAATGGTGCATAAAAGCATAACTGAAAACCAAAAGAAGGTAAAACAAAAAAAAACCCGAAAAGAAATGTAAAAAATCACAAAGAAATAGAAAAAAATTATAAGAATTTTTTTGAGAGGCCTGAAGGAAAAAACATCTTCAGGAATCCAAGGCAATAGCATAGGACTCTGGTGAGGTGCATGGCTACCTGCAAGATCCAACAGTGGGGTCCCGTCTCCTCAGAGAAGCATATAACAAACTTCAGTGGGAGAGAACCAAAGTAACAATGAAGAAATATACCTCAAGACATCCGAAGGGGGATCTTCTAGGTAGAAGTGGACGACTCCTGCTTTGGAGTCCATAGCATAGACAAACTAGTCGCCATGTGTCCATGGAATTGAAGAAGATCTGCTGGAGGCGGAGAGTCATCAGGTGGGAAATCTGTAACGGGTAGCTTATTGAGGGGTTGAAGAAGCCTTCTGCGGTCTTCGACGAACTGGGGTACAGATCTTGGCCGGTGTCAGAAGTGGCTTTGGTTTCAGGACAGGAAGCTGAAGTTCATCCTCAGGAATGGGTGGAAGAGCCAAATTGCGAATTAAGGCTTCACTCTCATGGAGGTCTCTCAACGAGAACTAGACACTATCTTTAGAGGCAGATAGGCAAAAAGGGAAACCCCAGTAGTAGGTAACTTGGTGGTTTTGTAGGTGAGTAGTGACAGGGAATAGACTGCGCCTTTTTGCCAATGTAATGGGGGAAAGACTACTGAAAATTTGAATCTTAGCGTGTTTAAATGCGAGACGTGTTGCAATAGTGAGAGCTTCCTTGCTTTTGTAGTAGTGAAAGCAAACAACAATGTCTCTTGGGTTGAAGCCAGGAGGTGGTTTGGGGGCCAGAGACCTGCTAGCTCTATCAAGGTGCCAATCGATATCCGGGATATGGGGTGCCAGGGTGACAAACAAGGCCAGTAGATATGGATGCAGTTCCTTGTCACTGACAGTTTCAGGGCACCAAGGATCCTTAAAATTTGATGGGGTTCCCTATTCTTCAAATCTTTTTGTTGCAATTGGAGTTGAGAGACTGTGTGTTTAATGGCAGCATTTTCTTCTTCTAGGACGTACACATACTGAACAAGTTCATCAAATTTGTTTTCTAGTGTATCAGTGCATTTCCCAAGTAGGTCTATCTCCCCTCTAAGTTCATGTGCAATTTTACCAATCTCTTTGGCAATGTTGTTAGTCAGGTCCTGAAGTAGGGTTTGTAGCTTTAAGTCCAGCACAGCAATAGTCACCATCGCTGCAGACTCAAAAGGCTGGGTTTGCTGGTACATGTGGTCCCCTTGAAGTATACTTTTGGCCCTTACGGGGAGATCGGCGGGAGTCGGCGGCGTGAGCTGGCTACTCAAGGCCGGGGATTGCAGCCTAAGGAGAAAGTGCTCCATGTGCTGGCTAGGCTGAGACTGTGACGGTGGGACAAATCCACGATAGATGCCTTTTTGGAAGCCAATTTTTCCCATAGGATGCCCAGGGACCACTGGCTGTGGATGATGTTGAACCTGGGGCAATGGATGCTGATTTAGCAGTGCAGGAGCCACGGTGAGGAGACAGGGACTGGAGCTCAGCTCTCACACGTCCGCCATCTTACATGCCGCGCATGCACCCCCCAACAAGCAATTTATGTTCCTGCAACCCATGGTTTCAGGACAGAAAATCACATCATCTATGGCTGGCTTTAGTTTTAGAGTGCTCCTTAGGGGGTGTGCTACAGACCACCTTACCAGTTTACAAAAAAATACTTAGATTCACTTGTGAAGCAAATATCCCTATCCCAGCAAACAGCAACAAAAAGATATTTAGTTTGCAAAAGCACTTTTTATTCCAAACCATAGTTTTTTTATTACAATACTATTATCTAAATCCATGTTTTTTTTAAGCAAGATTGTCAGAAATGTATTGTGTACCATTTGTAGAAACTTGGAATCATTTTCCCTTTTGTTAATTATTGCCTTCTGATATCTGACTAACCCATCCTTAATGGGTTTAATATGATATTACAAAGAATTATTACAATCCTACTAAAGATCATATCAGGTCAAATAAAACTTGATGATGGCTTACTCATTTTTCTTATTGGTAAGGGTATTGAGCACTTGTCAGCTTTAGCTCTAACCTTCAAGTTGCAACATGAAGACCACCATACTGGCAGTACTGCTTAGATTGGCACTTACAAATACAGGTGAGAGAATGTTTTAATGAGTCAGTAAATAATAATTTTATATCATAATAGTTGTAGATGTTCATGCCACAATATGTATGTATACAGTATGCATAGAGATGCAGTATGGCAGGTGAAGATTGACTTATGTATGTCATTGTTATGATTATGTGGTAGAGCAAGTTGGTTAGAAAAAACTAAGAAATAATCAAAATCTTCTCAATATATCACTTTACATAATTTTGGTGTAGAGATTTTTTTTTTGGTTGGTGATTTTCAACCATAGTGCATTGCACAGAGCAGTGTTTCTCAACTCCAGTCCTCAAGGAACCCCAACAGGTCATGTTTTCAGGACTTCCCTCAGATGAAATGGCTGTGGTAATTTTTAAGGCAGTGAAACTGATCAAATCACCTGTGCAAAATAATGGATAGCCTGAAAACATGACCTGTTGGGGTGCCTTGAGGACTGGAGTTGAGAAACATTAGCACGGAATACTGTGTTTGTGGAACATACAAAAGCATATGGGTGCTGCTGCCTTTTAAAGTGCATTGTTTGCCACCCCCCCCAAAAAAAGAACCCCAGCCACCACTGAAGGAGAGTGGAAGGAGATTGAACAGCTGAGGAGCCTGACATTAACCCCAGGGAAGGCAATTTTAGACCTGTAAACAGGTCTAAACTGGAAGTGAGCGCAGTGGTGAAAGGTGGTGGGAGTTACTGCACAATTGTATTAGCTGAAATCCACAAGAGTGAAAGTTGAAACACTGTGGGATATGAGAAGCACATTTAAAGGGAAAAACATTTGAAAGAAGAAAAGCACTACTAATTAAACGATAGTCATCTGGAACTTATTTTATTTTATTGTACACAAGAAAGTTTGTCACTGAATAATGAAAGCAGTTTTGTGGTTTGAAAGTAAGGTTTTGGTTTAAAAACATTAATTGGATTGCACACGGATAGGCGCAGCCAACATTTTTTATTTTATTTTGCATTGCAGGCATTGACAACCAACTTTCTCTAACACTTTTTGATGGCTATTTTAGTTATGGGTTGGGTAGTGGTGGGCTAAATTACTTGCTGGTTTCTTATATCTGTTGATGAAACCATTGTTGGGAGTAGTGTTTTACAGTAGTATAGGTAATGTCATATCTCATATGGAAGGTGTGACTCTCTTGTAGTTGGACCGATTCTTTATTTATTTATTTTACACTAGCAAATATGTACCTGCACATGAATGTGGTAATTTTGGGAATGAACTAGGTGGGAATGAGTAAAATGTATTGAAAGTTGGAGAATGGGAGATGGAGATACAGGAGACAACTGTCAAAAGTGGAGGAGACTTGGTTTGTCAGAGAAAAATAGGAGGTGAGAGAAAATGCAGAGGACACATAAAATGGCATGTAATGACATGAAAGGTTTAAATTTGCCAAAACAATAATTATAATGGCTTTGAAAAAAAAAAAAAACACACAGACACCTGCAAAGTTTCTGCAAAATGCATAGTAGACTCAATGTCAGCTATATATTTGGGGGTCCTTTGGAGGGGTATGTGTACCTTTTAAAAAAATGTAGCAGGAAAATGTCATTTGCCTGCAATTTAAGACACTTTTTTTCTTTGAACAACAAAAATGTCAGGAACATGTTGCCATGCCTGATGCCCAGCTTGTCTCTCATGGTTCGGTGCCCGATGTCCAGCCTGCCTCTATAGATCCAGGGGCTCCTCCTTAACCACTTCAATACTGGGTACTTTCGTCCCTTTCCCTCCCAGGTTAATTTTCAACTATCAGCGCTCTTACACTTTCAATAAGAATTGCACGGTCATGCAACACTGTACCCAAATGAAATTTTTATCATTTTGTTCACACAAATGGAGCTTTCTTTTGGTTGTATATATACACAAATCAATTTTTTTTTTTTTGCGATATAAGCGGAAAAAAGAGCAGAAATTTTGAAAAAAAAAATTCTACTTTCTGTTTTAAAAGAAATCCAATAAAATCAAATTTTGTCATAAATTTAAGCCAAAATGTATTCTGCTACATGTCTTTGGTAAAAAAAATCCTGTTAAGTGTATAATAATTGGTTTGTGTGATCACAGACAGATGTATGCAGATGATCATGTACAGATGTGCGCAGATGATCACCTACATATGTGTGCAGATGATCACGGACATATGTTTGCAGATGATCATTGGGACATATGATTTTAGTGTTACATATGTGGGGGACAGGTGTTTTTACTGTGTGGGGACATGTGTGTGGGGACAGTGTTTTGGGGACACTATTTTGAGGACATTGTGTGTTTATGAATGAATGAATGAATGAATGAATAATTTGTAAAGCGCTACAAATTGCGAACTGAATCGCCTCAAGGCGCTAGATGTATTCTCTGTAGCCAGCTTCTAGAAAAGGAAGGTCTTTAGTTTTTTCCTGAAGGCCTGGTGGTTTTCTTCCATGCGGAGGTTGGTTGGGAGAGCATTCCATAGTCGAGGTCCTTGGACTGCAAATCTACGTTCTCCTTTAGCTTTGTAGCGGTATTTGGGAATGAGGAGGAGGTTTTGGTTAGCTGATCGAAGACTGCGATTCGGTGTGTAGTGTTTTATTTTTTCCCGGAGATATTGCGGAGCGTTTCCTTGTATGCATTTATGGGTGAGGCAGAGGGTCTTGAATGTGATCCGATTCTTCACCGTTAGCCAATGTAGGCTTTTTAGGGATGGGGAGATGGATTCCCAGGGCTTTTTCCCTGTTAACAGCCTTGCCGCCGTGTTCTGCATGAGTTGCAAGCGCGCAAGCTGGTATTGGGGTAGACCTACGTAGAGGGAATTTGCGTAGTCGAGTCGGGAATTGATGATCGTTCCCACAACTGCCGCTTTGTCCTCTTCTGGGATGAAGGGGATGAGTCTGCGAAGCAGGCGGAGGAGGTGGTGAGATCCGCTCACCACCGATCCTATTTGTGCATCCATTGTCATTCCTGAGTCAAAGATGACTCCGAGACTCTTGACTTTGGTGCTGGGGGAGATGGTCTGTCCGAGGATGGAGGGTGGTGTCCACGGAGTCTCAATTTTGGAATTTTTGTTGGCTTGCAGGAGAAGAAGTTCTGTTTTTGATTCGTTAAGTTTGAGGGAGCTAGCGGTCATCCAGTCATTGATTAAAGTGAGGCATTTCTGTAGTTGCTGATGATGATCTTTCTGTCCATTAATGCGAAAGTAGAGTTGGGTGTCGTCTGCATATGAGTGGAAGCAGAGGTCCGTTTTCCTGATGATATTGAGAAGCGGGCGGATGTAGATGTTAAATAGCACTGGTGACAAGGGTGAGCCCTGAGGGACTCCACAGGAGACTGCCCGAGATTCCGAGGTGAATGTTCCCAGTTTCACTGTCTGAGAGCGATTCTCTAAGAAGGATGTAAACCATTTTAGGGCAGAATCTGTGGCTCCTGCAACTTCTGCGAGGCGGACAAGTAAAGTATTGTGGTCCACTGTATCGAATGCTGCGCTGAGGTCTAACAGTACCAGGAGACTCGGTTCCCCGTCATCTGCTGCTTCAAGGGCGTCGTCCCATATTTTGAGAAGTGCTGTTTCTGTGCCATGGCCTGGGCGGAAGCCTGATTGCAGAGGGTCCAGGATGTGGTGTGTCTCCAGGTGGTGTTGTAGCTGCTGTACTACTGCTTTCTCTATAATCTTGGAGATGGTGTTGAGGCTTGTTATTGGTCTGCGGCAGTTAGGGTCTTTAGGGTCGAGATTAGGTTTCTTTAGCAGGGGTTTGACGATGCCTTGCTTGAGGGAGGTTGGCACAGTCCCTTCTTTGAATGATTGATTTATGAGATGTGTTAGGGTGGGGGCCAGGATGTCGGAACATGCTTTGAACAATTTGGTGGGGATGATGTCGTTCGGTGATGTGCTGTCGCGAAGGCTTCTGATGATGTTTTTAGTCGTGTCCGTGGTGATTGGGGACAAAGAAAACTTTGGTGGTTGAGTGATGTTCGTGTCGATATCCTCTTTTTGCATCGGTTGGGTGAGGTTGGTTGTTATTTTCTGATGAATTGCTTTCCGAATGTTGTCGATTTTGTTGATGAAGAAATCTGATAACTCATTGCAGAATTCTTGAGTATCGTTTGCAGGGGGCTCTAGGCAGGCCGGGTTCATTGATTGAGCAACTATTTTGAAAAGTTCCCGTGGGCGGTTTAAGGCGGATGAGATGGTGTCTGCAATATGTTCTTTTTTGGCTTTGAAGATTGCCTTGTGGTATTTCACCGTGAGTGCTTTGTAGTTAGCATGGTTTTCCTTGGTGGGATTTCTTCTCCAAGTTCTCTCAGCTCTTCTGCGTTCTTGCTTGAGTAGGGTGAGAGTGCCATTAAACCAACTCGAGTTTTTTGTGCGGACGGGTGTTCTGCGTTTTGGCGCCACGGAGTCTGCTGTTTGTAGTAAAGCATTGTTTAGGGAGTTGAGTGTTTGTTCCGTTGAGAGGTTTGGGTTTAGCGGAAGAATTTTGCTCGACAATGTAGTTTTGAAGAGTTCAGAGTGTAGTTTCTTCTGAGATCTATTCCAGTGTGTTGCTATTGCCCGTTTCTGTTTTTGGAGAGTGGTGTTGGTGGTGATTTTAAATTTGATAGCATGGTGGTCCGTCCATGGTAGTGGGGTGATGTTCAATACGTCGATGTCCATATTCTGTTTGAAGATGAGATCTAAAGTGTGTCCTGAACCATGCGTAGGAGCATTTATCAGTTGTTGCAGGCCAAGTTCTTCCATTTGGTTAACGCAGGCGGTTGCCATAGGGTCTTGGGCGGAGTTTGCCCATAGATTGAAATCCCCAAGTACCAGAAGGTTTTTGGTTTTCAAGGTGTGCATTGAGAAGAATTCAGTGAGCGGTGTGAGGAGATTGGTCTTTGGTCCAGGTGGTCTGTAGCATAGTAGTATGTGAATGGTGTCTTGAGGTGTTGTTTGAAGGTGCAGTGAGAGTGTTTCCATGAAAGGCACTGAGTTCTGTAAGTTTGGTTTGGTGAGCCCCAGGTGCGATTTGAAAATCACTGCTAGACCTCCTCCTTTTTTTCCTATTCTATGCTCAGATAGGATACTGTAGTTCTTGGGCACCAATTCAGTTAGGATGGTGTTGCAGTCGGAAGTTAGCCAGCTTTCTGTAATGAAGAGGCAGTCTATGTTGTTTTCGGTGATGAACTCGCGGATTTCCAGCCTATGCTTGACTGCAGATCTGGTGTTGATCAGGGCGCATGCTAGTTGTTGTGGTTGGATCGGTGTCTCCCTGCCTTTGATGGTTGATTGTGGGTTGGTCCTTAGTAATTGTTCTTTTTTTAGTCTTTTTTGCGTGGTGGTCGGTAAAGTTGCGGCCGTGTATCTTAGCCTGTGGAGGGTATCTGCTGTGTACTTGAAGTTGCACATGATGCGGAAGGCGGCGTTGCTAGAAAAGAAATTTGTATGACGAAGGCACTGGTGTGGCGATGCTAGCCTTGCAGGGGGATGGAGGGATCGGATGGCTGACCACTGCTCTGGAGTGGTGAGAGTGACGGCTGAGTGTTGGAGCGGAAGTACTGGAGGGAGGAGGCTGCCTACCTCCCTCTCGTTGATCCAGAGGAAGGCAAAAAAAACCCCTGGCTGCGTAGGCCAATGGTGCAGTCGAGGAAAAAATTCCTTCCTGACCCCCCGAGGGGCGATCGGACAAGGGCCCCTGGATCAACTTCTCGAGTGCCCCCGGTGGCTTACCTGTGCTGAAGGTCCCGAAGGTGAAGGAGGGGGAGCTGGTGCGGTGGGTGGTGCGGTGGCTGCGTCTCAGGCGATTTGAGGTAGACTGGCCCCCGGTGAATCTCTAGTGCCCCCGCAGTGAGGTCCAGTAGCAGGAGGGGCGATTCTCGGTGCAGAGGGCACGGGGCTCTGTTGGACAACAGTGAGGGGTTGTGGTGGCAAGCTGGCCGGGCTAGGCTGCAGCCGTGGTCCGTCCCACCGACTCTAGTGGCTAGAACGTGGTGATTGAGACCGCGGCTGCGGTGGAGGCCACAGAGGGGGGGAGGGGGGTATGGCTGGATAGATGACTAGGGGGTAGTGGGTCCAATCGGGCGGTGATGGCTGGGGGCTGATGGCCTCAGGAGGAAGTCCTAGGATGCTACACCGTTTTCCTGGGTGTGCCAATATGGCCGCCGGCTGGGGCTAAGCCGTGGCTGGCCGGCAGAGGGAGTACCAAGATGGCCGCCGGCTAGGCCCGAGCCGCGGGCTGTCCTAACGTTGTTGCCCACACCGTCCGGTGGAGATGATCAGTTGGAAGAGGGGTGCGGACCCGCCGGAGCGGCTGGTCAGTAGAGGGGACGGTAAGTGCTGTAATCTGCCGACCAGGAGCCGCGAAGAGTCCCGGGCGGCCGGCCGGCTGACTAGGCGGCGTCCGGATGGATAGAGGGGGGACCGGCTGAATGCTGCAGGGGGGAGAAGTGGAGAGCTGCGGGCTAGCCAGCCGAGGGCGGCCGGAGCCGCGGAGTGTCCTGAGCGGCCGACCGGCTGCTGAAGGTGGCCGCCGGAGTCGGAGGGGAGAGGGACTGGCGTGGTAATGCGGGGGGGGGGCTGGGCCGGAGCCGCGGAGTGTCCTGAGCGGCTGGCCGACTAAGAACGGCGTCTGGAGTAGGTCGGAAGGGGGATAGGATGAAGGGGGGATAGGATGTAGGGGATGTGGATTAGAGGAGGGGGGGAGAGCCGAGGAAGGGGTGGCCACAGGCCGAGCTCTTCACGGAGCTGCTAGATAGAGGTCTGCTCTGCAGAGTGTCAGCACTCAGACTGAACTGCAGACTCAACTGTGTAAAGTTTCATTCACATTTACATTGTGTGGGGACACTGTGCTGGTGATCAGTGTGTGAAAAGCTGTTAAAGACAGCTCATACTGATCACCGGCTGGCTGCAGCGATCTGCTCTCCTCTCCTCACTGACAACTTCCGTGTGAGGAGAGGAGAGCCGATCGCCTACCAACCAGCTCTCTATTTACATCACATGATGGCCCCGATTGGACACAGCCGTCATGTGATCAGGAGGGCCAATCGCAGAGCCCTCCTGCCAATCAGAGATGGGCCGTGTCCCGGTGACATGAGTGCATCGGGATTGTGCCGCTGCACAAGCACGCATGCGCATGATCCCCTCCTTCTGAGGGACGTTCCTGAATGTCCACTCAGAAGCAGAAAGCACCCACCTGGCCATATATGTGCAGTGGCCGGGTGGGAGATAGTTAAAGGGGGGATAATGTCAGGAGCGTGTAGTGCTCCTGTTTCTTGATAGCTGGTCTCATTCCAGCACCATGGTTATGGCTGTGAGGCATTTTCTCTGCCAGTCTGTCCACCTGCAAGATGATTGATATAGCCAGTCTCTAAGTGGAGACCAAACCTGATGTAAGCCAGCCAAGGCTTCAGTGTCATGCTTAGAATAGCATCTATAACATGTGCTCCTTGCTCCCTGTTTGTCTGCCCTGTTTTGCTGTTTAAATTCCCATTTCTGTTAAATCTCTATGCAAAAGTGGGAAATCTGGGGACCCATGGGGTGTGAATAAGTCCTTGGAAAAGGACAAAACACAGAATATGTAAGGTCAATTTGTCCAGATTTATGTGGGGAGCTTTTTACCTGCTTGCGTTGTCTGGCCCATTGGATTTGGCCTGAGGTAACATCAATTCTGGGATTCACTGACATGATTATACCCTGTTTGCCAAATCCGTGGATAAGAGCAGAGGCTCTTTACAGGAGCGAGTTAGATCTCTATAATTTGAGATCCTAGCCATCTGGTAAGAGGCGTGAATATATGTGGGGATTGCATCTCCTGAGTACCTTAACACTGTTTTGTTTGTGTTCAACACAATGCTTTAACAGAACACTATCAGTGTATCACCTGAGGATTTGGACTATTTCTTTGTTTTGGACTTTTTTACACTTAATTATGTTTGATACATTGATACATTTACATTGCTGGTTTATTTAATATGAATTATAAATTATTAAGAATATTTATTTTATGATATATATATGAATTGATTATTCTCTTTTGTAATTATTCACATTGATACACCATTGGTTTTATTTTATTTTTTATTTTTATTGAAGCACTAAACATAAACCATTACCTGTGATTCTGCTTTTATTCTATAAGGCTATATACAGTTGTGCTCATAAGTTTACATACCCTGGCAGAATTTATGATTTCTTGCCTATTTGTCAGAGAATATGAATGATAACACAAAACATTACTTTCACGCATGGTTAGTGTTTGGCTGAAGCCATTTAATATTAATCAACTGTGTTTACTTTTTTTAAATCATAATGTCAACAGAAACTACCCAAATGACCCTGATCAAAAGTTTACATACCCTGGTGATTTTGGCCTGATAACATGCACACAAGTTGACACAAAGGGGTTTGAATGGCTATTAAAGGTAACTATCCCAACCTATGATCTGTTTTCTTGTAATTAGTGTGTGCGTATAAAAGGTCAATGAGTTTCTGGGCTTTTGACAGACCCTTGCATCTTTCATCCAGTGCTGCACTGACATTTCTGAATTATGAGTCATGGGGAAAGCAAAAGAATTGTCAAAGGATCTGCAGGAAAAGGTAGTTAGGTAGTAGGTAAAACTGTATAAAACAGGAAAGGGTTTTGGGGATGTGTGAGCTACAAACACACAGGGAATTAAAATTGATGGCAAGGTGAATGCAGTATGTTATCAAAAAATACTGGAGGAACATTTGCATTCATAAGCCAGGAAGCTGCGCACGGGACATACTTGGACATTCCAAGCTGTCATTGATGTTAAAGGGGGCAATACACAGTATTAAGAACTGGGGTATGTAAACTTTTGATCAGGGTCATTTGGGTAGTTCATGTTGCCATTATGATTTAAAAAGAGTAAACACAGTTGATTGATAATAAACTGCTTTAGCCAAACATTAACCATGAGTGAAAGAAAAGTTTTTGTTATCATTCATATTCTCTGAAAAATGGCCAATAAATCATAAATTCTGCCAGGGTATGTAAACTTATGAGCACAACTGTATATCATATCATATACAATATGTGGACAATGATGAGAGCATTGCCACAATGGTTTTTGATTTGTCGTTTGTCTTGGATTGAGGCAAGTGGATGAACATTACAATACATCTGCTGCAAGGTACCTAAGTGATTTACATTGCCCTTTTTACAACCACCACACCAAGCTTCTTCAAGTATATCCTTGATAATTAGGGATGAGCCGAACACCCCCCGGTTCGGTTTGCACCAGAACCTGTGAACGGACTGAAAATTCGCACAAACGTTAGAACCCCATTGACGTCTATGGGACTCGAACATTCGAAATCAAAAGTGCTCATTTTAAAGGCTAATTTGCATGGTATTGTCCTAAAAAGGGTTTGGGGGCCCGGGTCCTACCCCAGGGGACATGTATCAATGCAAAAAAATTTTTAAAAAATGTCCGTTTTTTCGGGAGCAGTGATTTTAATGATGCTTAAAGTAAAAAAAAAAAAAGTGAAATATTCCTTTAAATATCGTACCTGGGGGGTGTCTATAGTATGCCTGGAAAGTGGCTTGTGTTTCCCGTGTTTAGAACAGTCCCTGCACCAAATGTCATTTTTAAAGGAAAAAATCTCATTTAAAACTGCTTGCGGGTTTAATGTAATGTCGGGTCCTGGCAATATGGATGAAAATCAGTGAGACAAACGGCATGGGTACCCCCCAGTCCATTACCAGGCCCTTTGGGTCTTGTATGGATATTAAGGGGAACCCCGCACCCAAATTAAAATAAGGAAAGGTGTGGGGCCACCAGGCCCTATATACTCTGAACAGCAGTATACAGGCGGTGCAAACAAGACAGGGACTTTAGGTTTGTTAAGTAGAATCTGTTTGTCATTTTGAACGGGTACATTTTTAACGTGTTTAGCTCCAGCCAAAACATCTTTTTTAAGCTTTTTGGAAAACATAGGGAAGGGTTATCACCCCTGTGACATTTGTTTTGCTGTCTTTCCTCCTCTTCAGAAGATTTCACCTCACTTTTTGTCCCAATGACAAATGTTTTTTGAAAATTTGGGGTTTTTTGTGGAACAAAGATTGGAAAGCATCAGTGGAAAGGAGAAATGTTTTTCCCATATTAACTCTTACAGGAGAGAATTTCCCTTCCTAGGGGTAGATTTCATCTCACTTCCTGTTGTCTCCTTCCGTTTGCAAGTAGGAGTCGTTTGTAAGTTAGATGTTTGAAAGTAGGGGCCTGCCCTATATACTCAGCAGAAATTTGGCCCTTTGGTGTTGTTGTGGCCACAACACTGTAAGCCCTCACAGGGCCCTGCTGTGAAATATTAGATCAAGAATTGTAATTACATGCCCCTGTTGAATAGGGGCAGAAAAACTGGGCCTTTGGTGGTGGTGGTGGTGGTGCTGGTGCCACAACACTGTAAGTCCTCACTCGCTCTTGGTGGGTGCAGAAATAGGCCCTGCTGTGAAATATTAGATCAAGAATTGTAATTACATGCCCCGGTTGAACAGGGGCAGAAAAATTGGGCCTTTGGTGGTGGTGGTGCTGGTGCCACAACACTGTAAGTCCTCACTCGCTCTTGGTGGGTGCAGAAATGGGCCCTGCTGTGAAATATTAGATAAAGAATTGTAATTACATGCCCCTGTTGAACAGGAGCTGAAAAATTAGGCCTTAGGCACTGGTGCTGGTGCCACAACACTGCAACCCCTCACAGACACTCTAGTTGGAACGCAGGAATGAGCCCTGCTGCAAAGTATTGCATCAAAAATTGTAATTACACACCCCTGTTAAACAAGGGCTGAAAAATTGGGCCTTAGGCACTGGTGCTGGTGCCACAACACTGCAACCCCTCACAGACACTCTAGGTGGAATGCAGGAATGAGCCCTGCTGCAAAGTATTGCATCAAAAATTGTAATTACACGCCCCTGTTAAACAGGGGCAGAAAAATTGGGCCTTAGGCACTGGTGCTGGTGCCACAACACTGCAACCCCTCACAGACACTCTAGTTGGAAAGCAGGAACGAGCCCTGCTGCAAAGTATTGCATCAAAAATTGTAATTACACGCCCCTGTTAAACAGGGGCTGAAAAATTGTGCCTTAGGCACTGGTGGTGGCGCCCAGAACCAAAAATGTTCTTACAAGCTATCAGCGTGATCATTGAGGAGGAAGAGGATAATTACTCAGGGATAGTCACTCAGCATCAGCATAGGCAGTCTTTGAAGGGATCTGAGATTTCAAAAAAAAATATTCGGTTACATCAGCATCAGGTGCTTGGTAGCTGGTGGTGATCCAAGACTGATTCATTTTTATGAAGGTCAGTCGATCGACCGAGTCGGTGGACAGACGCACCCTGTGATCGGTTACCACGCCTTCAGCAGCACTGAATGTGCGTTCCGAAAGAACGCTGGATGCAGGACAGGCCAGTAGCTCAATTGCATACTGTGCAAGCTCTGGCCAGTGATCCATACTCAAGACCCAGTAACCCAGAGGATTTTCAGTGGGAAAGGTGTCCAATTCTGATCTTGCCCCTAGGCATTGCTGCACCATGTAAAACAGACGCTGGCGATGGTTGCTGGAACCGATCCTACCTTGGGGCTGCGGACCAAAAAATTGTCTGAACGCATCGGTCAGACAGTCACCTTCTCCACCGCTCCTTCTTTGACTGACCGAAGCCCCAGCAACACGTTGTCCAGAAACAGGAGTTTGTAACCTCCCAGTCTCTGGGAACGCGTTGCACAGACCTTTCTGCAAGACCTCCCGAAGATGTTTCATCCTCTGCTCCCTCTGCGATGGCAAGATAAGGTCCGCAACCTTACCCTTGTAACGTGGATCAAGGAGGGTTGCCAGCCAGTATTGGTCCTTCTCCTTGATACCACGAATACGAGGATCCTTACGCAGGCTTTGCAGGATCAAGGAGGCCATGCAGCGTAGGTTTGCTGAGGCATTCGGTCCAGAGTCCTCTGGGTCACTAAGGACGACATGATCCGCAACCACCTCCTCCCAGCCACGTACAAGTCCATGTGTTTCTTGGGACTGATCCCTTAAAGACTGCTGCTGATGCTGAGTGCCAGGCTCCACTTCCATACTGACACAATCTTCCTCCTCCTCCTCCTCCTCGTCCTCTTCCTGTGTGATCGGTGGGCACGCAGGAACACTGTCTGGATAAAGGGGGCCTTGAGAGCTAAGGAAGTCCTCCTCTTCCTGCCTCTGTTCTGCCTCAAGTGCCCTGTCCATTATTCCATGCAGCGTGTGCTCCAACAGGTGGACAAGGGGGACAGTGTCACTGATGCATGCACTGTCACTGCTCACCATCCTCGTGGTCTCCTCAAATGGTGACAGGACAGTGCATGCATCCCTGATCATGGCCCACTGGCATGGGGAAAAAAAAACAAGCTCCCCTGACCCTGTCCTGGTGCCATAGTCACACAGGTACTCATTGATGGCCCTCTGCTGCGTGTGCAGCCGCTGCAGCATGGCCAACGTTGAGTTCCACCTGGTGGGGATGTCACAGATTAGGCGGTTCTTGGGCAGGTTAAACTCCTTTTGGAGGTCCGTCAGCTGAGCACTGGCATTATATGACCGGCGGAAATGCACACAGACTTTCCTGGCCTGCCTCAGGACATCCTGTAAGCCCGGGTACCTGCCCAAGAACCGCTGCACCACCAAGTTAAGGACGTGAGCCAAACAGGGCACATGGGTCATTTGTCCCTGTCGGAGGGCAGAGAGGATGTTGGTGCCATTGTCGCAAACCACCATTCCTGCCTTAAGTTGGCATGGCGTCAACCACCTCTGAACCTGCCCCTGCAGAGCTCACAGAACCTCTGCCCCAGTGTGGCTCCTGTCCCCCAAGCACACCAGCTCAAGCACCGCATGGCATTTTTTGGCCTGCGTACTTGCGTAGCTCCTTGAATGGCTATGGAGCACCGCTGGTTCCGAGGCCAAAGCACAGGAAGAGGCCATGGAGGAAGAAGAAGAGGAGGGGGTGGAGGAGAGAGGTGTGTCACAATCATTACCATTTTAGAGGCGTGGTGGCGGAACAACCTCCAACACTACTGAACCTTGTCCTGCATCCTTCCCAGCTGCCAGCAGAGTCACCCAATGCGCCGTGAAACTTAGGTAACGTCCCTGTCCATGCCTGCTGGACCATGAGTCAGCGGTAATCTGCACCTTACCGCTGACCGCCCTGTCTAGCGAGGCATGGACATTGCCTTCCACATGCTGGTAGAGAGCTGGAATCGCCTTCCGTGAGAAAAAGTGGCGTTTGGGTACCTGCCACTGAGGAACCGCACATTCCACAAACTCACGGAAGGGGGCAGAGTCTACCAACTGAAAAGGCAGCAGTTGAAGTGCTAGCAATTTTGCCAAGCTAGCATTCAACCGCTGGGCATGTGGATGGCTGGGAGCAAACTTCTTTCGGCGGTGCAGCAGCTGGGGCAGGGAAATTTGCCTGGTACAATCTGACGTTGGTGTACCAAAAGCAGATTGCCCACAAGTACTTGGCTGTGACACACCTAATTCTACACCTTCATTCCTCTCAGTGCAGGTCTCAGAGAGGACTGAAGGTGTAGTGGGGTTGGAAATCTCAGCTGATGAGGAGCAAGGAGAGGTCCTCTTTGTTCTTTGGTGTGGGTCTTTTAGATACGCTTGCCAACGAACTGCATGGCAGGTCAACATATGTCTGGTCAAGCATGGGGTACCTAAGCGGGAGATGTTTTGGCCACGCGAGATACGCTTGAGACATATGTTGCAAATAGCAGCAGTGCGATCTGATGCGCTCGTCTCAAAAAAGGCCCACACCAAAGAACTTTTTGAATAACGCGCAGAGACTGCAGCGCCCTGCACATGTGGAGCTTTGGGGTGTGATGCAGTCAATGTGCTGCCCTTAGCTGGCCCCTGGAGGGCATCCTGCCTCGTTGGTGATGTGCCGCCTCCTCCTCCTCCTCCTCTCTGCTATCAGGCGCCCACGTTGAGTCAATGACCTCATCATTCCCCCCCTCCTCATCACTGGAGCAAACCTGGCAGTATGCTGCAGCAGGGGGAGCATGACTGCCAGATTGCTGTCCTTCTTGGGCACCCCCTCTGTCCGTGCTCATGTTACTGCCTTCATCGAGCTCAGTATCATCATCAGAGCCTTCCAAATGCTGGGCATCCTCCTGGAGCATGTACCCAACAGTGTGGTCAAACAGTTCGAGGGACTCCTCAGGAGGACATGGTGGGGCTAGGGAAGGAGTCACTGATGACATTGAGCCGAGGGAAGAGGCCGCTGCTTTGCCAGACAAAGTACCCTGGGCATGGGTGAGAGAGGATGAGGAGGATGAGGACGGCTTGGTCATCCACTCGACCAAGTCTTCCGCATGTTGCGGCTCAACATGGCCAGCTGCCGAAAAAAAGGCCAAGCGTGTCCCACGGCCAGCACTAGACATAGAGCCTGCTTGCCCTCTCCTATTGGCTTGTGACTGTCTGCCTCTCCTTCTTGGCCTTCCAGACATACTAATGGCCCTGTAGCTGCACTAAGCTGGGATATATATATATATATATATATATATATATATATATACATGTGGACTGATACTGCAGCTAGCAAAATCAACTGCCTTGCCTGTAGTATGAGAACACCACCAACCTTCTACAGGTAGCTTTAGCTGAACACTGTGAGGTGGACGCACCCCACTAACTTGTAGGTTTAGCTGAACACTGTGAGCAGGATGCACCCCACTAACTTGTAGGTTTAGCAGAACACTGTGAGGTGGATGCACCCCACTAACTTGTAGGTTTAGCTGAACACTGTGAGCAGGACGCACCACACTAACTTGTAGTTTTAGCTGAACACTGTGAGCAGGACGCACTGCACTAAATGTAAATAGTCTAGCTGCCTGACTGTGGTACTAATAGGATCAAAAGAACACCAGCAATTTTCTTCACGTAGCTGTATATACTGTAACAAGACAAGCCTACCTGTCAGTAAGAAGATAACAGGAACGGATCTAGCTGAACACTGTGAGCAGGACGCACTACACTAACTGTAACTAGTCTAGCTGCCTGACTGTGATACTAATAGGATCAAAAGAACACCAGTAATTTTCTTCAGGTAGCTGTATATACTGTAACAAGACAAGCCTGCCTGCCAGTAAGAAGATAACAGGAACGGATCTAGCTGAACACTGTGAGCAGGACGCACTGCACTAACTGTAAATAGTCTAGCTGCCTGACTGTGGTACTAATAGGATCAAAAGAACACCAGTAATTTTCTTCAGGTAGTTGTATATACTGTAACAAGACAAGCCTGCCTGTCAGTAAGAATATAACAGGAACGGATCTAGCTGAACACTGTGAGCAGGACGCACTGCACTAACTGTAAATAGTCTAGCTGCCTGACTGTGGTACTAATAGGATCAAAAGAACACCAGTAATTTTCTTCAGGTAGCTGTATATACTGTAACAAGACAAGCCTGCCTGCCTGTAGGTATGTGTTTGGCAGTAATTTGAAGTATCATTATAGCAAGTAGAGATGGGCTGAACACCCCCCGGTTCGGTTCGCATTCAGAACATGCGAACAGACCGAAAGTTTGCGCAAACATTCGAACACCGTTAAAGTCTATGGGACTCGAACGTGAGAAATCAAAAGTGCAAATTTTAAAGGATAATATGCAAATTATTGTCCTGAAAAGGGTTTGGGGACCCGGGTCCTGCCCCAGGGGACATATATCAATGCAAAAGAAAGTTTTAAAAACGTCTGTTTTTCCGGGAGCAGTAATTTTAATGATGCTTAAAGTGAAAAAATAAAAGTGAAATATTCCTTTAAATATCGTAGCTGGGGGGTGTCTATAGTATGCCTGTAAAGTGGCATGTGTTTCCCGTGCTTAGAACAGTCCCTGCACAAAATGAATTTTGAAAGTCATTTAAAACTGCTTGCGGCTTTAATGTAATGTCGGGTCCCGGCAATATGGATGAAAATCAGTGAGACAAACAGCATGGGTACCCCCCCAGTCCATTACCAGGCCCTTTGGGTCTTGTATGGATATTAAGGAGAACCCCGCACCCAAATTAAAAAAAGAAAAGGCGTTGGGCCCCCAGGCCCTATATACTCTGAACAGCAGTATACAGGCAGTGCAAACAAGACAGGGACTGTAGGTTTGTTCTTATGTAGAATCTGTTTGTAATATTTGTAAATATTATATCAAGAATTGTAATTACATGACCCTGTTGAACAGGGTCAGAAAAAATGGGTCTTTGGTGGTGGTGTGGTGGTGTTTCCACAACACTGTAAGCCCTCACAGTTACTCTTGGTGGGCGCTGGAACGGGCCCTGCTGTGAAATATTATATCAAGAATTGTAATTACATGCCCCTGTTGAACAGGGTCAGAAAAATTGGGCTTTAGGCACTGCTGCTGGTGCCACAACACTGCAACCCCTCACAGATACTCTAGCTGAGTGCAGGAACGAGCCCTTCTGCAAGTATTACAGCAAAAATTGTAAATACACGCCCCTGCTGAACAGGAGCAGAAAAATTGGGCTTTAGGCACTGGTTCTGGGGCCACAACACTGCAACCCCTCACAGATACTCTAGTTGATTGCAGGAACAAGCCCTGCTGCAAAATATTACAGCAAAATTTGTAATTACACGCCCCTGCTAAACAGGAGCAGAAAAATTGGGCTTTAGGCACTGGTGCTGGTGCCACAACACTGCAACCCCTCACAAATACTCTAGTTGAGTGCAGAAACAAGCCCTGCTGCAAAATATTAGAGCAAAAATTGTAATTACACGCCCCTGTTAAACAGGAGCAGAAAAATTGGGCTTTAGGCACTGGTGCTGGTGCCACAACACTGTAACCCCTCACAGATTCTGTTGTTGAGCACAGGAACGAGTCCTGCTGTGAAATATTAGATTTAAAAATTGTAATTACATGCCCCTGTTAAACAGGGGCAGAAAAATTGGACTTTAGGCACTGGTGCTGGTGCCCAGAACCAAAAATGTTCTTAGAAGCTATCAACATGAACATTGAGGAGGAATAGGATAGTCACTCGGCATAACAGGATAGTCAGTCAGCATCAGCATAGGCAGTCTTCAAGGGATCTCACATTCATAAAAAAATTATTCAGTTACATCAGCATCAGGTGCTTGGTAGCTGGCGATCCAAGACTGATTCATTTTTATGAAGATGAGGCGCACTCTGTGATCGTTTACAAAGCCTCCAGTGGCACTGAATGTGCATTCCGAAAGAACACTGGATGCAGGACAGGCCAGTAGCTCAATTGCAAACTGTGCAAGCTCTGGCCAGTGATCCATCCTCAAGACCCAGTAACCCAGTGAATTATTAGTTGGAAAGGTCTCCAAGTCTGATCTTGCCCCTAGGTTTTCCTGCACCATGTACAACAGACGCTGGCGATGGTTGCTGGAACCGATCATACCTACGGGCTGCGGACTAAAAAATTGTCTGAACGCATTGGTCAGACGGCCACCTTCTCCACTGCTCCTTCTGTGACTGGCCGAAGCCTCAGCAACACGTTGTCCAGGACCAGGAATTTGTACCCTCCCAGGCTCTAGAAACGCATTGCACAAACCTTTCTGCAAGGCCTCCCGAAGATGTTTCATCCTCTGCTCCCTCTGCGATGGCTGGATAAGTTCTGCAACCTTACCCTTGTAACGTGGATCAAAAAGGGTTGCCAGTAGGGATGAGCTTCGAGTTCGAGTCAAACTCATGTTCGACTCGAACATTGGCTGTTCGCAAGTTCGCCGAACAGCGAACAATTTGGGGTGTTCGCGGCAAATTCGAATGCTGTGGAACACCCTTTAAAAGTCTATGGGAGAAATCAAAAGTGCTATTTTTAAAGGCTTATATGCAAGTTATTGTCATAAAAAGTGTTTGGGGACCTGGGTCCTGCCCCAGGGGACATGGATGAATGCAAAAAAAAGTTTTAAAAACGGCCGTTTTTTCAGGAGCAGTGATTTTAATAATGCTTAAAGTCAAACAATAAAAGTGTAATATCCCTTTAAATTTCATAGCTGGGGGTTGTCTATAGTATGCCTGTAAAGGGGCGCATGTTTCCCATGTTTAGAACAGTCTGACAGCAAAATGACATTTCAAAGGAAAAAACCCATTTAAAACTACTCGTGGCTATTGCATTGCCGACAATACACATAGAAGTTCATTGATAAAAACGGCATGGGAATTCCCCACAGGGGAACCCCGAACCAAAATTTAAAAAAAAAATGACATGGGAGTCCCCCTAAATTCCATACCAGGCCCTTCAGATCTGGTATGGATATTAAGGGGAACCCCGGCCAAAATTAAAAAAAAAAATAACGTGGGGTTCCCCCTAAATTCCATACCAGACCCTTCAGGTCTGGTATGGATTTTAAGGGAAACCCCGCGCCAAAAAAAAAAAAACGGCGTGGGGTCCCCCCAAAAATCCATACCAGACCCTTATCCGAGCACGCAACCTGGCAGGCCGCAGGAAAAGAGGGGGGAAGGGGGTTGCGCCCCCCCTGAACCGTACCAGGCCACATGCCCTCAACATTGGGAGGGTGCTTTGGGGTAGCCCCCAAAACACCTTGTCCCCATGTAGATGAGGACAAGGGCCTCATCCCCACAACCCTGGCCGGTGGTTGTGGGGGTCTGCGGGCGGGGGGCTTATCGGAATCTGGAAGCCCCCTTTAACAAGGGGACCCCCGGATCCTGGCCCCCCCCTGTGTGAACTAATAAGGGGGTACTTACCCCTACCATTTCACTAAAAAACTGTCAAAAATGTTAAAAATGACAAGAGACAGTTTTTGACAATTCCTTTATTTAAATGCTTCTTCTTTCTTCTATCTTCCTTCATCTTCTTCTTCTTCTGGTTCTTCTGGTTCTTCCTCCGGCGTTCTCATCCAGCATCTCCTCCGCGACGTCTTCTATCTTCTTCTCCTCTGGCCGCTCCGCACCCATGGCATGGGGGGAGGCTCCCGCTCTTCTCTTCATCTTCTTCTTCATCTTCTTCTCTTCTTCTCTTCTTCATTTTCTTCTCCGGGCCGCTCCACATCCATGGTGGCATGGAGGGAGGCTCCCGCTGTGTGACGGCGTCTCCTCGTCTGACGGTTCTTAAATAATTGGGGGCGGGGCCATTCGGTGACCCCGCCCCCTCTGACGCACGGGACATGACGGGACTTCCCTGTGGCATTCCCTGTGACGTCACAGGGAAGTCCCGTCAAGTCACCGTGCGTCAGAGGGGGGCAGGGTCACCGGGTTGCCCCGCCCCCCATTATTTAAGAACCGTCAGATGAGGAGACACCGTCACACAGCGGGAGCCTCCCTCCATGCCAGCATGGGTGCGGAGCGGCCCGGAGAAGAAAATGAAGAAGAGAAGAAGAGAAGAAGAGAAGAAAAGAAGAAAAGAAGAAGAGAAGAAGATGAAGAGAAGAGCCGGAGCCTTCCCCCATGCCATGAGTGCGGAGCAGCCCGAGGAGAAGAAGATAGAAGACACTGCGGAGGAGATGCTGGAAGAGAACGCCGGAGGAAGAACCAGAAGAGCCAGAAGATCCAGAAGAAGAAGATGAAGGAAGATAGAAGAAAGAAGAAGCATTTAAATAAAGGAATTGTCACAAACTGTCTCTTGTCATTTTTAACATTTTTGACAGTTTTTTAGTGAAATGGTAAGGGTAAGTACCCCCTTACCATTTCACATGCCCGCAGACCCCCACAACCACCGGCCAGGGTTGTGGGGATGAGGCCCTTGTCCTCATCAACATGGGGACAAGGTGTTTTGGGGGGCTACCCCAAAGCACCCTCCCAATGTTGAGGGCATGTGACCTGGTACGGTTCAGGAGGGGGGGGCGCACTCTCATCCCCCCCTCTTTTCCTGCGGCCTGCCAGGTTGCATGCTCGGATAAGAGTCTGGTATGGATTTTTGGGGGGACCCCACACCGTTTTTTTTTGCGCGCGGGGTTCCCCTTAAAATCCATACCAGACCTGAAGGGTCTGGCATAGAATTTAGGGGGAACCCCACGTCATTTTTTTTTTAAATTTTGGCCGGGGTTCCCCTTAATATCCATACCAGACCTGAAGGGCCTGGTATGGAATTTAGGGGGACTCCCACGTCATTTTTTTTTAAATTTTGGTTCGGGGTTCCCCTGTGGGAAATTCCCATGCCGTTTTTATCAATGAACTTCTATGTGTATTGTCGGCAATGCAATAGCCGCGAGTAGTTTTAAATGGGTTTTTTCCTTCGAAAATGTAATTTTGCTGTCAGACTGTTCTAAACACGGGAAACATGCGCCCCTTTACAGGCATACTATAGACACCCCCCAGCTACGAAATTTAAAGGAATATTACACTTTTATTGTTTGACTTTAAGCATTATTAAGATCACTGCTCCTGAAAAAACGGCCGTTTTTAAAAGTTTTTTTTGCATTGATCCATGTCCCCTGGGGCAGGACCCAGGTCCCCAAACACTTTTTATGACAATAACTTGCATATAAGCCTTTAAAATTAGCACTTTTGATTATTCATGTTCGTGTCCCATAGACTTTAACGGTGTTTGCGCGTTCAAACGAACTTTTTTCCTGTTCGCATGGTCTGTACTTAACCCCCTGAGCAATAATTGGCCACGGGCACCCTGCCTGTGGCCAATTATGGTTCTCTTCGCTGACGGCGCTGTGATTGGCCAAAGCATGCAGGTCATAGTGCATGCTTGGCCAATCATCAGCCAGCAATGCACTGATGCAGTGCATTATGGGCCGTGACGCGCCGCTCGAATTTGGCGCGAATGGCCCATAATGTTTGAAATTTGTTTGAAATACAAGCACCAGCTGTTTGACTACCACATGCATGATAAAACTCATGACTATGCAAGAAAGGGCAACATCTGCAGCCTCAAGTGATAGGGATGCAAGTCAGACAAGGGGTTTTGGAGCCCCAAAGAAAGAAACGGTGAACCGTTTTAAGGAGGGATAAAGAAACCACTGACTCACCTGTGTGGTGTGGTTGTGCCTTAACAATGAGCAAAAGAAGGGGAGGATAAGATAGTGAGAACACACTATCAAAAAAGAAGGCACCATAAACCAAGCAGTTTGATTCAATCAATTTAAATTTTTGAAATTTGTATAATTAACAAATTTCCTGTATAGAACACCTAATTACTTTAGAAAGCATAAAACATATAACATTTACAAAAAACATTGTTAAAAAGACAATGCAGATTGTCAACCCACATGCTGGAAATTCTTTGATGTAAATAGGTATCTAAATCCAGCACCCTCTACCAGTAGGTAGGTGCTAGTAAGGGTTATATTGCTAGGGTTTGCTCAGCACAGGCAAATTTAAGCAGGCCTATGCTGCAAGCTAGTCCTGTCTGTTTTGATCTGGGGGCTGGGAGTGGTCAGAGTAGCAGTGGGTGTGATCACCTGTACTCCAGTTCTGAGGCGCCTCCCCTGCTTCCAGAAAGAATGTTTTGGAGGAGAGGCTGGGCCTATATCTGGAGTGGCAGGAAACACATGTGGGAGCCCTGACCAATCCCTAACTGGTTTTGTGATGTTGTCAGGGGGGGGGCCTCCTATATGAACTGAGGTCACATGCTGCTGGGGAGGAGAAGTTGGCTGGGTGAAGTGAGGAATGGAGTGCTAGACAGCCGCAGGAGGACACCCCATCTGGGGGGGGTACCGATCGCAAGAGGAGGCCCGAGGAGAGCTGTGAAGGAACTTGGCAATGTCTCTTTCACCACACGGTCGGTGGCAGGGAACTTCTGGAGCAGGGGGGCAGGAGAACCTGTCGGAACGCATTGTCCGGACAAGTTCCTCATCAAGGACTCAGGGCTGGAAGGACAGTGAGTGTTACCACAGTGGATGGCTGGAGGTGCCAGGGGATTCTGTGAAGGAACTCTGTTTCTACACGGTCATTAGCAGAGTCTTTATCATGCACACGGTGGATGGTGAAGAGTCCTGGATCCGAAAAGAGACTGTGGGGATCTGTGTCAAATCAGTGTGGCCGGATGGCGCATGGTTTGCAAGTTGGGCTGGCTGGGAGCAGTAGTCCATTTCCTAGAAGATAGACTTTAAACTACTAGGCCTCCAGGGAGAGGTTCTGCAGGCCTTAGGCCTAGTAGCAGCGAGTCACCAGAGCCAGTAGATGTGCTTATTCAGAGTGAGTTTATACTACCCAATAGAAAAGTATGTGTCATACTTCAATTAGCAACTACAAGTTTGTGCAGGAGGAATCAAGTCTGTACAGGAGGAAGCAAGTTATGGGCAGGAGGTGAATAGATCTAATGGGGCGTACACACGGTCGGACTTTTCGGCTACAAAAGTCTGACAGCCCGTCCGACAAACTTTCAACGGACTTTTGGCAGACTTGCGGCGGACTTTCTAACGAACGAAGGACTTTCTAACAAACGGACTTGCCTACATACGATCACACAAAAGTCCGACGGATTCGTACGTGATGACGTACGACTGGACTAAAATAAGGAAATTGATAGCCAGTAGCCAATCGGGTTTTTGTCCGTTGGACTAGCATACAGACGAGCGGATTTCTGGGTCCGGCGGAGTTACGACGTAAAGATTTGAAGCAAGTTCCAAATCTACAGATGATTCTAATATTTAGAATCATCTGTAAGCGTCAATCATATGCATTATTATTAAGGAGAAATCCTTAGAAAGAAAAAATAAAATAAAAAGGTAGGAAAGGGGGCATGGGGATTCCGGAGACAGACCCTTTTTTTCAAAAATGATGGTTGTAGTTCTATGGAAAAGCATTTGTTACCATGACAAAAGTACTTGATATTCAAAGTTAGTAGGTAGACAGTGTATGACCCATAGTCTCAACCTCGAACTCTGTTAAATTATCTTTATCCAAAGCCGCCATTTTTGCATGTAATAATGATCGATTCATTCTGTGTTTGGTTTCTGCTATATGCAATAAAGGTGTTTTCCACACTTTAGCTATTGTCAGTTTCGCGGTTGTCAAGAGTTGTCAAGAGTTGTTTGAATTGTTTATGAGTGATAAAATCAGGTTTAAAAGGGCTATTACCGGATCTGGTGTATTTACATTTTCGAACATCTCTGAGGCAAGTAGGAAAACATTTTTCCAAAAGTTTGGTATAATAGAACAATTCCACCATATGTGCATATAATTTCTTTGTTCGGAGCAGCCGTGAAAGCAGAGGCCTGAATGATCAGGTGCAAATTTAGCTATTCTAACAGGAACCAAATACCAGCGTGAAAGTACCTTAAAAACAGTTTCAATATCTATTACATTAGGTGAAAAAGATTTGATACTAGACCATATTGCAGACCATTCTGAGTAATCTATAGTACGATCAAGGTCTTTTTCCCAATTAACTACATAAGATGGTAAAATAGTATCATATTTAATAAGCATTTGAGAGTATATGGTTGATGTAAGGCCTTTAGCATGAGGGTGCATGCATATGTTTTCAAATTTAGAAAGATTGTCTAAAGTTTCATTATTGTCAAAGAGATGGGTGTAAAAATGAATAACTTGAAGGTAACAAAGTAGTTCAGACTGAGGGAGCCCAAATGATTCACATAAATCTGGAAAGGAATGGATTGTTGTTTTTAAAACGATGTTGTGTAAGTGTGTGATACCTGTTTTGGATCAGGCCTGAAAAGATCTGGGAGATATCCATGCTGGGTAAAAAGCCAGGTTTTTGAGAAAAGAAAGAAGTGGATTGTGTGTTGATTGTAGACAGTGTCTATCCCAAATAGATAGGGAATGTTTAGTGATTGGGTTCTGTATAGTCTTACGATCTAATGGACGTAACCACAAGATATTATGTATGGAAAGGGGGTCGCAATCTGTTGCTTCAATGATTACCCATAGGGGAATTCTTACATTGGTGTGATATTTTGTTAATTGTGCCAATTGAGTAGCCTTATAGTATAATGAAAATTTTAGAAATCCTAGGCCACGGTGAGTTTTGGGAAGCTATACATTTTCTCTAGGTAAGTGTGGTTTGAGTTTCCCCCAAGCAAATTGTATTAATTTTTGTTGTATGATTCTAAGGAAATAAGCAGTGTTGGAAAAACTCTAATCAAGTAGAAGAATTTGGGGAGTATAGCCAGTTTTATTATATATATTTTCCCAAACCATGAGATTGGTAAGGACGACCATTTTAAAAGCAGATTTGTAGTTAGTTTCATTAAAGTAGGATAATTGGTGGTAAATAAATCAAGGTGATTGGCAGTGACTTGGATACCTAAATAAGGGATACTGTGTGTAGCCCATTTAAAGGGTAACCACTCCTGTACAGCTAGTTTCTCAGCATTAGTTAATGAAATATTCAATGCCGTAGATTTTGGATCATTAACCGTAAGACCTGAAATGGATGAATATTGTTTTAATAAAACCATAAGGTTAGGGGCAGAGACTTGAGACGAGGACAAAAATAAAAGGATGTCATCTGCAAATAAACATAATTTGTGATGATATCCTCCCAGTTCTATTCCTGCTATAGAAGGCTCCATTCTTATTCTTATGCCGCGTACACACGAGCGGACTTTACGGCAGACTTTGCCCGGCAGACTGGATTTCGTCAGACAATTCGATCGTGTGTGGGCTCCAGCGGACTTTGTTTTCTAAAAGTTGGACAGACTAATGCCGCGTACACACGAGCGGACTTTAGCTGCCCTAGCGTGGCTTTTTGTCCGTCGAACTAGCATACAGACGAGCGGACTTTTCGACTGGACTCTATTTCGACGGATTGATTTAATACATGTTTCAAATCTAAGTCCATCCAACTTTTGAGAAAACAAAGTCCGCTGGAGCCCACACACGATCGAATTGTCTGACGAAATCCAGTCCGCCGGGCAAAGTCTGCCATAAAGTCCGCTCGTGTGTACACGGCATTAGATTTGAAACATGTTTTAAATCAATCCATCGAAATCGAGTCCGGTCGAAAAGTCCGCTCGTCTGTATGCTAGTTCGACGGACAAAAACCCACACTAGGGCAGCTATTGGCTACTGGCTATGAACTTTCTTGTTTTAGTCCGGTCGTACGTCATCACATACGAATTCGACGGACTTTGGTGGATTGTGTGTAGGCAAGTCCGTTCATTCAGAAAGTCAGTTGTAAAGTCCGTCGAAAAGTCCGCCTGGCAAAGTCTGCCGTAAAGTCAGACCGTGTGTACGCGGCATTAGTGCCAAGGGTTCAATAAGCAGGGCAAACAATAATGGAGAAAGCGGATATCCTTGAAGTGTACCTCACTCCATGTTGAATGTCTCAGATTTGTAGCCTGCGTATTTAATGTAAGCGTTGGGTTTCTGATATAATGCAGAGATCCATTGTAAAAAACGTGGGCCAAAATCCCATTTACTAAGGGTATGGTGCATATAGGACCAAGAGATAGAATCAAATGTTTTTTTTTATATCTAGGGAGAGGAAGCAGGCTGGAATGTGGCATAATTTAGCATCATGTGATAAAAGGGTTGTGCGTCTAATATTATTGCTGGATTATTGAATAGGAATAAATCCTACTTGATCTCTATGAATAATTTTACCGAATGTATTAAGTCTAGTAGCGAGAATTTTGGCTAATATTTTAATAAATTTAATAGAGAAATAGGGAGATAATTCTAACAAATGGTGTCATCAGTGTTAGGTTTGGAGAGCATACAAATAATCACCGTCAATGTTTCTTGCCTAAAAGAATGTCCTGAAAGGAGAGAGTTGAAGGCATTAGTTAAGACGGGTGAAAGTGTTTCTAAATATGTACGGTAATAAAGTGTGGAAATTCCATCTGGGCCAGGTCTCTTGTTTATTTTAATGTTTTGATAGCAACTGGATACCTCATCATCCGATACTGGGTCTTCCACTAATTCCAATTGTGTTGTGAATAAGGAGGGGAGGGTAATGTGGGAAAAAAACTCATCAGCTCATTGTCAGATGAATATAAAATAGTTAGATGTGATTGGAATGTTTGAAGTATTTTCTTTGGATTATCAGAATATGTATCCTTGGATAATTTAAGGCGTATAGGTTTAGAGGGAATATTATAAGACTTAAGTGTACAGGCTAATAGGGTGTCCTGTTTATTTGCTTTCATATAAAAATGATATGATCGTTTAATAGTTTTGTCTGCTGACTCTGTGAGAAACAAATCAAATTCTAGTTTGGCCTTGTCTAATTTCTATTTCAACGAAGGGGAAGGATTGGTTTGGAATGCCATATAGCAAGTGTTAAAAATCATTTTCTAACTTGCAGTAAAGAGCTTTACGTTCTCAGCTGAAGAGAGCAGCTTGCCTCAACCACATACCACGGAGAACTGGCTTGTGTGCTTCCCACAGGGTGAGCACAGAAATTTCGGGGGGTAAGTTTGTGATTTGGATTTTTAAGCAAAGAGTCTCTGAGAAACCAATTAGGATCATGTGTTTTTAGAACTATAGAAGCTATGACAGTATATATTGCCCTATGATCAGACCATGGGATGGGCAAAATCTTGGACGCCAAAATTTCAGGCACCATGCCTACAGTTAAAAATATGTGGTCAATCCGTGAGAATGATTGATGGGGATAAGAATAATGAGTATATTGTCTTTAAATTCACACCAGGAGTCCACTAAATAGAATTTTGCAATAAGTTGCGAAAAAGAATGTCTATTGGGAATATTTGATAGAGGTATAGGTGATTTATCCAGAAAAGGAAAGAGAGTCAGATTAGAATCTCCACATTAAAGTATCATCCCCATTTTATGTGATTCTAATACCTGAAGAAGGTGAGAAATGAAAGAAATAGATCTGTTATTAGGGGCATAATATGATACTACCATAATATTGCAGGGTTTCTTGAAGGCACAAGATATGTGCTTTTCTAGTGGCAAGGAACGAAAGGCTTTGGTTTGTTTTTGTGGAATGTTGAGGCCTTGCACATTTAGGGACAATATATTTAATGGGGCCATGGGGTTACAAGTTCATAAGGTATGTTATCATGTAATCTAAAACATTGTATGAGTGGGTTTGCCTTCAAAGGGGGGGATAAGGAGGGATGAAAAAGAAAAGGGAAGAAGATCTAAGAATAAAGTATATAGTTTATTCCTTTTATTTCCTTTATAAAACATGTATGACCTCATAACAGGTACATTGGGGGGAGGAAAAATCTCCCTCCAAGGGAGCATTGGCCACTGTCAGATGCCCACTATATCAATGAGCAAACTGAGAGTAGCAAAGAGGGAGCGCAGGGAACATCCCTGGAAAAATAGGAAAGCCAACTAATAACATAACAATATAAGTGTATATGAAACAAGAACATATTTGCCCAAGCATGAACTAAGGGTTAAATAGCAAAAAATAAATATGGCTGCTGAAAAATGAACCAAGGTATTTCATAAAGCTATTGATTTTAAATTCAGAAAAGAATTGTATCTACAACATTCTATACTAAAAACTACTGAGATATTTAATGTATCTCAGTAAGATAGAAAGTTACTAGAAAAAAACAGATGACAAGAATAGCAGATCTTTATAATTGCCTTATAGGTTACGTAATAAGGGGAAAAAAAGTAAAAATACACCATAAAAATATGGATTTATGAGAATGGATAAGATATTCCAATATCAGAATAGTGTGTTTGAGTATGGAAAAAAAAACAATTAAAGGCTATAAGTATGAGGAACAGTAATTTTTGGTGGACTCAAACAACAAATAGAGAGAAAAAATCTGGATATAGAGCATTCTTCAGTCCATGGAGTTATCAGGAACAGGGTCAGGAGATCAAAGGCGACTTCTCTTGTGTGAGCTCTGATGCTCATTTCTCCCAGGAAGTGTAGAAGACTTGTTTAATGAAGATGACGTAGATTGTCGGCGTGTGGTTTCTTGACTTTGTGTCAATAGGTGCATGTCTTGGAGAGTAGTTTGGATGTTATTTGCAGACCAGCATGTAAATTTGGAGCCTTGAAAGTTGAAACGCACCGAAAAGGGAAAACCCCATTGATAGGTTAATTGATTGCGTTGTAATACTTGTAGTAGGGGTTTCAAAGCCCTTCTTTTGTTGATAGTAAGTTGGGATAAATTTGCAAAAAGCTTGTAGTTATTGCCTTGGAAGGTGAGAGATTCTTTATTTCTTGCTGCAGCTAATAGTTGTTTTTTTGTTTTGTAGAAATGGAACTTCGCGATGACATCACAGGGTGGACCGTCAGATTTTTTGGGCGTTAGGACTCTATGAACCCTGTCCATTTCCAAGTGCACAGAGATAGCTGGTTGTAATTCCTGAAAGAGTGCTGTTATAGTGGCTTGCAGGTCAATTACAGTTTCAGGAATACCTCTAATGCACAGATTGGAACGTCTAGCACGATGTTCCTAGTCCTCCAGTCTTGTCTGTAGTATTTCATTTTGTTCCTTGAGATTTTCAATTTCTGTAGAACAATTTACAGTATAATTTTCCATGTCATCTACACTGGTTTCAAGGGTCGACATGCGTTAACCCAGCTTTCTAATCTCTTTAGTGAGGTTAGTTGTAATATGGTCTGATGTGCTTTTTAATGCTTACTGACGCATTTTATTTACAGTATTTGTTGTAATAAAGCTGGTGAAGCTATTTCATCCTGAGAAGCATCCTCCAAATTTATGCTGTCTAAGTCATAATTACTTGACAGAGCTTGTGAGGAAGTATGTGCCTTTGAAAGCTTAGCAGCACTGCTGGAAGTTCCTGAGGCAGACGGCTGCAGCACCATTTTAGATTTATTCTGAGGCGGCACTGCCTTGTTGGATTGGGGCCTCATTTTTAGCCTAGGACCACCGGGGATGAAACCTCCTAGGTCAGGAATGCTGTGGGCACAGGTGGGTAAAGTTTGACTGCAGGTGTTTACAGCTTTACCCTTCTCCAAAGTAGCGAAGCTTCAGACGGGCATGTCGACTCCACCATATAATTGAATTTCTATGTTGTCATTTATGTCATATAATTACATTTCTATGTTGAGGGGGCCCCCCAAACTTGAAGTGCCCTGGCCCCCCCAAGGTCTAAATCTGGCACCGATTCACTGGGCCTACTGGGTGGAAGTACTACTGTGGTAGACATCAAATTTAACATCTTCATGCACACAGATTTTCATCTGTAGTTTAAATAAGCAGCTAGCGATTGTATTAAATAGTATGGAATCATATTCAACAACATGATAATAACATAGTATAATCTCATGTTACTATTATCTGCACTGTGGAGTTTGGACTATAAAAATGATAAGAGCTGGGATTTGTACACTTCAGGGTGAGTATCCCTATGTGACCCAGCACGCCTTTGATGTTTCTACTCTATTGGGCACTTCAATAGCAGCGATTTATACATCAATAGTGACTGATAGTGTGAAGCTCTGCATTTACAACCTTGCAAGCATGACCCTTATTTTTGCTGATTTCTCTGGTGTCATTACAGTAAGACATATAACTTTAGTATATCAGAATGGAGTCTACATAGGAAAATGTATATGCCTGTTGATGTAACTGTTTTTTTTGCCAGCCACATGACAGTGAGATGCATACGTCTGAACCAAGCAACACAATAAAGCTACAAGCAGCCATCATTTAGGATTTATAAAGAAGGGATTTAATTATAAAAAATTCACTTTTCAAACGTCTCAACATTCAGGCAAGCATTTTTTAAAATGCGTGTAGTAGTTTCTTGTTGCCTGTCACTGCACAAATGTAACATTCCCTAACACTCCATTCTAAGAGAAAAATAGCCATAAGAACACTTGACCATGAGAGAACAGGCACCAATAGAGAAAATACTTTACACTATAGTATAAGAATATTTGACCAGCAATGGTAAAATTTTGGGAAGACCTCTGCAGTTTACAGTGTATGGGCCATTCTGTGCAAATGTTCAAATAAACGGGTGTTTAGTCAAGAGAACCTCCAGCTGCAATGTGAAGCAAAACATTCAGGCTGAGTTCACATTATTATTTCCCCTCATCCAATTCGCATGTCAGGAGACTGTGAACATCTCTCAATGGAACCGGTTCACGCAGCTTCAGGGCAGCTGTGGAGAGAATTGCACAGGAGTCCTGTGTGTCTTCTTGTCCATTTCAGGTCCGAATCCTGAAATGGTGAACAGGCATGCATCGGACCCCTGCTGTGAGCCGCTCAACACGGCAGTGTAGACCCAGCCTTAGAAGTGGTATTATTACCCCAATGAAGATGACAGCTTCATCCTGGTTGTTAGAGAGCCAGCACTACCGTGTTTCACCTGAAAATAAGACCTACCCTGAAAATAACCTTGAAAATAAGACCTACTGTGATATTCGGGGAGGGCTGCAATATAAGCCCTACCCTGAAAATAAACCCTAGTTTAAAGTGATTGTAAACTGCTAGAATCCTCTCTATGTATCCTCAATTGTAACAGGTGTTTTTAGTAATCTAATTGAATCAAATACCTTCTAATGGCTACAACCGTGAACATGGTGTCATTTTTTTACAGCCAGCGATTCTCCTTCATGTAATAGTATTCCTGATCTGCTGGGCAGCCGCTGGAGTACTTTTAAAGGTGGGGGTCCCACCCCCTCGCCGCCACCATCATTACCGTGCTCTCCCGAGTGATCGGGAATCCCGGGAGCGATGCGACTGGCGGCATCTATGTCTGGCATCACAGTATCTGTTAGCTCAGTAGGTCCACTGTGCAAGGTGAACAGCTTGTATTTCTGTCGGTGGTGGTATTTTCATGAATCTGCACAAGATTGAAAAGCATTTTTACCAGCACAAGTGTTCATAGCTGAGGACTCTCTCTGCCCTACTCTCTGTTTATTTGTCTACATGCGTGGACTTTCTCTCTGAAGATTTTTAAGATATACATTTATAATTATCCTTAGTGGATTCAGTTTATTTTTTAATTAGCGCTGCACTATTTATGATTTAAAAGTTTTCCTGAGGATTTGTATTTTAACCTTGGGTATTATAGCGACTTCTTAGGTTAGGTTATCTGTTTGCGCCGATGATCACAATTTATGTTATGTAAATTAAATGATCCAAATCCTCAAACAATTCATGTTAATTTCAGGTTGTGAGGCAACAAAACACGAAAAATGCCAAGGGGGTGAATACTTTTGCAAGGCACTGTATATGGTAGTAATGTGTTCTAGCCAATACGTCTCTCGGTACTGTATCTGAAAGGAAATTTGGTTTGTGCAGTCTATGCACTCTATCGATTATCAGTTCTATGTCAGTCGCATTGGGCACTAGTGTGCGTAGCATTTGGCGTATGAAGCCTTTCAAATCAGCGGAAATGGATTCTGTAATACTGTGGAATTTGATATTTTATACCTATGTGAGTGGTCTTCTATATCTGCCAGCTTTGCCGCCATTCTCTGTATATCATTTTTCTGTTCTTTATATGCATCCACAAGATTTTTGTGAGCAGAGAATGCATCCTCCATTTTGTGTACAGTATGTGACATTCTTTGTTGCAGATCATGTACAGAAGCATTAATAGGTTTCAGCATATTTAGCATGTCAATGTGCAGGGAGTCTCTCAAAGAAATCAGCATGTCTTTCATATTTGTCATTGACACAAGGGAAGATGAAGGGAAGTGCTCAAGAGGGGTCTAGGTGGAATGCTCAGTAACACTTTCTTCCATATCATACTCCTCTTTCTGTCTGTCTCCTTTAGCTTTCTTAAATTTAGTTGGGCTGCGGGTAGATGGACAGTCAGGGGGATAGATGTCAGTGTTCCCTGTGTTTGTGCAGTGTATGGCCGTACATACCGAAGAGGATGATCTGCTGAGTCTGAGGAGAGCTCTCCTTCATCACAGGCCGTCATCTTGGTACACCCGGCCGCTCGTGGAAGGGTAGAAATCTGTCAATTTCTGTGGAGCTAGGCGCTGTGAACCCCATTTGCGGGGTCATCCAGGAAAGCCATTGTCAGCTGCAGGGATTACCTCTGTCGCTGTATTTAGTAGCTCGGTGGTGGCTTGGAGCAGAGCTTAGTTAGCAAGCAGCCATCTCTCACGCTGGCACGCCCTCCGTAACGGTTATTTACATACCATGTGAGATATACAGTGCCTTGAAAAAGTATTCATACCCCATGAAGTTGTCCACATATTATGTTACGTGTTATGTTACAACCAAAAACTTAAATGTACTTTATTGGGATTTTATGTGATATACCAACACGAAGTGGCACATAATTGTGAAGTGCAAGGAAAATGATAAATGGTCTTCAAAATGTTTTACAAATAAATATGTGAAAAGTATGGCGTGCATTTGTATTCATCCCTCCTGAGTCAATACTCTGTAGAACCACCTTTTGCTGCAATTACAGCTGCAAGTCTTTTTGGGGATGTCTCTACCAGATTTGCACATCTAGAGAGTGACATTTTTGCCAATTCTTCTTTTCAAAATAGCTCAAGCTCTGTCAAACTGATTGGAGAGCATTTGTGAACAGCAATTTTCAAGTCTTGCCACAGATTCTTAATTGTATTTAGGTCTGGTCAGGTTTGCTTGGCCATTCTAGCACATGAATATGCTTTGATCTAAACCATTCCAATGTAGCTCTGGCTGTATGTTTAGAGTCGTTGTCCTGCTGGAAGATGAACCTTCGTCCCAGTCTCAAGTCTTTTGCAGACTCTTAAATGTTTTCTTCTAAGATTGCCCTATATTTGGCTCCATCCATCTTCCCATCAACTCTGACCAGCTTCCCTGTCCCGGCTGAAGTAAAGCATCCCCACAATATGATGCTGCCGCCACCATGTTTCATAGTGGGGGTGGTGTGTTCAGGGTGATATACAGTGCTAGTTTTCTGAAACACATAGCGTTTTGCTTTTAGGCCAAAAAGGTCAATTTTGGTCTCATCTGAACAGAGCACCTTACACATGTTTCCTGTGTCCCCCACAAGGCTTCTCACAAACTTCAAATGTTACTTATGGCTTTCTTTCAACAATGGCTTTTTTCTTGCCACTCCTCCATAAAGGTCAGATTTGTGGAGTGCACGTTTAATAGTTGTCCTGTTGACAGATTCTCCCAACTGAGCTGTTGATCTCTGCAGCTCCTCCAGAGTTACCATGGGCCTCATGGCTGCTTCTCTGTTTAATGCTCTCTTTGCTGTCATCTTTTCTGACATTTTAGATGAACAGCCGTGTCTTGGTAGGTGCGCAGTTGCGCCATACTCTTTCCATTTTCAGATGATGGATTCAACAGTGGTGCATGAGATGTTCAAAGCTTGGGATATTTTTTTTATAATTATATATTTATTAAAGTTTTCAAATAATGGTACAGAGAAGAACAAAGAATATAAATGTATTTATGGCAGCATAGCATGAGTATATCACAGTACAGTGTACGTAACATTAAATTACAGTATTGCAATAAACCAGGAAAATAAGACAGAAAATTACACATAAAACCCATTATATCACATTCGGTTTGGCCAGTACATGGGATCTTAATATAATGACAAGAAAAGAAAAGACAATAACTCAAAAAAGAGAAAAAGGGAAAAGAAAAGGGAAAGACTTATCCCAACAAGGCTTTGCAAAAGAGACTGAATAGAAAACAAAAAAGGTAGAATAATAGGACAGTCCCAAAAATGTGATGATGTGAGCCCACATCACCATGACAACTCCAGCACATCCGAGAAACCTTAGGGTCATGTCTATGAAGAATTTCTGGCGTTCTATACCAGAAAAGCAATATCTTGTAAGCTGTCTCTCTCTGCTCCACACATCTCCACACAGGCCCTAGAAACTGAGTCCCACATTTTTTGCCATTGTAAGAGGGAAATGGGATGTTGGATAATTTGGGACCATTTTTGCATACAAGGGTGATAGGAGTCATTAAGCGGAACAGCAGCATGAAGGATTTTATAAATGGACGATATTAGGTGGGTTTGATAGGGACCTTGGGCACATAAGAGTTCAAATGCCGTGGGCTTATCTATGGTTAAAGACATAGATTTAGAGGTAAAATAATGTTTAAATTGTAGGTAGGTGTATAGGAGTTGTTTGGGAACCTGATACTTGTGTTGGATCTCTGCAAAGGAATAAAGTCTACGGGTGTCAGAGAGGATCTCGGTTCAGGACACTTGCTGAGCACTCTGGAGTGCGCGCGCCCGGGCGCGCTACCATGCAGGCGCATGCGGGTGCGCACGCCTGGGCGCGCCGCCACGGTTGCGGTGTTTGTCGCCGGTTGCCCTATTTAGGTTGCTGGGATGCTGTGCTCGGTGCTGTCCGATCATCAGCTTCCTGTTCCCATGCTTCCTGTTTCCTGTGTACTGTTTGATCTCTCTGTGACCCGGCTTGTTTACTGGACTCTGCTCTGCTATCCGCCTGCATCTGACCCCGGCCTGCCTCCAACTTTGAACCTGCCTGACCCCTCTGTACCGTGCCGACCGCCTGCTGCCAAACCTGCTTGTGACCTGGACTTTGTATCTGCCTGCTCCTTTTGTACCGTGCTGACCACCTGCTGCCAAACCTGCTTGTGACCTGGACTTTGTATCTGCCTGCTCCTGCTCTGCACCTGTAGCTGACCTGCAGCCTACCTACCATCTCCTGCCAGCTTGCATCAGGACTCTGGGCCTCATCCCTGCTAACCACCCGCCAGGCTCTCATACCATTCTGTGCTCCCGTGCCTTCTGTGTGCTCTATCAGGAGCCGGGAACCAGATACGTACGGGAGGCCATCCTCTGCTATATCGGGTTCGTCAGTCTGATACGGGTAAGTCTGACAACGGGTAAGCGGATGTACCAAAGCTGAAATTTCCGGCTTGCAATGAATAGTACATTCTACTGTAGGATAGCTATCAGGAATATCTGGGTTGAATAGCACATTTAGTAGAGATGAGCATGGAGGAGAGAGACATTTTTTTCCCATATGGAAAGGGTGAACAGCATCGGATTGAAACATAAACTCCTAAGTTGGGCAATAGATGTGTCCAAGGTTGACCATAACATTGCACAGGGGTGTATGGGGCAAGTGATACTCATTTAGATTTTTGACCATATAGTTGACCATGAGGAAGTTGCCTTGAGGTGAGAAGCATAGTAGTATGTAATGATATCAGGAGCATCTAAACCACCTCTAGAACAGGGGTGAATACCACAAAGCTAGCTATGCGGTGAGACTTATTGTGCCAAATAAACATAAGAAATGATCTCTGTATAGATTTCAGCTGCCTCATGGGGATAGGGACTGGCAATGTTTCAAATAGGTATAAAGGTTTTGGTAATGTGGACATTTTAAGGACATTAATCCGACCCAGAAGAGAGAGAGGATAATTATGCCACTGGTGAAGGAGGCGATTAACGTCCCTAAAAAGAGGGGGATGATTGGCTTGAAAATTCCTTTGCAAGGTAGTAAGGTTAGAGGGAGGAATATGTAGTGGTAGAGCCTCTGTTTTGCTTGTGTTAACCTTATAACCTGAAAGTAAACCAAAAGTTATCAGTAAATTATGGAGATTAGGGACGTGTGTGGACTGGTCAGTGTCAAAAGGATGTCTTCAGCGAAAAAGAGACAATTTATACTCCCTCTGTCACAAAAAACCCACAAATGTCAGATTAAGAACAAATGGCATCAGCCAAGGGTTCTAAACATAGTATAAATGGCAAAGGAGACATTGGACAACCTTATCTCATACCATTGCTCAAGGGGAATGATGGCGACAGAAAAGAAGACAATTGTACTGAGAAATGGCTGAGAATATAAACCATGGAGCACCTCTATGAATGGGCCTGTAAATCCGTATATAGAAAGGCTGGCAAACATAAAAGGCCAACTAAGCCTGTCAAAAGTTTTCTGAGCATCTAAGCTCAGGATAAGGGCCGGGTGGACGGTTTTGTTGAGTAAGTCAATAAGGTCAATTGTACGTCTCGTATTGTCTCCAGCATGCCTGGTCAGTACCAATCCTACTCGGTCCTTATGAATGAGTCTAGGAAATATTGGGTGAGCCTATTAGCTCGAATTTTAGGTCGATAATTGTCAGGAAGGGAGGGATATTTCCCGGGTTTCAGAATAACTGAGATATGAGCATGAAGAAACTGAGGGTGCTGGTGGTTTATTTAATTAAAGAGGCAAACAAATCAAGTAGATAAGGGCTTAAGATCAGGAGGGACATTTTATAATAAGAGTATGGTAGACCGCCTGGTCCAAGGGATTTGTGAGATGGTAAATTTTTGACAACTTCGGCTAGCTCTTCAGACGTAACAGTGACATTTAATGAGGAGAGGTGAGCTGAAGAAAGCTTAGATAAGCAGTAAAGAAGGTATCAAACTTGACCTGCGAAAAGTGAAATTTGGGGTCAGAATTTAAACAGTTATACAAATGCTGATAAAAGTTACCAAAAACTTTGGACATTGTATGCAGGCAGTATGTGGGGGATCCGTTAGATTGCATAAGGAAATCTGGAAAGGAGTGGAACGGACAGGGCTTAAGTTTATTTACAAGCATCCTGTGAGGCTTATTTGAGTATTCATAAATTTTTTGTTTGGCCCACAAGAGAGATTTGGCTACTTTGTTCATATCCAAGGATTTAAGCTGATTTAAAAGGGAAGTGACATTGTGTAAGCGAGCCACCATAGGGGAAGAAAGCAATAATTTTTCAGCTTTGCTAAGTTTAGATAAGAGGGCTGACCGCTGAAAAGCTGTCTCCTTCTTCAAACGAGAGCCAACTGAGATGCATTGACCTCGAAAATATGCTTTATGCGTTTCCCACAAAGTGGACACTGAGTTCTCATTGATCTGGAAAAATTCAGTTAAGTCTCGAGACAACTGGTCCCTAATATCTGGAATATGAACAAAGGAGTGGTTGAGACGCCAATGACATGTCTTAGACAAAGAGAAATATCTAGCTGAACAGAGAAATGATCTGACCAGGTGATAGGGTTTATTTTAGAGGCAACCATGGATGTCTGCAAGGGGGAGGTTATGAAAAAATGATCCAGTCTAGAATACAATTTGTGGGGAGGCAAATAAAATGTAAATTGCTCTTGCATGTGGGTGTTTAATTCTCCATATATCTAAGAGACTGTGGGCTCTCATAATTCCATGGAAGGAGGTAGACAGGCGGTGCACTCTAGTAGCTGGGGAAAATGCAAATAGTACATGCTTATCCTTGCCAGGAGACATAGTCACATTAAAATCACCTCCTATAATCATGAAGGGTTGGGAGAACTTGTCTAGTCTAAATTCTCAAACATTTCTGTAAGAAATTGTATTTGACTGGAGTTAGAAACATACATGTTGACTAACGTAAGAGGGCATTTCAAATAATCACAGTCCAGGAAACTCAACCTGCTGTGCGGATCCAGGTATGAAGATTTATTTTGGAGAAGACAAGAACACCTGACCAGAATTGCCAGACCTGCCTTCCACGAAGGATCGGAGGCCATATAGGCGGTGGGGAAATGTTTAGCTGCAAATTTGAAGGACCCTCCTGTACAGAAGTGAGTCTCCTGGATTATGATTATATCAGCTGTTGAGGATTTAAAATCCTTCAATGCTATCCATCACTTTTGAACAGAGTTTAAGCCCTTAAAGAGGAAGTAAACCCTGATGGGTTTTACTTCCTCTTTATGTCCCTGCAAAGGTAAAGCATAAGAGGCTACTATGCATTGCGCCCCTTTCTAAAGTGCGCATGCACCAATGACATTGGCGCACACATATATTGTAAATATCTTCTAAACCATGCAGCTTAGGAGATATTTCCAGCACCTACAGGTAAGCCTTAATATAGGCTTACCTGTAGGTAAAAGTGGATGAGTGTATAGAGTTTACAACCATTTTAACATTGTAGGTAAGAAACCTTAGAGCCATAACAACAAGGTAGTCTCATAAAGCAAATTATATAAGTTGTAAAGAAAAAGAAAACAAGAATGACCATGGTATACTATATATGTGAAAAGCACAAACTGGTTTAAAAAAAAGCAGACAAGAGAACAGCATACAAATTGTCCAAAGAGGATAAGTAGCAAACCTGAAACAGGACAAAAAAACCTGAAAAAAAAGCAACAAACATCAGTGAAAAAGCCTATAGGGCCGGAGCCATTCAGGAAACCAGGGCCTTGGCCTTGGGCAAAAAAGAGGAGCATGGAGACCTTCAAACTCTGGTAGGGGTGGAGGTCGTTACCATCTTCCAGTATAAACTATCCAATTCAGAAACCTAAAACAATGAACAATATAGTCAGAAAGAATCATTTCAAGGGTATAGGGAGGTATCCCAAAATTGGGGATTGTCTATTGGCGGACGTCATGGAGCCAGAAACAAAAGGAAGAAAAAACAGTTGGTGGAGAGGGTACCTTCAGGTCAGGTGTCTGGATGAAGAGTGTCTTTGAGGCGTAGTTCTGTTGCTGCTGCCAAACAAGGGTCCAGATCTGACTTGGAGCAAAAGGTGGTTTAGGCGTCAAGGGTAAGGGAGGGAGGTCTTCTTCTGAGAGATTGGTAAGCCCAGGTTACGCAGGAAAGTCTCACTCTCTTGAAGATCCTGCATGGAATACTGGATGCCATCCCGAGAGGCAGATAGGCGGAAAAAGAAGCCCCAGCGATAGGTAACTTTATGATTCTGCAAATGGGCTGTCACTGGGCAAAGGCTGCAACATTTAGCAAGGGTGATAGGTGATAGGTCACTAAAATTCTTTATCTTGGCATCTTTGAAGTCCAGCCTGGTTTGGCTGTGGGTAGCCACGGTAAGAGCTTCCTTACTATCGTAATAATGAAAGCAGACAATGATGTCTCTGGGGTTGGCTCCAGCCAGAGGATTAGGGGCCAGGGATCTGTGAGCTTTGTCCAAGCGCCAGTCTATGTCAGGAATAAGAGGGGCCACTGTGTTGAACAGACTCAAGAGATATGTCCGAATCTCCTGATCCCCAACTGATTCTGGCACCCCTCAAATCCACAGATTTTGTCTGCGCTCCCTATTTTCCAAGTCCTCCTCTTGAATTTGAAGCTGGGAGACTGTGTGTTTTAAAGCAGCATTGTCTTCCTCCAAAATATGAACATATTGTGCCAGTTCATCAAATTTAGTTTCTAATATGTCAGGGTTCTCCTAATTGTAAAATCTCACCTCTCAACTCCTGAGCAATCTTTCCCATTTCCTGGGTGATATTATGGGTCAAACTCTGGAGCAGGGACTGCAGTTTGGCATCCAAAACCTCCACTGTCAGCTGGGTGGCTGATCCTGCCGACTGAGTGGGCTAGATGGTGAAGAGAGCACCCCCTTCAGCTGCCAGGGAGTTCGCTGTCTGAGCAGGAAATGATCCAGGGTGAGAGGAGGCCATGGCTCAAAGTAGGAAGAATAGAATGCCTTCTAGCGCCCGATCTTCACCATGGGATGCCTGATGGTTGTGGGAGTTAAGTGAGGAGACTTCTGTAGCGATGGAAGCTGCAGAACAGGCAAAGGGAGTCCTGGAAGAGTGGCGAGGACTGGAGCCGGTGGGTTATGCATCCGCCATGTTCAGAAACCGTGCATGCGCCTCGGGGAATTTTTTTTTAACCGAACCCTGCTTTAAACTTCTCAACAAATTTATCCCTGACCTGTCTGGTTTGTTACTTGGCCTTCATGATGCTGTTTGTTCACTAAGGTTCTCTAACAAACCTCTGAAGGCTTCACAGAACAGCTGTATTTATACTGAGATTTAATTACACACAGGTGGGCTCTATTTACTAATTAGGTGACTTCTGAAAGCAATTGGTTCCACTAGACTTTAGTTAAGGGTATCAGAGTAAAGGGGGCCAGAATACAAATACAAGCCACCCTTTTCACATATTTATTTGTAAAAAAATTTGAAAACCATTTATCATTTTCCTTCCACTTCACAATTATGTGCCACTTTGTTTTGGTCTATCACATAAATTTCCAATAAAATACAATTACGTTTTGGGTTGTAATGTGACAAAATGTGGAAAATATCAAGGGGTATGAATACTTTTTCAAGGCACTGTAACACCCTGTATGTTTCTGATTATTTCTCTATCTGCATCAATATTGTAAATGTCTCTGTTGCTACATAACATACAAAACGTACTAATATGTATGTTACCCGCTGAAAATGTATGACTCAACGTGACGCTCTTCCTTTCATATGTCTCTGTATTTTGGAGCATTTTTTTTCAATAAATTCTCTAAGACCCCTTTCACACTTTAACATTTTTCAGAAGCTTTTGGGCTAAAAATAGTGCCTGTAAAGCGCCTGAAAAACGGCTCCTCTGCAGTCTCAGTGTGAAAGCCGATGGTGCACCTTCCATCTAATATTATGAAATAAACAATATAAATCCTGATCAAGCTGAAATGAATCAAGATGGCTTGTCCAATGAAAGGATCCGCCGTGAGATATTGTGAACTAGAGATCCCGGGATCGGCCTCGGTTGCCACGTGGTTGACGATAGTGATCCTGGCCGGGTATCCCCTCTCTGTTCATCCGGGATCTCGTTTGCTTCTGAGAGTATCCCCCTCTCCGGCTCTGGAACAAAAAATTGGACGAGGAATCAGTATCGGTATTGGCTGATGAATTATCGTACATCTCTCTCCTAGTTCCTCCATAGTGGGGACGGCCACGTCGGTTGTAAGATCGGGGCCAACGGTAAACTTGATTTCTCTCATAGTCCTCGACGTCCCGGTCGAATTTATTTATTTTTCGCATTTCCAAATCAGCTCTGTATTTGATGATGCTTTCATCAACTGGTTCTTTCAATTTAAAAAATTCACGGAGGTTTTTAAATCCTGTTCCACCTTGACTAACTGGTCAGTTAATACAGCCAAATCTTTGTGTATGTAAGAAATGGTAAGTGTCATCAGATTGAAAGAGCTCTTGTGCAAGATCTGCATAAAGGTGCTTTTGTACTCATCATTGTCACTAAATAAAGTGGGGGTTAACCTCACCCGTAAACCTCTCGGTATCCTCTGCACCCAATGGTATTCGGCAAGGGTTAATCCATGTAATTCCAGAGATGTGTGTTTCTTCTGTAGTTTCTCCCATGTTCTGGTATTATGTGTTGGGGTGTCACCAATCAAAAAATTCCTGGATCCAGATATCTGGGACATGATCTGTGTGGCTTCCTCCTGTGTATATGAAAAAGTAGATCCACAGGCTTCCATGTTATGGCAAGTAACTTGCTCACAAGCAGTAATTTAAATAGAAACTTTGAGTGCGTTACTGCCTTCTCTTAGTTCTAGTTTCAGCTGGAGTGATGTCAAGATGGGCTCCCTGTCTTCCACCGATATCCGTTAAAAAACAACAAAGGAACACATTCTCCAAATGCAAATACATACTGAATCTTCAAGTCATCAGGTTATCAAGTCATATAAACCAGCAGCTACCGTATACAGTTGCGAGCATCCCTGCTCTTCCTCAGGCTGTTTGGCTATGTGTGACATACTACAACAACTCTCCTTCTTTTTATCACCAACACAAGTGAGTGTTGCCACACAGGTGTATCCCGTGCTTTCAAAATTGAAAGCACACAAAGTTAATCAACCCCATATAGGTACATAGTATATTTCTCCACCCAGTCAGCTTCCACGGGTTAAAAGAATAGTTAGCAATGAGACAGTGAGGAGTACAAGAATGAAAGAGATGTGTCTGAAGTTCCACGAACGAGGGTATCCCACTCATGTTATTTCACAAGAATTTGAGAAAATCAAACAGGAGGGAACAGGCATAGCTTTTGTGAGACTTAAACCACAGATGATGTGATTACCATTTTTGATGCAATTTCACAGCTATAGTGAGTATGTAATTAGAATCATTAAGAAGCACTGGCCCCTTTTGAAACTCTCCTATCCACAAATTGAGGTCTTTCAACACAAGCCTTAAGAAGGAATAAAACATTGCAAGATACATTAGTGCGATCAGAATATAGTCCCAGGGAATACATATCAAAAATCACATTTCTCGGCAAGAAAAGGAAAGAATGTTTTCCATGTTTATACTGTATCCAGTGCAAATTAATGCTAAAAGGTGACCATTATGTCCATCCCAGGAATGGGGATAGGGTCGCGATAAAAGGATTCTTCACATGTCAATCCTCTTACGTGATTTATATTCTCATCTGTCCATGACAACTAGTGTATGTCGGTGAAACCACTCAGAAGATCAAGAACAGAATCGCACAGCATCGCAGCACCATAAGTATAACAGCCAGGTTTGCCTGTTTCCAGGCATTTTTCAGAAAAAGGACACCAGGACTCTGACCTGAGATTCATGGTGCTTGAAGATGTTCCCCAAGATAAAAGAGGGGGTGATAGGATACTAAGACTTAGACAACGTGAAGTTTGGTGGATTAACAGATTACAATCCCTACATCCAGATGGAATTAATAGGGATTATAATTTGTATTTATTTCTATGAATGATTAGTCAGCGATTTTATTGCATGTCTTTTTGCAGATAGAACCATACTTGATGAACAGGAGACATGGGACTTATTATCGATAGGGGATAAATAATGAATTGGAGTCACGACCAGATTGTCTTTGATTATTTCATGATTATATGTGTGTATGATGAGAATTTAACAGTTAGAACACATATAGATTAACTATGTACAGTTTTAATATGCAGTTTTGACATCAGATATTTAGGAGTTATATCTTTTTCAATGCTCAATGTTTGGCTTTTGCAACATTTTCCTTTTACCTAAGGTTTTGTTTGATACATTGTTTCAGTCTGATGTTATGCTACAAATACTGGGAGGTAGTACATCAGAATTATCCTAGTGATAATGGCTAGAGAAATATACTATGTACCTATATGGGGTTAATTGACTTTGTGTGCTTTCAATTTTGAAAGCACGGGATACATCTGTGTGGCAACACCCACTTGTGTTGGTTATTAAAAGAGGGAGAGTTGTTGTAGTATGTCACACATAGCCAAACAGCCTGAGGAAGAGCAAGGATGCTCACAACTGTATACGGTAGCTGCTGATTTATATGACTTGATAACCTGATGACTTGAAGATTCAGTAAAGTATTTGCATTTGGAGAACGTGTCCCTTTGTTGTTTATATATATATATATATATATATATATATATATATATATATATATATACAGTCAGACTAGTTTGACGCCTTTGGTGTCTTACAATCACTTGTAAACACAGAAGTCTGGTTTCTGTGTTTACAAGTGACAGCTCTGCACTCTGTATGTAATGCAATCCTGGTATTTAATGCCCCTTTAAGACCCTCCTACTGTTTGCGTGAAATTTGACTGAACACACCCACTATTTGATGTGATTTGGAGGGTGTGTGTGGGGGAGGGATTTTGTGGGGCCATGGTTAAGTTCCAGCACCTATTGTTTGTGAAGAAAAGCCCTGTATATATATATATATATATATATATATATATATATATATATATATATATATATATATATATATATATATATATATATATATATACATATACAGTCTAACAAATATATATATATATATATAATCAAGAGGGATTGCTGCACAAAAAAGTGTTTTAATTTAAAAATTAAAAAATCCAAAATATATAGGCAGTCATAGTAGTAGTAACAGTTTCGGGCTAATACAGATCATGCTCTTCTTCAAAACTTTATGCCTATGAATGACCACATACAAGGTACATTATATAGAGAGAAAACTCATATGTAATCTATTAAGCAATCAAACAGTCTGGAATCAATTAATCAGTGAATCTCAGTGAACAAAAACATATAGTGAAATATATAATATAGTACAATCTCGGAACGAAAAGATCAACAGGTGTAACAGTATTCCTACACTTCACAGATTGTATTAAATGATCGGGAATCCTATAGAAAATAAAAATAAAAATGAAAAAAAGAAAGAAATAGGAAAAATGTATATATATATATATTAATGCACAACTTGTACATTGTATGCAGCAAAGACAAGGGAACGATCCCTTGTTTTTAGGACCTAAAAAGGTCACACAAGTGGTAGATACAGAGTACTGATCAGATTTAACCAATCTGTCATAAATACTCTTCCCTTGACTGTATGACGGTGGGGGGTGGTAAAACTCTGGGACCGAAGGATAACTATTGTTCAAAATGGACCAATGTTTTTTAATAATATTATTTATTTTGTGAGAAAATGGATGAAATTGAGAAATGAAGGGCATTCTGCGACCAGAAGTGGGGATTTTGGTATTATCATATACACCAATACGTACTTTACGAATCATGTCTTTGGGTTATCCCCGTTGTTGCAGCCTGTCCTCCATTTCCCCTAGTCTAATCTCTCGTGTATCAGGATTACTAGAAATCCTTGCTACCCATTTAAATTGACTCCGGGGGCTGGATTTAAAAACTCCAGGGGGGTGAAAGCTCCAGAATTTTAATAATTGGTTACAGTCAGTTGGTTTCCTGTATCGGTCACTAACAATGTGTCCTTCTTTAATTGATAACAATGTATCTAAAAATGGAATTTCCTCATGATTAACGGACATGTTGAATTTTAGGCCTGGAATCAATAGATTTAAATATGTATTGAACAATGATAGAGATTCAAGATTGCCTACCCAGATGGTGAAGGCATCATCAATGAACCTGTACCAACCTTTACAGTTATCACTGAAAAGTTTACAATTATAGATAAATGCCTGTTCTAAAATGTACATAAATGCATTGGCATATGGAGGTGCCACATTTGAACCCATCGCAACTCCAGCGAGCTACAAGTAGTATGTATCCTTAAATAGAAAAAAATTCTCTTCCAAAACTCTTCAACAGAGCCAAAAGAAAAGATTACCCCAATTTTTTGTATAATGTGAAAGATGATGTTACGCCGAGTAAATAGATACCAAACATGTCACCCTTTATAATTGCACGCACTCGTGGAAACTACGGTACCTATGAATTTCCATAGGCGATGATTTAAAATTTTTTATGGTTACCAGGTTTGAGCTACAGAGGAGGTCTAGGGCTAGAATTATTGCACTCGCTCTGACGATCGCGGCGATACCTCACATGTGTGGTTTGAACACCGTTTACATATGCGGGCGCGACTTCCGTATGCGTTTTCTTCGCTGCGCGAGCTCACGGGGACAGGGGCACTTTAAAAAATTTATTTATTTATTTATTTAATTTATTTTTTTACTTTATAAATTGCGTTTACATTTTTTTTTTTTTTTTACTTTTATTGCTGTCACAAGGAATGTAAACATCCCTTGTGACAGTAATAGGTGGTGACAGGTACTCTTTATGGAGGGATGGGGGGTCTAAAAGACCCCCCATCCCTCTTTTACACTTCAAAGTATTCAGATCGCTGAAAACGGTGATTCTGAATACTGTGTACTTTTTTAAATTTGGCGCCATTGGCAGCCGAGTAAATGGGAAGTGACGTCATGATGTCGCTTCCGCGTTTACAACAAGTAGGCTGGAACGAAGCCACTCACAGCTTCGTTCCAGCCCGCCCCCAGCCGCCGAAGGTACCTGATTGGACACCGGGCCTCCCGATCGCACAGGAGGCCCGGTAACAGCGGCGGGAGGTTGTTATACACGGGTAGCCGATCGCCCGGTGTAAACAACGGTACCGGGATGATGCCTGCAGCTGCGGGCATCATCCCGGTATAACTCCGGAAAGCCGAGTACACATATCTGCGTACGGTCGAGCAAAATATTATGTACCACACATGTAGTAAAGTCCTCTGTCTGTTACTGGTCCTCGGTTTTCCCTGAACGCAGAGCATCGCTGCTCATGCACAGATGATGTCATTGGGTATTGCCGATGTAAATATCTCCTAAATAGTGCATGTTTAGGAGATATTCATTGTACCTACAGGTAAGCCTTATTCTAAGCGTAAGTGGTAAAGTGCTTGTGCGCATACCACAAAACTGTTACAATTAAATATTAAGAAGTAAGAGCAAAAGTTAATAAATAAATTAAAGCTGCCAGCATAGGGATGTTCTCACACCAAGAAGGGACAAATAAAAATTAAAATTATGCGGCGCTTTCAAAAGTTAAAGTAAGTAATTAACCAAAAAAATATGTAAAGCAATAATTTATTTAGAAAATTCATAACCGAAAATCCAAATACTTCTTGTTTAGTCCTTTCATAGTCCTGCGTAGCCAAAGGTTATAATGAACCATTGTTACATCACAGAAATGAGTAATGGAGTACTTCAAAAAATATTTTTTCAGAAGGGAAATCAAGGGTGAAAAGGGCGAGGGGGGGTGGGGTGGTGGGTGGGGGGGGCAGAGCTTTCTATAAATACAATTAACCCAACATAAAAATTATCTATAAATTATTAAGTAGAAGAAACACTGAGTCATTTATAAAAGTGCACAGTGCATGAAGGTGCAAGGGTCATAAATGTGATAAATCTTCATATGCTAAAAATAATAATATACATAATATTCTGTGCAAGCATCTGATGAATGACAAATATAAATATCTCACAAAAAATGAAAAAAATTCACATGCAATTCCACCCACAATATGTGAAAAAAAAGTCCAAAAAAAACGTCTTGAATAAAGAACACACAAATTCTTCAATAAACACAGCCCATATACGATCCAATCCAAATTGTGCCAATCCCGATTGCAGTGTTGTGAAAAAGAAGCTGATCACACAGTGCTCAGTGCCGACAATCAATCAAACATTGGTGTAAAATTGTGGTTCCCCCAGCCTCTCACCTTCAGGCTGAGCGATAATCAGCCTAGTATATATTACAGATGGTTTCAGCAGATTTCACGATCCCCCCTATGCTGGTTCACCTAGGAATCTTTTAACCTGGACCACCTTCCGCTCTTGGTTTGCTCAGTCAGTTAACCCAACAATAAAAACAACAGGGGGAAATACTCCATTGTGTAGTATTTAAAATCACAGATTTTTATTCCAACTAAATCACTTACATATCAGAACTTTAAAAAACGCCAGAGCACAATGAATAGCTACCCGATCCGGCCGTGATCGGGGAGCCGAATGAAGCTCGCCTCTCCTCCCTGATGCGTTGCGTGACCGTCACGTCACTTTCTCAAAGTTACTGGTCCTCGGTTTGCCCTGAACGCAGAGCATCGCTGCTCATGCACAGATGATGTCATTGGGTATTGTCGATGTAAATATCTCCCAAATAGTGCACGTTTAGGAGATATTCATTGTAACTACAGGTAAGCCTTATTCTAAGCGTACATGCTGGTACGACTTTACATACAGAATTAACTACCTATTTAACCACTTGCCGACCGCCGCACGTACATATACGTCGGCAGAATGGCACAGACAGGCAAATGGGCGTACAGGTACGTCCCTTCAAATTTGCCGCCGTGTGGTCGTGTGTGTACCGCCGGCGGCGTGCGACTCTGCCGTGAGCTCCGTGAGTGTGATCGCAGGTCCTGCGGACTCGATGTCCGCGGGGATACCCATGATCGTCTCACGGAGAGGAAGAATGGGGAAATGCTGATGTAAACAAGCATTTCCACGTTCTGCCTAGTGACACTGACACTGATCACCGCTCCCTGTAATCGGGAGCGGTGATCAGTGTCGTGTTGCACGTAGCTCCTCCCCCCACAGTTATAATAACTCCCTAGGACACACTTAACCCTTGCAGTGCCCCCTCCTGGTTAACCCCTTCACTGACAGTCACATTTACACAGTAATCAATGCATTTTTAATCGCACTGATCGCTGTATAAATGTGAATGGTCCCAAAATAGCCCCAAAAGTGTCCGATCTGTCTGCCATAATGTCACAGTCATGATAAAAATCGCAGATCGCCGCCATTACTAGTAAAAAAAAATTATTAATAAAAATGCCATAAAACTATCCCCTATTTTGTAGACACTATAACTTTTGCGCAAACCAATCAATAAACGTTTATTGAGATTTTTTTTACCAAAAATATGTAGAAGAATTTGTATCGGCCTAAACTGAGGGAAAAAAATGTTTTTTTATATATTTTTGGGGATATTTATTATAGCAAAAAGTAAAAAATAATGCGTTTTTTTTCAGAATTGTCACTCTTTTTTTGTTTATAGCCCAAAAAAAAAAAAAAGAGGTGATCAAATACCAGCAAAAGAAATCTCTATTTGCGGGGAAAAAAGGACGTCAATTTTGTTTGGGAGTCACGTCGTACGTCCGCGCAATTGTCAGTTAAAGCAACGCAGTGCCGAATCGCGAAAAGTGCTCTGGTCTTTGGCCAGCCAAATAATCCGGGGCCTAAGTGATTAACACAACACATGCTAAACTGATTCTAAAGGCTGAACATTTTTTACCTTCATGCATTCTATGCATGAAGGTAAAAAAATTTCAGTATGCAGCTCCCCCCCATTATTTTTACCTGAGCCCACAGGGTGCATGAAAACAGCTGCTCTCCTGATTCTCTCTCTTCCTCAATGGCTCAGACACAGCAGCAGGAGCCATTGGCTCCCACTGCTGTCAATTACAATCAGTAAGGAGGGAGCGGGGTTGTGGTCAGAGTCAGGTCAGGAGCAAGAATGCACAAGTGCCCCCAGAGCAAGCGGCCTGCTATTGGGGCACTCAGCAGGGAGCTGGAACTGAGAGTGCCAGCGGGGAAATTGGGGACTCAAGCATGATTGGGGCTGCTCTGTGCAAAACCATTGCACAGAACAGGTAACTATAACATGTGTTTTTTTTTTTTAGTATGACTGTGACATGGTTTGCATTGAGAGCATGTGTCAACACAATCCACTGGAACTGATAGGTCTCAATGGGACCCATATTTTATTATACCTAAATGATTGATCTAAACCATTACCCCACCTTGATAGGTTACATTTTGCATCTAAATTACCCACAAATATTATTTTACATATGTCTGGGATATTGTTAATAAAATCAATTTCACTCGGGGCATGGCCTGCAACGGAGCTGAATGGCAGCCTAATTCCAGAGCTCCGGTACCCTTGTGGACATAGCGGCTAGAATTGGCTCAAAACACTCCAGTTTTTTCTTCCCCCAGCTGGCGATACGGTCTGGGCACCCTTGGAGAGCATGATGGGCAAACGAAAAGGCTCATCCAAGCCACAACGGCTGACGGACTACTTCACACAGCCGCAGCATGGAGGTAGGCAAAATGGCGCCGGACCCTCACCCACCCTGACTCACAAACACAAGCCTGCTCCGCACACAGCAGCATCATCCCCTAAAAATAATGAGTCCTGCGGCAGCCAACACTCCCTCCCTTCCTCCTCACCATCAGGGAGCCCTGCTAAGGCTAAGCTAAAGCTGGATGGCGCTGGATGCAGCCCCACAATGAGCCCTGTAACAAACTCAGGAGATGATACCAGAGAACTCCCTGATTCTATTACTACCTTCACCACTATGAACCATCCTGTGATGGACACTGTCCTTAAAGATATGCTAGTATCTCTCAAAAGCATGTTGCAGGCAGACATGATGAACTGTATGCATAGATTCAGTGGGGAGTTAAGTGCAGTGGAGACCAGGGTGGAGCTTATTGAAAGCAAGATGGGAGAATATGCCTCCACCATAAACGAGTTGGTAGACGCTAATGAGGAACGTGAAGGGGAATCTGCTTGGATTAAAAACAAAATTGCAGATATTGAAGACAGGTCCAGAAGGAACAACCTTAAAATTAGGGGGATCCCTGAATCGGTGCGACCATCAGACCTGCGTTCATGCGCGATAGATCTATTTACTTCCCTTCTGCCTGACCTCTCCAACATAGACGTTACCATTGACAGAATACACCGTTTACCTAAACCATTGTTTCTTCCTAATAGAATTCCCAGAGATGTGATTCTGCGCCTGCACTTTTTTCATGTGAAAGAACAGCTAATGCAAACGATGCGCAAGCAGGAAAACATCCCATCTCTCTACCAACATCTGCAATTCTACACTGGCCTGTCTCAGCATACACTGCAAAAAAGAAGGAATCTGAACACTATCACAAAAGTGCTCAGGAACCATAACATACACTACAGATGGGGTTACCCCACTAAAATCACCATCACCAAACAGGATCAAACGTACATAGTGGACACCCTGGAAAAGGGTATCTCCCTGTTTAAGGATTGGAAGATTCTTCCAGACCACAGTTATGACAGCAATGAAACAACCAATCGACGAACGTCCATCCCAGACTGGAAAACAGTAACGCAAAAGAACGCCAAATCACATAAATAACATCCATTGCAGAATAGGAGTTAATATATGTCCCTATAGAGGGAACCGGGGTAGCCGTTAGGCTTGAACTCATCCCCTAACTTACTTGAACAGCAATTAGCTGCACACAGGTGAAACCCACTAAGTTCCATATGGAGGAATTTTCCCTTATGGTATACTTTGAAGTTTATGGAAAGTTGCAATGTTACTTAACTTGCTATGTTTTCTATGTTTGGCTTTTTTTTCTGTTTTTTTCCTTTTATTTTTGGAGTTACACAACCACCTGTCAAGTCTCCAGCTCATCATGCCGAAGTTTCTTCAATCCACTGAACACAGTCAGCACAAAGATCTGCATGAATATGTATACGGGATGTTCATAATCTCTTCCAGGTTCACAGTGAGTACTCATACCATAAGAAGGATAAAACAATTCTCGCAATGCCCACAAGAGGGAGCTCTTGTCTTATTTATGTTCATACAAAGATCAAATTTGTCATACCTACAAAACCAACCTCATGGCTGTCCAATTTTTATCTATTAACTCCAAAGGGCTTAATCACCCTGTGAAAAGAAAATCCCTTTGCAAAGAAGCATTGACAAATAAATTTGACATTCTATGTGCTCAAGAAACGCACTTTTGTGACACATCCGCTCCAGTGTGCCAAAACAAAAACTTTCCACACACTTTCTTTGCCAATGCAGACTCAAAAGCCAGAGGAGTAATGACTGCAATAAGAGACACTGTAGCGTTTGTTTTACATACGAAACTTGCAGATCCTCAAGGGCGTTACTTGGTTCTGGTGTGCGACCTCAACCAGGTAACGTATACTATTGTAAACGTGGATGACCCAAATAGACACCAAATTCGTTTCTTTCACAAATTTATGAGAAAAATTAACACCCTCGGGAAAGGACTTTTAGTGATCTGTGGAGACTTCAACATAGTACCTGATCCATTCATAGACACAACAACAAAGGTGAAATGCCTAACCACATCTCTTCAGGAAACTCTACACAAAGAGGACTTATATGATGTGTGGCGGTGCTTGCATGCTTGAGAAAAAGTCTTTACGTTCCTCTCCACCCCACATCGTATATACACAAGAATCAACCTATTTTTGGTGGACCAACACACCCTAGTCAAACCGGTTTCTTCAGCCATTAACAACACTACATGGTCGTATCACGCCTCTATAACGCTTTCCATAACAGACGCCTCTACAGTCAACGCAATTCCGATGTGGATGGCTAACTCCTTTCTCATGCAGCAACCAGAAACCAAGTGAATTATTGAGGAACACTTGCAAGAGTTTTTTTCTATAAATGAACCCTCTGTTCAAAACCAATTTACTCAGTGGAATGCTCATAAGGCGTATATATGGGGGATATTCATAAAATTGGGGGTCAGGGCGAAGAGGCAGCGGCAAAAGAAATTACGGGATATCACAGATGAAATTTTCAATTTAGAGTCCAAAAATAAACAGCATTCATCCTCCTCTTTATCCAAGGGATTAAACCAACTGAGATATGATCTCAGACTCCTCTTACTAGAGGAATTTGAAAAAAACACCAAACGACTTAAAATGACCCATTATGTACATGGAAATAGGGCTGGGAAGTCATTAGCACAACAGCTCAAGGGACATAGACGTAAAACCAAAATTCCCTATATCCTGCACCCCACAAACAAAACCAAAATGCAACATCCACAAGATATAACGGATGCCTTCAGCAATTATTATAGCGCCCTCTATAATCTCAAAGATGATGCAGAAACAATCCAACCCACTACTGCAATGATAACTGATTTCTTAAAACAGATCTCGTTACCAATACAGTCCCAGCAGCAAATAGAGTATCTAAACTCACCATTCACTATAGACGAAATCCATAAAACTATAGACTCACTCCCTGCTAACTAATCCCGGGCCCGGATGGGTTTATAGGGGAATATTATCAAACGTATAAACTTCTCTTATCGCCTCATTTGGGCAAAATTTTCAATGCAGCCATGGCCTCTTCCTCCTTTCCTCCAGAAATGCTGAATGCTCTGATAGTGACTTTGCCCAAGCCAGGGAAAGAAACAATCACCCCAGCCAACTTTCGACCCATATCACTATTAAATACCAACTTAAAACTTTATGCTAAAATCATAGCTAACCGCTTAATAGATATTCAACCCCATCTAATTCACTCGGACCAGGCTGGGTTTACTAGGGGGCGTCAGACCTCTGATGCTGCTAGGAGGTTGACAAACATTATTCACATTGCCAAAGCCCAGCGAAGGCCTTCTCTGCTTCTGGCGTTGGATGCAGAGAAGGCCTTTGATAGAGTCCACTGGGGATACTTGAGGAAATTTGGATTCTCTGGAACCATCTTGACAGCAATAATGGCCTTGTACTCGGAACCCTCACCCCGAGTGTATACCTCGGGGGTACTCTCCAAACCATTCAATATAACCAATGGTACCTGCCAAGGTTGCCCTCTCTCCCCCTTAATTTTTAACCTAATCCTAGAACCCTTGGCAACGTATATCAGATCACACCAATGTATCAAAGGCTTCCTAGTTCATAAATCCGAACACATCATTAGCTTATTTGCCAATGACATCATTCTGATGCTTACAGACCCTACAAAATCCCTGGCTTCGGTTCATGACACAATACAAATGTTCAATAAAATTTCCTACTATAAGGTGAACGAGAGCAAATCCTACACATTGAGTATGGGCATACAGTAGGTACACAACTAAAAAACAAACTCAGTTCACGGTTTCCATATACATGGAGTAGTGATGGTGTAAAATATCTAGGAATCACCCTAACCGCATCTCCAGAAAACCTATTTAAGGCCAACTATGTTCCCTTTCTCAGCTCCCTGCAATCAAGACTCCAAGATTTAGCCAAATCTGAACTTTTATGGTCAGGGCGTCTAGCTGCCTTTAAGATGGAGATACTACCTCAACTAATATATTTATTTAGATCACTTCCCATTCCGGTTCCCAATACATATTTTTCCAAAATTCAGTCTTTACTTAATATGTTTTTATGGAAAGGGAGAAAAGCAAGATGGGCCTTTAAAAATTCAGTGGCGTCCAGAAAAGTGGGGGGAGTGGGAAACTTCCTGATTAGGGATTACTATATTGCCTCAATTCTGGCGCAATTGAGAACATGGTTCCCCGAATCACCTAAACCTAGATGGCAGGAATTAGAGGATAGCCAAATTCCAAACAACAATCTTTATGACTATTTAATGGTAAGTACATTCAATCCTACCTGCATCAATTCTCTAGCTCCCTCGATGAAAGCATCACTCCAAACATGGAAAACAATGTTAGAAAAACAAAAATTTAACTCCCACACATCTTTACTACCGATTCCTATCACTAGCCTATCTGGAATCATACCGGATCTCCACATAACTCAATGGGTAGAAAAAGGTATCACGAATATAGAGGATCTTATAATAGGACCCACAAAGAAAACATTTAGAGCATTACAAATTGAATTTGATTTGGAGGATTCTGAACATTATAGATACCTCCAGATTCGTCAGTTCCTCCGAACCAACCCTCCCCTCTCCATACAACTTCCCTGGAGAATACCGCTATACCTTACCAAACACTCCATCAATATCAAAGGTATCTCTCTCTTTTATAATGCTCTAAGCGATAAACTAACATTTACTAAACATTCTCATATCGAAGCTTGGGAACGGGAACTAAAAGAACACTATAACGCTGATCAATGGCAACACGCATTTAAATTACATATGCCTCCTCTAAATGCATTAATTTATGGGAATTATTGCAAAAGATCCTAATGCGATGGTATCTAACACCATATAGAATTTCTAAATTTGACCCTAATACCTCCCCATTGTGTTGGAGGAAATGTAACAATATAGGTACCTTATATCATATATTATGGGAATGTTCAAAAGTACGTATAATTTGGGACAAAGTATTTGATATGCTTGCACAAATAATAAAACAACAATTCCACACAACTCCAGGATTAGCCATTCTATCTCTGGGTATAGACTTGCTTCCTAAAGACACTAGGATGATAACATCCCATGTTTTACTGAGCACCAGGCTAGTAATTACAAGGCATTGGAAAAATCAGGAACCCCCTACAATGAAAGAAATAATTCTGGAGGGGGCAGGAGGCGGAGCCTAGCAGAGCAGACATGCATTGTTAGAGCTCCACACCGCTGAGGAGAGAAGAGAAGGACAAAGCGGAGCCTGCAGGCTCAAAAGGTATCCATTTGAACCTTTTTGCCCCAGGGAACAAACTGTGAAAGTTTGGGCAGGAAATATGGTACTGGGAGGAAACCGTGGCAGAAATAAAAATCACCTCACAAAGAGCTCACAGGCACTCACTGCAGCTGAAGCAGCTCCAGTCACCTCACAAGATACAGCATCAGGGCGCTCTCACAGACAGAAAATGTCACAGCAAGACTCTCCATTTGAGTTAGATACAGAACAAATCCTCTCACAAACTTCTCCACAAGCCTCCTCAGTATCCCCAGTAATATTATTACAATTTGAAAAGATGCTTCATAAGGCTTTAAAACAAACCTCAGACCAAATAACAAAAAGCCTAACCAAAGAAATAAGAGAGCTGGGAAACCGCACCGCAGCCTTAGAAATAAAAATGGATGAAATTGAAATTACAACCCAAGAAAATATAACAGAATTGGAACAATTAAAAGAAGAGAATTTAATACTTCAAACTAAGCTCGAAGATTACGAAAATAGAGCCAGACGTTCAAACTTGCGCATAAGGGGAATACCTGAAACTGTGACAGACCTGCAATCTACTATTACTGCTCTATTACAAGAACTAAAACCAGATATCCCTATTGAACGTTTAGAACTGGACAGAGTACACAGAGCCCTCACAGCCAAAAAGAAAGATGGACCCCCACGTGATATAATCACAAAATTTCATTATTACAGAACGAAAGAACAAATACTAATTGCTGCAAGAGAAAAAAAGGAACTTAATTTTCAAGGACACAATTATCAAATTTTTGCTGACCTATCCCAACTTACTATTACTAAAAGACGATCCATGAAACCCCAACTAATGGAACTGCAACGCCACAACATTATGTATCAATGGGGCTTCCCCTTTTCAGTCAGATTTAACTACCAAGGTACAATTTACAGAAGCAGATCAGCAGATGAACTACAACAAACCCTTTTAAAATTAAATCTGACAGAACCCACAAGCAGCAACACTACCACACGCAGAAGAATGGCGTCATCTTCACCTTCAGGCAGCACCCAGAAAATTTCAGAACAAAATGGGAATCATCATTCTCACAAAAGAGGCCGTTATGCCACATCATCCATGGACCAAGAAGATTCAATGGACTGACATCCTAATTCCTGATATCTCTTCATTTATTATACTAAGAGATGGTTCTCTATAAAAAACCTATATTTATAACTGAATGTAACTGCATTCTGATAGTCACACACTGTGTGGGATCATGTTACATTCCAGTTATATTTCTTATTACTTCTGATTCATATAGCCTTAGAATATATAAGTGAAATAAGGAAATTCTTGTTCAGTTATATATTATCAGGTAATAACAATAGATTTATTACTTTTTAGGACAAATATGTTCAATAATCCAGAAGTAATGGAAGCTTTTTCTTTCTTTTCTTAAAACAAATATATTATTACCTAACTAGTTCCTAGAATTATGTTTTTGTTTATTCTAATCTGAAGCAATACAACCTCAATTTTATGAGTTAACATATCTAAACAGTTACATATGAATAAAATATGTAATTGTTTACTCTAAAAGGGTTAAAATCCCAAAATAATTCAAACTATCTTCATCAATACCAAAGTTATTAACAGTACCTTTCTAACTGAATTATTTAGCCTAGGGCAAGACTAACCATATACAACCACCCTGGAATAAATAATTTCAACAAAAACTATATTCTGCACTCCAATTAATGAAACATCATTTTGATGTCTTTTGACATAGCACTTCTCTCCTGTAAGCGGAAGATCCGTGTACCCCCATTAGCCCTCCTCATTCTCCCAACCATATTATGTGGGAGTGTGACGAAGGCACTTATTCCCCTGAGAGAGATATTTATTCTCTTTCACGGGTAAATTGTGATTACTTGCAAAAAATAATTTATACAATGTATCATCTAATCTCATATGTTTTTTGTTTACTCTTTACTCCAGAATTCACTGGTTTCTTTTCTATCTATTCATCTCTTCAGTCCACACAGGTTGATCTGCGCAGTCAGCTCTGCATAACAAAAAGTAAGTCAAAACTATTTGATCTATTGCCATGGCACCACTGAATATACTTTCCCTGAATGTTCAGGGAATAAATGTCCCTCAAAAAAGGACCAAAGCCTTCCGTACTTTCCATAACAAGAAGGCTCACATAGTATGCCTCCAAGAAACACACTTCACCAAAGATTCTACTCCAAAATATATTTCTCCTTTTTATCAACAAATTTACACGGCTTCTGCCTGTAACAAGCAAAGGGGAACTCTAATTGCATTTCACCGATCCACACCATTCACCTTATCATCAGAAATTAAAGACCCAGAAGGTAGATACCTGATACTCATGGGTTATATAATGGATACAGCAATCACTGTGATTTCCTACTACGCTCCTAACAAACAACCTACACCATTCCTCTCACATATATTACAAGTGATTAATACACACAAAATAGGAACAGTGATAATGTGTGGGGATTCGAACCAGGTCCTCCTCCCATTTCTAGATAAATCACCTTTTACACCATCCAAAATAACCTCTAGATTACCTTTTTCTCAACTTCTTTCCAAATACAATCTGGTAGATTCATGGAGAGAAAGTAACCCAATGAAAAAGAAATTCACTTATTTCTCGCACCCTCATCAAACCTTCACCAGAATAGATCATATTTTTCTAACAATAGGAATGATACCAGAAATTATTGCATCAGATATAATTCCGATTCCGTGGTCTGACCATAATGCAGTATACACTACTATAGCCTCAGCCATACCAAAAGCGCATGACCCAACGTGGTACTTACCGGACATAATGCTCAAACACCCACTACATCAGATGGCCATTGAACAAGCTTTAAAGGAATACATATCAATTAATAATACAACAGACATCTCCCCAATAACACTGTGGGAAGCTCATAAGCCTGTCTTACGTGGTATTTAAACGGGAACGCAAAAATCTAGCAAAAAAACTAGAACTCAATTTTAATGCAGCCTACATATCATTTCAAGATAATCCATCTCAGAGTACAAAATCTCATCTGGAAAAATCTAGATTGGAATACGATCTATTTCTCACTGAGTCAGTTGATAAATCCCTCAAACGCTCCAAACACAATTTCTACATGAATACAAACAAACCAGGTACATATTTGGCTCGGGCATTAAATTCAACTAACAAATCTTTCAAACCAATACGTTTGAAATTATCAAAAAATGTTTACACTTGTAATCCAGTTAAAATAGTCCATAAATTTCACTCACATCTCGCAACTTTATACAAGACAAACAATGAATTTAATCCTACAGAGGCTGAATCCTTCTTCTCAAAAATAACCTTACCTGAGTTATCTCAGAATCAAAAAAGCAGTTTGGATGAGCCTATAACTATAGATGAAGTTGCTAACGCCATAAAAGACCTAAAACTTAACAAAAGACCAGGCCCAGACGGCTACTCGGCTTTATACTATAAAACATTCTCAGAAATACTCTCTCCCATTCTCACTGAAACTTTTAACAAACTTCTAGATGGACATTCTTTTCGGCAAGAAACACTAATGGCAATTGTTTGTATGATCCCAAAACCCCTTTCTGATGATACTTCCTGTGTGAATTATCGGCCTATCTCTCTGTTAAACCTCGATATTAAATTATTAGCAAAAATAATAGCAAAACGCCTCAATAGCATTATAGGAAAATTAATACATAGAGATCAAGTAGGCTTCATGCCAAATAGACAGGCAGGCGATAATATACGCAGGGCAGTGTTATTGGCACATATTGCTAAAAAACGGAAAATCCCTTTATGTTTTCTATCTCTCGATATTAAGAGGGCATTTGACACAGTATCCTGGCAATATATGCAATATTCATTACAAAAATGGGGTTTTGGACCCCACTTTTTAACATGGATCAAAGCATTATATAATAAACCCAAAGCCTATATAAAATATGCTGGATACAAATCTGAAGCCTTTAATATCGAAAGAGGTACCCGACAGGGTTGCCCATTATCTCCCTTATTATTTGCCCTTATACTCGAACCCATGGCCCAATACATCAGAACAAACCAAACTATAACTGGCATTGAAGTAGGAGGTATTACACACAAATTATGTATATTTGCAGACGATATATTACTTTTTCTATCATCACCACAGGTCTCTGGTCCTAACTTAATACCAGCTCTTGATGGATTTGCAGCCCTATCCGGCCTTATGATTAATCCCAAGAAATGCCTAGTGCTTAATATTTCACTCACAAACATGGAGTTGATCCCGGCTAGGGCTGCACTCCCATTCACATGGGCAGAAAAATCAATCCCATATCTTGGAATTCATTTAACAGCATCTCATTCTGACTTATTCTCAACCAATTATCCTCCTGTATTAAGACAGATCACAAATCTAATAAAACAATGGTCGCAACTTCCTTTATCCTGGATAGGGAAGATTAATGCAATCAAAATGACTATTCTACCCAAATTGCTTTATCTATTCAGAGTCCTCCCTATTCCAATTCCTTCCTATTTTTTGAGAATAGTACAAAAAAGAGCAACTTCGTTTATATGGGGCTCTTCTAAACCACGTATACCTATACACACACTACATCTTCCCAAAAATAAAGGAGGCCTGGGATACCCTAATTTTACTAACTACTACAGAGCAGCACATTTGGCCAGTCTGTCCAAATACCATGCAAAACAGGAAATCCCATTATGGGTATTTATAGAGGCTTCAGAAAATGACCCTCTATTAATATCAAATTTATTATGGCTTGATCCTAAAGACCGCTTTAAAATTCATAATCCCATAACTAAACACTTCTTATCTCTCTGGGATAAACTAAAAACCAAATATCAGTTACAATCTCCACACAATCCTCTCCTTTCTTTTATCAGAAATCCGGCCTTTTATCCGGCATGGATCTACCCAAATTCTTTTAAAGCTTGGACAACATCAGGCATTCAGACACTAAATGACTTCATAGCATCTAAATCATTCCTTTCATTCCCATCGCTTAGAGAAAAATATGATCTACCAAACTCTGAGATATTTAGATATCTCCAAATCAAAAATTTCTATACACCATTCCTAAAGGGGGATACACCATTATCCCAATTATCCATTTTTGAATCAATCTGTACAAAAGATCCATTTGCTAAAGGTACAATTTCATCACTTTATAATCAATTCTATGGAGTAGCAAATCTTAATAGACCCTCTTACGTTCAGAGGTGGGAGGAGGACCTGGGACGAACTTTAGAAGACACGGACTGGTCTAATATATGGCTCACATCTAAGTCATCTTCACCCAACATCTTGGCACTGGAGACAAATTATAAAGTCCTAGCTCGCTGGTACCTTGTACCCGCTAGAGTGGCAAAATATTCACCTAATACCTCAACTCTTTGTTTTCGAGGATGCCCAGAAATAGGCACATATTTACACATATGGTGGACGTGCCCAGTAATCCAAACCTTCTGGAAGGAAGTCTTCGTGATTGCATCTAAAATATTTAAAAAAATAATACAACCAGATCTATATTTAACTTTACTTAATCTAAAACCGGAATGGTTAACACTCTCTCAATTCAAACTTATGATCCAACTAATAACGGCTGCAAAACAAACAGTGGCCAAGGCATGGAAATCTCCTACATTGGTACTAGCAGAAACAATTCACAGAATGAATAATACAATGTCCCATGCTAAGATGGTAGCCATCGATCAAAATCAAATTCCAAAATTTGAAAAACTTTGGCATCCTTGGATAAAACAACAGTTCCTGTCAAATTTCAATGACTCTGTCCTGTTGCCATGGTAACAGATTAAATGACTTACAGAGACACCCATTCTAAGGCTTCAAAGAGAACTAAAAAGAATAATAAACTGACGAGCGGGACAACCTTGTGGACCATACCTCTACCTTTCAACCCTTTTTCTTCTTTCTCTTTCCTTTTCTCCACCTTACGATTAAAGCTCATTATCAGAATTTATTTGACCTATATACACTCTACTTGTAAACAATATGTATAGTAGGTATAAATCATTTAAATACCTAAAAAGTAACTAAGGAAATTATATATATATCTTTAAGTTAGGTTTACGTGAACCCAATGTTTAATATTTGAAATTTCATGATATTTACCTATATAAACCCTACTGTAAAACAATGAGCTTACTTTATAGATCCTTGTAAACTTACTTTATGTATCTTTATGTATCTTTATAACAATGTATACTCAATAAACTTCTTTTGACAAGGAAATAATTCTAACAACTAATACACACGTCACTTATGAAATTATGTTCGCCTCATCCCAGGGCAAATTTCAAGCATTACATACACAATGGAAACCGTGGACTGACTGGTATAAATCAAAAAATTCTGAGTGCTGTTGATGATTTAAGAACAATCACACTTGAAGAGCTATGTACACACACATCTTGTTTGACTCCAATTATTATTTAGTTTTATTTAATTTTATTTAATTTTCTTTTCTTCTTTCATTAATGTTTAATACGCAGTGTAATCTCTCTCAAATAGCAGTATTTCTTGCTCAAAACAATCACTACACCCTACTCAAGATGGGTAAGTTTATAAGTCTTGCAAATCCTGTACCAAGTGTTAATCCATTCATAGGGTTGCTGAGTCTTCCCCTCCCAGGTCACAGCGTGAACCCATAAGGGGTGTCGGAAGGGGAGGACTCACCCTATCTTAATATAATAATAGTAAACAAGGATTTGGAGATACCACATGATATCCCATCAACTTTTACAATTTACACTGTACAAGGGCTTACATACTGCTAGGATATATACAAACACAGATGCTACTTTTGAAATGTTTGTATCATTTGTCACTGTATTATACCGTTTTGATGGTATATTTTTGTATCTTTATTTTGATAAAATTCAATAAAAAACTATTGAAATTAAAATCAATTTCACTCACATACAACCTCTTCCTAACTGCTAAGGTTAAATAGAGGGGTATAGCTTTCACTAATACATTGTTCCTATTTTATATTCTAGGAAGTCCAATGCAAACATCAGAAAGCTCTGCTGAAATGTCAATGAACATATTGAAAAAATCAACGGACACAGATATTTTGTATGGTGCAGTAACAGAAGATTTTACAGACACTTATGAGACAATAGATACAACAGGGGATACAACAGGGGATACAACAGAGGATACAACAGGGGATACAACAGGGGATACAACAGAGGATACAACAGGGGATACAACAGGGGATACAACAGAGCATATAACAGAGCATACAACAGAGGATACAACAGAGGATACAACAGAGCATACCACAGTGCATACAACAGAGAATACAACAGAGGATACAACAGGGGATACAACAGAGCATACAACAGAGCATACAACAGAGGATACAACAGAGGATACAACAGAGTATACAACAGTGCATACAACAGAGAATACAACAGAGGATACAACAGAGCATATAACAGAGCATACAACAGAGGATACAACAGGGGATACAACAGAGCATATAACAGAGCATACAACAGAGGATACAACAGAGGATACAACAGAGTATACAACAGTGCATACAACAGAGGATACAACAGAGCATATAACAGAGGATACATTAGAGGATACAACAGAGGATACAACAGTACATACAACTGAGCATACAACAGAGCATACAACAGAATATACAACAGAGGATACAACAGAGCACATAACAGAGCATACAACAGAGGATACAACAGAGCATACAACAGAGCATACAACAGTGCATACAACAGAACATATAACAGAGCATACAACAGAGGATACAACAGAGCATACAACAGAGGATACAACAGAGCATACAACAGTGCATACAACAGAGCACACAACAGAGCAAACAACAGAGAATACAACAGAGGATACAACAGAGCATACAACAGAGCATACAACAGAGGATACAACAGAGCATACAACAGAGCATACAACAGAGGATACAACAGGGGATACAACAGGGGATACAACAGAGCATACAACAGGGGATACAACAGAGCATACAACAGAGCATACAACAGAGGATACAACAGGGGATACAACAGAGCATACAACAGTGCATACAACAGAGGATACAACAGGGAATAAAACAGAGCATACAACAGAGGATACAACAGAGGATACAACAGAGTATACAACAGAGCATACAACAGAGGATACAACAGAGCATACAGCAGAGTATACAACAGGGGATACAACAGAGCATATAACAGAGCATACAACAGAGGATACAAAAGAGAATACAACAGTGCATATAACTGAGCATACAACAGAGCATACAACAGAATATACAACAGGGGATACAACAGAGCATATAATAGAGCATACAACAGAGGATACAACAGAGCATACAACAGAGCATACAACAGAGTATACAACAGGGGATACAACAGAGCATATAACAGAGGATACATTAGAGGATACAACAGAGCACACAACAGAGCATACAAAGGTACATACAACTGAGCATACAACAGAGCATACAACAGAATATACAACAGGGAATACAACAGAGCATATAACAGAGCATACAAGAGTGCATACAACAGAGCATACAACAGAGGATACAACAGGGGATACAACAGAGCATACAACAGTGCATACAACAGAGCATACAACAGAGGATATAACAGGGGATACAACAGAGCATATAACAGAGCATACAACAGAGGATACAACAGAGCATACAACAGAGCATACAACAGAGTATACAACAGGGGATACAACAGAGCATACAACAGAGCATACAACAGTGCATACAACAGAGCACACAACAGAGCACACAACAAAGCATACAACAGAGGATACAACAGAGCATACAACAGAGCATACAACAGAGCATACAACAGAGGATACAACAGAGGGTACAACGGAGCATACAACAGAGCATATAACAGAGCATACAACAGAGCATACAGCAGAGGATACAACAGGGGATACAACAGGGGATACAACAGTGCATACAACAGAGGATACAACAGGGGATACAACAGGGGATACAACAGAGCATACAACAGAGCATAAACCAGAGGATACAACAGAGGATACAACAGAGCATACAACAGTGCATACAACAGAGGCTACAGCAGGGGATACAACAGAGGATACAACAGTGCATACAACAGAGGATACAACAGGTGATATAACAGGGGATACAACAGAGCATACAACAGGGGATACAACAGCTGGTCCTGAGATTACATCATATACGTCAACTGTGCTGGATTCAACAACTGAAAAAGCAGGAACTTCTACTTTGTCTGATGCAACAACAGAAGCCTCACCCAGCGATGATCCAACTGCAGTAGATTTAACATCAGTCTCTGTAACAACCAAACAACCTGAAACAAGCACAGCAGAATTATCCAGTGTTTCTGACACAACAGCAGAAACAACACTTTTTCCAGAAACAGCTACATCAGACATAGCAACTGGACACAGTACAACAATTGAAAACACAGAAACATTGATCACATTTGATGCAACAGCAGCAACGTCACTCCACCCAGACACATCTACAGAAGATTTAACAGTTGTTCCAGAGACAACAGCAGATACAAGCCTGGTTTCCGGCATAACCACCAAATTGTCAAGTGTGCCTAATGGAACAACAGACACAACACTTTTTACAGTCACCACGGCAGATATAACACCGACTCCAGAAATAAGCACAACAGATGTTAAGACTGCATCTGATACAACAGCAGAAACAACAATGGAAACTTTTGCTCCTGGCACAGTCACATCAGACATATCAACTGTATCCCTTTTCCCTACAGACGCTTTCACAGTTGTTCTTTTGACAACAGAGGATTCAATAGCAGATACAACGCTGGCTTTAGAAACAGACACAACAAATGAAGAGACTGTGCCTGACACAACAGAACAAACAACTAAGGAAATCCTTGTATCTGGTACAGCTACATCAGAAGTATCAACGTTTTTTGATACATCAGCTGAAACAATTGTTACAGTTACACCTACTATAGAAACACATATGACGTCTGATACAACTGTAAAAATAACACCTGCTCCTGAGACTACATCAGATGTATACACTGCACTGGATTCAACAAGTGAAAAATCAAAAACTACTACTTTCTCTGGCACAACACCAGAAACATCACCCAGTGTTGACACAACTGAAGGAGATTTAACAACAGTTCCCGAAACAGCAGAAGAAACAACAATGGTTCCTGAAACAAGCACATCTGAATTGTCCAGTGTATCTAAAACAACAGAAGAAACAGCAAATGTTCCAGAAACTACTTCGGAAATATCAACTATACTTGATACGACTGAAAAAGCAGAAACATTTTTCACAACTGATGCAACAACAGAAAAGTCACTCGACCCTGATACAACTTCACCAATTGTTCCTGAAACAACTAAAAAAGCAGAAACATCTGCCCTGTCTGAGCCAACAGCAGAAACATCCATACCTCTTGGAAACACCACAGCATATTTAACAATCATTCCTGAGACAACAGGGGACATATCACTAGCTTCTTCGACAGCTAAAGCGTCAAGTGTGCTTGACACAACAGAAGCACCACTTGTTCCTGAAACAACAAAAACAGATCTGACCACTGTACTTGATACATCGACTGAAAATGCAGAAACAGTAACCCCAACTGATGAAAAAGAAGAAACATCATTCTACTCTGACTCAACTACAGGAGATTTAACAAATGTTCCTGAGACAACAGCAGACATAACACCAGATATTGAAACAACAATGGCTGAGGTGTCAAGTGTGCCTGTTTCTGAAACAGCCACATTAGACATAAGGACCACACTTGTTACAACAACTGTAAAAGCTGAAGTGTCTACCATGTCTCATACAACATCAGAGACATCGCCTCACCCTGAAACTACTAGAGGGGAAATAACAACTCTTACTGATACCACAGCTGATACAACACTGGATTTGGAAACAGGCGCAATAGAAGTGTCAACTGCCCTTGATATTTCAACCGAAACAACAGTCCTAATAGTTACATCAACTGAAGAAACACACACTTTGTCTGATACAACTGTAGAAATGTTTGATCCTGAGAAAACTACATCAGAAACATCTACTGTACTCGATAAAACTGAAAAAGCAGAAACATCTACTTTGTCTGGCATGACAACAGAAACCTCAACCATCGATGACCCAACAGCAGCAGATTTCACAACAGTTTCTGAAACAGGGGAAGAAAAAACACTGGTTCCTGAAACAAGCACAACCAAGTTGTCCAGCATATCTGAAACAACAACAGAAACAATTGTTTCAAAAACAGTTACATCAGACTTAACAAATGTTCCGGAGAAAACAGCAATCATAACCCCAGATTTTGAAGCAACAATGGCTGAGTTGTCAAGTGTGCCTGTTTCTGAAACAGCCACATTAGATATAACTACCACACTTGATACAACAACTGTAAAAGCTGAAATGTCTACCATGTCTCATACAACATCAGAGACATCACTTCACCCTGAAACTACTACTGTAGAATTACCGACTCTTGCTGACACCCCAGCTGATACAACAGTAGATTTGGAAACAGGCGCAATAGAAGTGTCGACTGCCCTTGATATTTCAACTGAAACAACAGTCCTAATAGTTACACTGACTGAAGAAACACACACTTTGTCTGATACAACTATAGAAACGTTTGATCCTGAGACATCTACACCAGAAACATCTACTGTACTCGATACAACTGAAAAAGAAAAAACATCTAGTTTGCCTGGCATGCCAACAGAAACCTCCACCAGTGTTGACCCAACTGCAGCAGATTTTACAACAGTTTCTGAAACAGGGGAAGATAAAACACTGGTTCCTGAAACAAGCACAACCGAGTTGTCCAGCATATCTGAAACAACAACAGAAACAATTGTTTCAAAAACAGTTACAGCAGACTTAACAAATGTTCCTGAGACAACAGCAGATATAACACCAGATTTTGAAGCAACAATAGCTGAGGTGTCAAGTGTGCCTGTTTCTGAAACAGCCACATTAGATACAACAACCACACTTCATACAACAACTGTAATAGCTGAAATGTCTACCATGTCTCATACAAGATCAGAGACAACACTTCACCCTGAAACTACTACAGTGGAATTACCCACTCTTGCTGAAACCCCAGCTGATATAACAGTAAATTTGGAAACAGGTGCAATAGAAGTGTCGACTGCCCTTGATATTTCAACTGAAACAACAGTCCTAATAGTTACACCGACTGAAGAAACAGACACTCTGCCTGATACAACCATGGAAACATTTGCTCCTGAGAAAACTACAACAGAAAGATCTACTGTACTCGATACAACTGAAAAAGCAGAAACATCTACTTTGTCTGGCATGACAACAGATACCTCAACCATTGATGACCCAACAGCAGCAGATTTCACAACAGTTTACGAAACAGGGGAAGAAAAAACACTGGTTCCTGAAACAAGCATAACTGAGTTGTCCAGCATATCTGAAACAACAGCAGAAACAATTGTTTCAAAAACAGTTACATCAGACTTAACAAATGTTCCTGAGACAACAGCAGGCATAACACCAGATTCTGAAGCAACAATGGCTGAGGTGTCAAGTGTGCCTGTTTCCGAAACAGCCACATTAGATATAACAACCACACTTCATACAACAACTGTAAAAGCTGAAATGTCTACCTTGTCTCATACAACATCAGAGACATCACTTCACCCTGAAACGACTACAGTAAAATTACCAACTCTTGCTGACACCCCAGCTGATACAACAGTAGATTTGGAAACAGGTGCAATAGAAGTGTCGACTGCCCTTGATATTTCAACTGAAACAACAGTCCTAATAGCTACATCGACTGAAGAAACACACACTTTGTCTGATACAACTGTAGACATTTTTGATCCTGAGAAAACTACAACAGAAACATCTACTGCACTCGATACAACTGAAAAAACAGAAATATCTACTTTGTCTGGCATGACAACAGAAACCTCAACCATCGATGACCCAACAGCAGCAGATTTCACAACAGTTTCTGAAACAGGGGAAGAAAAAACACTGGTTCCTGAAACAAGCACAACTGAGTTGTCCAGCATATCTAAAACAACAGCAGAAACAATTGTTTCAAAAACAATTACATCAGACTTAACAAATGTTCCTGAGACAACAGCAGACATAACACCAGATTTTGAAGCAACAATGGCTGAGGTGTCAAGTGTGCCTGTTTCTGAAACAGCCACATTAGATATAACTACCACACTTTATACAACAACTGTAAAAGCTGAAATGTCTACCATATCTCATACAACATCAGAGACATCACTTCACCCTGAAACTACTACAGTAAAATTACCAACTCTTGCTGACACCCCAGCTGATACAACAGTAGATTTGGAAACAGGCGCAATAGAAGTGTCGACTGCCCTTGTTATTTCAACCGAAACAACAGTTCTAATATCTACATCGACTGAAGAAACACACACTTTGTCTGATACAACTGTAGAAATGTTTGATCCTGAGACTTCTACACCAGAAACATCTACTGTACTCGATACAACTGAAAGAGAAGAAACATCTAGTTTGCCTAGCATGCCAACAGAAACTTCAAGCAGTGTTGACCCAACTGCAGCAGATTTTACAACAGTTTCTGAAACAGCAGAAGATAAAACACTGGTTCCTGAAACAAGCACAAGTGAGTTGTCCAGCATATCAGAAACAACAGTAGAAACAACAATTGTTCCAAAAACAGCTACATCAGACTTAACAAATGTTCCTGAGACAACAGTAGACATTACAACAGATTTTGAAACAACAATGGCTGAGGTGTCAAGTGTGCCTTTTTCTGAAACAGCAACATTAGATATAACTACCACACTTGATACAAAAAGTGTAAAAGCCGAAATGTCTACCATGTCTCATACAATATCAGAAACATCACTTCACCCTGAAACTACTACAGTGGAATTACCAACTCTTGCTGAAACCCCAGCTGATATAACAGTAGATTTTGAAACAGGCGCAATAGAAGTGTTGACTACCCCTGATATTTCAACTGTAACAACAGTTCTAATAGTTACACCGACTGAAGAAACACACACTCTGCCTGATGCAACCATGGAAACGTTTGCTCCTGAGACAACTACACCAGAAAGATCAACTGTGCTCGATACAACTGAAAAAGCAGAAACATCTAATTTGCCTGGCATGACCATGGAAACCTCAACCATTGATGACCCAACAGCAGCAGATTTCACAACAGTTTCTGAAACAGGAGACGAAAAAACACTGATTCCTGAAACAAGCACAACTGAGTTGTCCAGCATATCCAAAACAACAGCAGAAACAATTGTTTCAAAAACAGTTACATCAGATTTAACAAATGTTCCGGAGACAACAGCAGACATAACACCAGATTTTGAAACAACAATGGCTGAGGTGTCAAGTGTGCCTGTTTCTGAAACAGCCACATTAGATATAACTACCACACTTGATACAACAACTGTAAAAGCTGAAATGTCTACCATGTCTCATACAACATCAGAGACATCACTTCACCCTGAAACTACTACAGTGGAATTACCAACTCTTGCTGAAACCACAGCTGATATAACAATAGATTTTGAAACAGGCGCAATAGAAGTGTCAACTACCCTTGATATTTCAACTGAAACAACAATTCTAATAGTTACACAGACTGAAGAAACACACACTCTGCCTGATACAACCATGGAAACGTTTGCTCCTGAGACAACTACACCAGAAAGATCTACTGTACTCGATACAACTGAAAAAGCAGAAACATCTACTTTGCCTGGCATGACAATGGAAATCTCAACCCTAGATGACACAACTGCAGCAGATTTCACAACAGTTTCTGAAACAGGGGAAGAAAAAACAATGGTTCCTGAAACAAGCACAACTGAGTTGTCCAGCAAATCTAAAACAACAGCAGAAACAATTGTTTCAAAAACAGTTACATCAGACTTCACAAATGTTCCTGAGACAACAGCAGATATAACATCGGATTTTGAAACAACAATGTCTGAGGTATCAAGTATGCCAGTTTCTGAAACAGCCACATTGGATATAACAACCACACTTTATACAAAAACTGTAAAAGCTGAAATGTCTACCATGTCTCATACAACATCAGAGACATCACTTCACCCTGAAACTACTACAGTGGAATTACCAACTGTTGCTGAAACCCCAGCTGATATAACAGTAGATTTTGAAACAGGCGCAATAGAAGTGTCGACTACCCTTGATATTTCAACTGAAACAACGGTTCTAATAGTTACACCGACTGAAGAAACACACACTCTGCCTGATACAACCATGGAAACATTTGCTCCTGAGACAACTACACCAGAAAAATCTACTGTACTCGATACAACTGAAAAAGCAGAAACATCTAATTTGCCTGGCATGACAACTGAAACCTCAACCATGGATGACCCAACTGCATTAGATTTCACAACAGTTTCTGAAACAGGAGACGAAAAAACACTGATTCCTGAAACAAGCACAACTGAGTTGTCCAGCATATCTAAACCAACAGCAGAAACAATTGTTTCAAAAACAGTTACATCAGACTTAACAAATGTTCCTGAGACAACAACAGATATAACACCGGATTTTGAAACAACAAAGGATGAGGTGTCAAGTGTGCCTTTTTCTGAAGCAGCCACATTGGATATAACAACCACACTTTATACAACAACTGTAAAAGATGAAATGTCTACCATGTCTCATATAATATCAGAGACATCACTTCACCCTGAAACTACTAGAGTGGAATTAACAACTCTTGGTGACACCACAGCTGATACAACACTAGATTCTGAAACAGGCACAATAGAAGTGTCGACTGTCCTTGATACTTCAGCTGAAACAACAGTCTTAGTAGTTACACCAACTGTAGAAACACACACTTTGCCTGATACAACCGTGGAAACGTTTGCTCCTGAGAAAATTACACCAGAAAGATCTACTGTATTGGATACAACTGAAAAAGCAGAAACATCTACTTTGCCTGGCATGACAATGGAAATCTCAACCCTAGATGACACAACTGCAGCAGATTTCACAACAGTTTCTGAAACAGGGGAAGAAAAAACAATGGTTCCTGAAACAAGCACAACTGAGTTGTCCAGCAAATCTAAAACAACAGCAGAAACAATTGTTTCAAAAACAGTTACATCAGACTTCACAAATGTTCCTGAGACAACAGCAGATATAACATCGGATTTTGAAACAACAATGTCTGAGGTATCAAGTATGCCAGTTTCTGAAACAGCCACATTGGATATAACAACCACACTTTATACAACAACTGTAAAAGCTGAAATGTCTACCATGTCTCATAGAACATCAGAGACATCACTTAACCTTGGAACTACTAGAGAGGAATTAACAACTCTTGGTGACACCACAGCTGATACAACACTAGATTCTGAAACAGGCGCAATAGAAGTGTCGACTACCCTTGATATTTCAACTGAAACAACGGTTCTAATAGTTACACCGACTGAAGAAACACACACTCTGCCCGATACAACCATGGAAACATTTGCTCCTGAGACAACTATACCAGAAAGATCTACTGTACTCGATACAACTGAAAAAGCAGAAACATCTAATTTGCCTGACATGACAAGTGAAATCTCAACCCTAGATGACATAACTGCAGCAGATTTCACAACAGTTTCTGAAACAGGGGAAGAAAAAACAATGGTTCCTGAAACAAGCACAACTGAGTTGTCCAGCATATCTAAAACAACAGCAGAAACAATTGTTTCAAAAACAGTTACATCAGACTTCACAAATGTTCCTGAGACAACAGCAGATATAACACTGGATTTTGAAACAACAATGTCTGAGGTATCAAGTATGCTCGTTTCTGAAACAGCCACACTGGATATAACAGCCACACTTTATACAACAACTGTAAAAGATGAAATGTCTACCATGTTTCAAACAACATCAGAGACATCACTTAACCCTGAAACTACTAGAGTGGAATTAACAACTCTTGGTTACACCACAGCTGATACAACACTAGATTCTGAAACAGGCGCAATAGAAGTGTCGACTGTCCTTGATACTTCAGCTGAAACAACAGTCTTAATAGTTACACCAACTGTAGAAACACACACTTTGCCTGATACAACCGTGGAAACGTTTGCTCCTGAGACAGCTACACCAGAAAGATCTACTGCACTGCATACAACTGAAAAAGCAGAAACATCTACTTTGCCTGGCATGACAACGGAAATCTCAACCCTAGATGACACAACTGCAGCAGATTTCACAACAGTTTCTGAAACAGGGGAAGAAAAAACAATGGTTCCTGAAACAAGCACAACTGAGTTTTCCAGCAAATCTAAAACAACAGCAGAAACAATTGTTTCAAAAACAGTTACATCAGACTTCACAAATGTTCCTGAGACAACAGCAGACATAACATCGGATTTTGAAACAACAATGTCTGAGGTATCAAGTATGCCCGTTTCTGAAACAGCCACATTGGATATAACAACCACACTTTATACAACAACTGTAAAAGATGAAATGTCTACCATGTCTCATAGAACATCAGAGACATCACTTCACCCTGAAACTACTAGAGTGGAATTAACAACTCTTGGTGACACCACAGCTGATACAACACTAGATTCTGAAACAGGCGCAATAGAAGTGTCGACTGTCCTTGATACTTCAGCTGAAACAACAGTCTTAATAGTTACACCAACTGTAGAAACACACACTCTGCCTGATACAACCGTGGAAACGTTTGCTCCTGAGACAGTTACACCAGAAAGATCTACTGCACTGCATACAACTGAAAAAGCAGAAACATCTACTTTGCCTGGCATGACAACGGAAATCTCAACCCTAGATGACACAACTGCAGCAGATTTCACAACAGTTTCTGAAACAGGGGAAGAAAAAACAATGGTTCCTGAAACAAGCACAACTGAGTTGTCCAGCAAATCTAAAACAACAGCAGAAACAATTGTTTCAAAAACAGTTACATCAGACTTCACAAATGTTCCTGAGACAACAGCAGATATAACATCGGATTTTGAAACAACAATGTCTGAGGTATCAAGTATGCCAGTTTCTGAAACAGCCACATTGGATATAACAACCACACTTTATACAAAAACTGTAAAAGCTGAAATGTCTACCATGTCTCATACAACATCAGAGACATCACTTCACCCTGAAACTACTACAGTGGAATTACCAACTGTTGCTGAAACCCCAGCTGATATAACAGTAGATTTTGAAACAGGCGCAATAGAAGTGTCGACTACCCTTGATATTTCAACTGAAACAACGGTTCTAATAGTTACACCGACTGAAGAAACACACACTCTGCCTGATACAACCATGGAAACATTTGCTCCTGAGACAACTACACCAGAAAAATCTACTGTACTCGATACAACTGAAAAAGCAGAAACATCTAATTTGCCTGGCATGACAACTGAAACCTCAACCATGGATGACCCAACTGCATTAGATTTCACAACAGTTTCTGAAACAGGAGACGAAAAAACACTGATTCCTGAAACAAGCACAACTGAGTTGTCCAGCATATCTAAACCAACAGCAGAAACAATTGTTTCAAAAACAGTTACATCAGACTTAACAAATGTTCCTGAGACAACAACAGATATAACACCGGATTTTGAAACAACAAAGGATGAGGTGTCAAGTGTGCCTTTTTCTGAAGCAGCCACATTGGATATAACAACCACACTTTATACAACAACTGTAAAAGATGAAATGTCTACCATGTCTCATATAATATCAGAGACATCACTTCACCCTGAAACTACTAGAGTGGAATTAACAACTCTTGGTGACACCACAGCTGATACAACACTAGATTCTGAAACAGGCGCAATAGAAGTGTCGACTGTCCTTGATACTTCAGCTGAAACAACAGTCTTAATAGTTACACCAACTGTAGAAACACACACTTTGCCTGATACAACCGTGGAAACGTTTGCTCCTGAGAAAATTACACCAGAAAGATCTACTGTATTGGATACAACTGAAAAAGCAGAAACATCTACTTTGCCTGGCATGACAATGGAAATCTCAACCCTAGATGACACAACTGCAGCAGATTTCACAACAGTTTCTGAAACAGGGGAAGAAAAAACAATGGTTCCTGAAACAAGCACAACTGAGTTGTCCAGCAAATCTAAAACAACAGCAGAAACAATTGTTTCAAAAACAGTTACATCAGACTTCACAAATGTTCCTGAGACAACAGCAGATATAACATCGGATTTTGAAACAACAATGTCTGAGGTATCAAGTATGCCAGTTTCTGAAACAGCCACATTGGATATAACAACCACACTTTATACAACAACTGTAAAAGCTGAAATGTCTACCATGTCTCATAGAACATCAGAGACATCACTTAACCTTGGAACTACTAGAGAGGAATTAACAACTCTTGGTGACACCACAGCTGATACAACACTAGATTCTGAAACAGGCGCAATAGAAGTGTCGACTACCCTTGATATTTCAACTGAAACAACGGTTCTAATAGTTACACCGACTGAAGAAACACACACTCTGCCCGATACAACCATGGAAACATTTGCTCCTGAGACAACTATACCAGAAAGATCTACTGTACTCGATACAACTGAAAAAGCAGAAACATCTAATTTGCCTGACATGACAAGTGAAATCTCAACCCTAGATGACATAACTGCAGCAGATTTCACAACAGTTTCTGAAACAGGGGAAGAAAAAACAATGGTTCCTGAAACAAGCACAACTGAGTTGTCCAGCATATCTAAAACAACAGCAGAAACAATTGTTTCAAAAACAGTTACATCAGACTTCACAAATGTTCCTGAGACAACAGCAGATATAACACTGGATTTTGAAACAACAATGTCTGAGGTATCAAGTATGCTCGTTTCTGAAACAGCCACACTGGATATAACAGCCACACTTTATACAACAACTGTAAAAGATGAAATGTCTACCATGTTTCAAACAACATCAGAGACATCACTTAACCCTGAAACTACTAGAGTGGAATTAACAACTCTTGGTTACACCACAGCTGATACAACACTAGATTCTGAAACAGGCGCAATAGAAGTGTCGACTGTCCTTGATACTTCAGCTGAAACAACAGTCTTAATAGTTACACCAACTGTAGAAACACACACTTTGCCTGATACAACCGTGGAAACGTTTGCTCCTGAGACAGCTACACCAGAAAGATCTACTGCACTGCATACAACTGAAAAAGCAGAAACATCTACTTTGCCTGGCATGACAACGGAAATCTCAACCCTAGATGACACAACTGCAGCAGATTTCACAACAGTTTCTGAAACAGGGGAAGAAAAAACAATGGTTCCTGAAACAAGCACAACTGAGTTTTCCAGCAAATCTAAAACAACAGCAGAAACAATTGTTTCAAAAACAGTTACATCAGACTTCACAAATGTTCCTGAGACAACAGCAGACATAACATCGGATTTTGAAACAACAATGTCTGAGGTATCAAGTATGCCCGTTTCTGAAACAGCCACATTGGATATAACAACCACACTTTATACAACAACTGTAAAAGATGAAATGTCTACCATGTCTCATAGAACATCAGAGACATCACTTCACCCTGAAACTACTAGAGTGGAATTAACAACTCTTGGTGACACCACAGCTGATACAACACTAGATTCTGAAACAGGCGCAATAGAAGTGTCGACTGTCCTTGATACTTCAGCTGAAACAACAGTCTTAATAGTTACACCAACTGTAGAAACACACACTCTGCCTGATACAACCGTGGAAACGTTTGCTCCTGAGACAGTTACACCAGAAAGATCTACTGCACTGCATACAACTGAAAAAGCAGAAACATCTACTTTGCCTGGCATGACAACGGAAATCTCAACCCTAGATGACACAACTGCAGCAGATTTCACAACAGTTTCTGAAACAGGGGAAGAAAAAACAATGGTTCCTGAAACAAGCACAACTGAGTTGTCCAGCAAATCTAAAACAACAGCAGAAACAATTGTTTCAAAAACAGTTACATCAGACTTCACAAATGTTCCTGAGACAACAGCAGATATAACATCGGATTTTGAAACAACAATGTCTGAGGTATCAAGTATGCCAGTTTCTGAAACAGCCACATTGGATATAACAACCACACTTTATACAAAAACTGTAAAAGCTGAAATGTCTACCATGTCTCATACAACATCAGAGACATCACTTCACCCTGAAACTACTACAGTGGAATTACCAACTGTTGCTGAAACCCCAGCTGATATAACAGTAGATTTTGAAACAGGCGCAATAGAAGTGTCGACTACCCTTGATATTTCAACTGAAACAACGGTTCTAATAGTTACACCGACTGAAGAAACACACACTCTGCCTGATACAACCATGGAAACATTTGCTCCTGAGACAACTACACCAGAAAAATCTACTGTACTCGATACAACTGAAAAAGCAGAAACATCTAATTTGCCTGGCATGACAACTGAAACCTCAACCATGGATGACCCAACTGCATTAGATTTCACAACAGTTTCTGAAACAGGAGACGAAAAAACACTGATTCCTGAAACAAGCACAACTGAGTTGTCCAGCATATCTAAACCAACAGCAGAAACAATTGTTTCAAAAACAGTTACATCAGACTTAACAAATGTTCCTGAGACAACAACAGATATAACACCGGATTTTGAAACAACAAAGGATGAGGTGTCAAGTGTGCCTTTTTCTGAAGCAGCCACATTGGATATAACAACCACACTTTATACAACAACTGTAAAAGATGAAATGTCTACCATGTCTCATATAATATCAGAGACATCACTTCACCCTGAAACTACTAGAGTGGAATTAACAACTCTTGGTGACACCACAGCTGATACAACACTAGATTCTGAAACAGGCGCAATAGAAGTGTCGACTGTCCTTGATACTTCAGCTGAAACAACAGTCTTAATAGTTACACCAACTGTAGAAACACACACTTTGCCTGATACAACCGTGGAAACGTTTGCTCCTGAGAAAATTACACCAGAAAGATCTACTGTATTGGATACAACTGAAAAAGCAGAAACATCTACTTTGCCTGGCATGACAATGGAAATCTCAACCCTAGATGACACAACTGCAGCAGATTTCACAACAGTTTCTGAAACAGGGGAAGAAAAAACAATGGTTCCTGAAACAAGCACAACTGAGTTGTCCAGCAAATCTAAAACAACAGCAGAAACAATTGTTTCAAAAACAGTTACATCAGACTTCACAAATGTTCCTGAGACAACAGCAGATATAACATCGGATTTTGAAACAACAATGTCTGAGGTATCAAGTATGCCAGTTTCTGAAACAGCCACATTGGATATAACAACCACACTTTATACAACAACTGTAAAAGCTGAAATGTCTACCATGTCTCATAGAACATCAGAGACATCACTTAACCTTGGAACTACTAGAGAGGAATTAACAACTCTTGGTGACACCACAGCTGATACAACACTAGATTCTGAAACAGGCGCAATAGAAGTGTCGACTACCCTTGATATTTCAACTGAAACAACGGTTCTAATAGTTACACCGACTGAAGAAACACACACTCTGCCCGATACAACCATGGAAACATTTGCTCCTGAGACAACTATACCAGAAAGATCTACTGTACTCGATACAACTGAAAAAGCAGAAACATCTAATTTGCCTGACATGACAAGTGAAATCTCAACCCTAGATGACATAACTGCAGCAGATTTCACAACAGTTTCTGAAACAGGGGAAGAAAAAACAATGGTTCCTGAAACAAGCACAACTGAGTTGTCCAGCATATCTAAAACAACAGCAGAAACAATTGTTTCAAAAACAGTTACATCAGACTTCACAAATGTTCCTGAGACAACAGCAGATATAACACTGGATTTTGAAACAACAATGTCTGAGGTATCAAGTATGCTCGTTTCTGAAACAGCCACACTGGATATAACAGCCATACTTTATACAACAACTGTAAAAGATGAAATGTCTACCATGTTTCAAACAACATCAGAGACATCACTTAACCCTGAAACTACTAGAGTGGAATTAACAACTCTTGGTTACACCACAGCTGATACAACACTAGATTCTGAAACAGGCGCAATAGAAGTGTCGACTGTCCTTGATACTTCAGCTGAAACAACAGTCTTAATAGTTACACCAACTGTAGAAACACACACTTTGCCTGATACAACCGTGGAAACGTTTGCTCCTGAGACAGCTACACCAGAAAGATCTACTGCACTGCATACAACTGAAAAAGCAGAAACATCTACTTTACCTGGCATGACAACGGAAATCTCAACCCTAGATGACACAACTACAGCAGATTTCACAACAGTTTCTGAAACAGGGGAAGAAAAAACAATGGTTCCTGAAACAAGCACAACTGAGTTTTCCAGCAAATCTAAAACAACAGCAGAAACAATTGTTTCAAAAACAGTTACATCAGACTTCACAAATGTTCCTGAGACAACAGCAGACATAACATCGGATTTTGAAACAACAATGTCTGAGGTATCAAGTATGCCCGTTTCTGAAACAGCCACATTGGATATAACAACCACACTTTATACAACAACTGTAAAAGATGAAATGTCTACCATGTCTCATAGAACATCAGAGACATCACTTCACCCTGAAACTACTAGAGTGGAATTAACAACTCTTGGTGACACCACAGCTGATACAACACTAGATTCTGAAACAGGCGCAATAGAAGTGTCGACTGTCCTTGATACTTCAGCTGAAACAACAGTCTTAATAGTTACACCAACTGTAGAAACACACACTCTGCCTGATACAACCGTGGAAACGTTTGCTCCTGAGACAGTTACACCAGAAAGATCTACTGCACTGCATACAACTGAAAAAGCAGAAACATCTACTTTGCCTGGCATGACAACGGAAATCTCAACCCTAGATGACACAACTGCAGCAGATTTCACAACAGTTTCTGAAACAGGGGAAGAAAAAACAATGGTTCCTGAAACAATCACTACTGAGTTGTCCAGCAAATCTAAAACAACAGCAGTAACAATTGTTTTAAAAACAGTTACATCAGACTTCACATATGTTCCTGAGACAACAGCAGATATAACACTGGATTTTGAAACAACAATGTCTGAGGTATCAAGTATGCTCGTTTCTGAAACAGCCACATTGGATATAACAACCACACTTTATACAACAACTGTAAAAGATGAAATGTCTACCATGTTTCAAACAACATCAGAGACATCACTTCACCCTGAAACTACTAGAGTGGAATTAACAACTCTTGGTGACACCACAGCTGATACAACACTAGATTCTGAAACAGGCGCAATAGAAGTGTCGACTGTCCTTGATACTTCAGCTGAAACAACAGTCTTAATAGTTACCCCAACTGTAGAAACACACACTTTGCCTGATACAACCGTGGAAACGTTTGCTCCTGAGACAGCTACACCAGAAAGATCAACTGCACTGCATACAACTGAAAAAGCAGAAACATCTACTTTGCCTGGCATGACAATGGAAATCTCAACCCTAGATGACACAACTGCAGCAGATTTCACAACAGTTTCTGAAACAGGGGAAGAAAAAACAATGGTTCCTGAAACAATCACTACTGAGTTGTCCAGCAAATCTAAAACAACAGCAGTAACAATTGTTTCAAAAACAGTTACATCAGACTTCACAAATGTTCCTGAGACAACAGCAGACATAACATCGGATTTTGAAACAACAATGTCTGAGGTATCAAGTACGCCCGTTTCTGAAACAGCCACATTGGATATAACAACCACACTTTATACAACAACTGTAAAAGATGAAATGTCTACCATGTCTCATAGAACATCAGAGACATCACTTCACCCTGAAACTACTAGAATGGAATTAACAACTCTTGGTGACACCACAGCTGATACGACACTAGATTCTGAAACAGGCGCAATAGAAGTGTCGACTGTCCTTGATACTTCAGCTGAAACAACAGTCTTAATAGTTACACCAACTGTAGAAACACACACTTTGCCTGATACAACCGTGGAAACGTTTGCTCCTGAGACCGCTACACCAGAAAGATCAACTGCACTGCATGCAACTGAAAAAGCAGAAACATCTACTTTGCCTGGCATGACAATGGAAATCTCAACCCTAGATGACACAACTGCAGCAGATTTCACAACAGTTTCTGAAACAGGGGAAGAAAAAACAATGGTTCCTGGAACAAGCACAACTGAGTTGTCCAGCAAATCTAAAACAACAGCAGAAACAATTTTTTCAAAAACAGTTACGTCAGACTTCACAAATGTTCCTGAGACAACAGCAGACATAACATCGGATTTTGAAACAACAATGTCTGAGGTATCAAGTATGCCCTTTTCTGAAACAGCCACATTGGATATAACAACCACACTTTATACAACAACTGTAAAAGATGAAATGTCTACCATGTCTCATAGAACATCAGAGACATCACTTCACCCTGAAACTACTAGAGTGGAATTAACAACTCTTGGTGACACCACAGCTGATACAACACTAGATTCTGAAACAGGCGCAATAGAAGTGTCGACTGTCCTTGATACTTCAGCTGAAACAACAGTCTTAATAGTTACACCAACTGTAGAAACACACACTTTGCCTGATACAACCGTGGAAACGTTTGCTCCTGAGACCGCTACACCAGAAAGATCAACTGCACTGCATACAACTGAAAAAGCAGAAACATCTACTTTGCCTGGCATGACAATGGAAATCTCAACCCTAGATGACACAACTGCAGCAGATTTCACAACAGTTTCTGAAACAGGGGAAGAAAAAACAATGGTTCCTGGAACAAGCACAACTGAGTTGTCCAGCAAATCTAAAACAACAGCAGAAACAATTTTTTCAAAAACAGTTACGTCAGACTTCACAAATGTTCCTGAGACAACAGCAGACATAACATCGGATTTTGAAACAACAATGTCTGAGGTATCAAGTATGCCCTTTTCTGAAACAGCCACATTGGATATAACAACCACACTTTATACAACAACTGTAAAAGATGAAATGTCTACCATGTCTCATAGAACATCAGAGACATCACTTCACCCTGAAACTACTAGAGTGGAATTAACAACTCTTGGTGACACCACAGCTGATACAACACTAGATTCTGAAACAGGCGCAATAGAAGTGTCTACTGTCCTTGATACTTCAGCTGAAACAACAGTCTTAATAGTTACATCAACTGTAGAAACACACACACTGCCTGATACAACCGTGGAAACATTTGCTCCTGAGACAGCTACACCAGAAAGATCTACTGTACTGCATACAACTGAAAAAGCAGAAAATTCTACTTTGCCTGGCATGACAACCGAAATCTCAACCCTAGATGACACAACTGCAGCAGATTTCACAACAGTTTCTGAAACAGGGGAAGAAAAAACAATGGTTCCTGAAACAAGCACAACTGAGTTGTCCAGCAAATCTAAAACAACAGCAGAAACAATTTTTTCAAAAACAGTTACATCAGACTTCACAAATGTTCCTGAGACAACAGCAGACATAACATCGGATTTTGAAACAACAATGTCTGAGGTATCAAGTATGCCCGTTTCTGAAACAGCCACATTGGATATAACAACCACACTTTATACAACAACTGTAAAAGCTGAAATGTCTACCATGTCTCATAGAACATCAGAGACATCACTTCACCCTGAAACTACTAGAATGGAATTAACAACTCTTGGTGACACCACAGCTGATACGACACTAGATTCTGAAACAGGCGCAATAGAAGTGTCGACTGTCCTTGATACTTCAGCTGAAACAACAGTCTTAATAGTTACACCAACTGTAGAAACACACACTTTGCCTGATACAACCGTGGAAACGTTTGCTCCTGAGACCGCTACACCAGAAAGATCAACTGCACTGCATACAACTGAAAAAGCAGAAACATCTACTTTGCCTGGCATGACAATGGAAATCTCAACCCTAGATGACACAACTGCAGCAGATTTCACAACAGTTTCTGAAACAGGGGAAGAAAAAACAATGGTTCCTGGAACAAGCACAACTGAGTTGTCCAGCAAATCTAAAACAACAGCAGAAACAATTTTTTCAAAAACAGTTACGTCAGACTTCACAAATGTTCCTGAGACAACAGCAGACATAACATCGGATTTTGAAACAACAATGTCTGAGGTATCAAGTATGCCCTTTTCTGAAACAGTCACATTGGATATAACAACCACACTTTATACAACAACTGTAAAAGATGAAATGTCTACCATGTCTCATAGAACATCAGAGACATCACTTCACCCTGAAACTACTAGAGTGGAATTAACAACTCTTGGTGACACCACAGCTGATACAACACTAGATTCTGAAACAGGCGCAATAGAAGTGTCTACTGTCCTTGATACTTCAGCTGAAACAACAGTCTTAATAGTTACATCAACTGTAGAAACACACACACTGCCTGATACAACCGTGGAAACATTTGCTCCTGAGACAGCTACACCAGAAAGATCTACTGTACTGCATACAACTGAAAAAGCAGAAACATCTATTTTGCCTGGCATGACAACCGAAATCTCAACCCTAGATGACACAACTGCAGCAGATTTCACAACAGTTTCTGAAACAGGGGAAGAAAAAACAATGGTTCCTGAAACAAGCACAACTGAGTTGTCCAGCAAATCTAAAACAACAGCAGAAACAATTTTTTCAAAAACAGTTACATCAGACTTCACAAATGTTCCTGAGACAACAGCAGACATAACATCGGATTTTGAAACAACAATGTCTGAGGTATCAAGTATGCCCGTTTCTGAAACAGCCACATTGGATATAACAACCACACTTTATACAACTGTAAAAGATGAAATGTCTACCATGTCTCATAGAACATCAGAGACATCACTTCACCCTGAAACTACTAGAATGGAATTAACAACTCTTGGTGACACCACAGCTGATACGACACTAGATTCTGAAACAGGCGCAATAGAAGTGTCGACTGTCCTTGATACTTCAGCTGAAACAACAGTCTTAATAGTTACACCAACTGTAGAAACACACACTTTGCCTGATACAACCGTGGAAACGTTTGCTCCTGAGACCGCTACACCAGAAAGATCAACTGCACTGCATACAACTGAAAAAGCAGAAACATCTACTTTGCCTGGCATGACAATGGAAATCTCAACCCTAGATGACACAACTGCAGCAGATTTCACAACAGTTTCTGAAACAGGGGAAGAAAAAACAATGGTTCCTGGAACAAGCACAACTGAGTTGTCCAGCAAATCTAAAACAACAGCAGAAACAATTTTTTCAAAAACAGTTACGTCAGACTTCACAAATGTTCCTGAGACAACAGCAGACATAACATCGGATTTTGAAACAACAATGTCTGAGGTATCAAGTATGCCCTTTTCTGAAACAGCCACATTGGATATAACAACCACACTTTATACAACAACTGTAAAAGATGAAATGTCTACCATGTCTCATAGAACATCAGAGACATCACTTCACCCTGAAACTACTAGAGTGGAATTAACAACTCTTGGTGACACCACAGCTGATACAACACTAGATTCTGAAACAGGCGCAATAGAAGTGTCTACTGTCCTTGATACTTCAGCTGAAACAACAGTCTTAATAGTTACACCAACTGTAGAAACACACACACTGCCTGATACAACTGTGGAAACATTTGCTCCTGAGACAGCTACACCAGAAAGATCTACTGTACTGCATACAACTGAAAAAGCAGAAACATCTACTTTGCCTGGCATGACAACCGAAATCTCAACCCTAGATGACACAACTGCAGCAGATTTCACAACAGTTTCTGAAACAGGGGAAGAAAAAACAATGGTTCCTGAAACAAGCACAACTGAGTTGTCCAGCAAATCTAAAACAACAGCAGAAACAATTTTTTCAAAAACAGTTACATCAGACTTCACAAATGTTCCTGAGACAACAGCAGACATAACATCGGATTTTGAAACAACAATGTCTGAGGCATCAAGTATGCCCGTTTCTGAAACAGCCACATTGGATATAACAACCACACTTTATACAACAACTGTAAAAGATGAAATGTCTATCATGTCTCATAGAACATCAGAGACATCACTTAACCCTGAAACTACTAGAGTGGAATTAACAACTCTTGGTGACACCACAGCTGATACAACACTAGATTCTGAAACAGGCGCAATAGAAGTGTCGACTGTCCTTGATACTTCAGCTGAAACAACAGTCTTAATAGTTACACCAACTGTAGAAACACACACTTTGCCTGATACAACCGTGGAAACGTTTGCTCCTGAGACAGCTACACCAGAAAGATCAACTGCACTGCATACAACTGAAAAAGCAGAAACATCTACTTTGCCTGGCATGACAACGGAAATCTCAACCCTTGATGACACAACTGCAGCAGATTTCACAACAGTTTCTGAAACAGGGGAAGAAAAAACAATGGTTCCTGAAACAATCACTACTGAGTTGTCCAGCAAATCTAAAACAACAGCAGTAACAATTGTTTCAAAAACAGTTACATCAGACTTCACAAATGTTCCTGAGACAACAGCAGATATAACATCGGATTTTGAAACAACAATGTCTGAGGTATCAAGTATGCCCGTTTCTGAAACAGCCACATTGGATATAACAACCACACTTTATACAACAACTGTAAAAGATGAAATGTCTACCATGTCTCATCGAACATCAGAGACATCACTTCACCCTGAAACTACTAGAATGGAATTAACAACTCTTGGTGACACCACAGCTGATACGACACTAGATTCTGAAACAGGCGCAATAGAAGTGTCGACTGTCCTTGATACTTCAGCTGAAACAACAGTCTTAATAGTTACACCAACTGTAGAAACACACACTTTGCCTGATACAACCGTGGAAACGTTTGCTCCTGAGACCGCTACACCAGAAAGATCAACTGCACTGCATACAACTGAAAAAGCAGAAACATCTACTTTGCCTGGCATGACAATGGAAATCTCAACCCTAGATGACACAACTGCAGCAGATTTCACAACAGTTTCTGAAACAGGGGAAGAAAAAACAATGGTTCCTGGAACAAGCACAACTGAGTTGTCCAGCAAATCTAAAACAACAGCAGAAACAATTTTTTCAAAAACAGTTACGTCAGACTTCACAAATGTTCCTGAGACAACAGCAGACATAACATCGGATTTTGAAACAACAATGTCTGAGGTATCAAGTATGCCCTTTTCTGAAACAGCCACATTGGATATAACAACCACACTTTATACAACAACTGTAAAAGATGAAATGTCTACCATGTCTCATAGAACATCAGAGACATCACTTCACCCTGAAACTACTAGAGTGGAATTAACAACTCTTGGTGACACCACAGCTGATACAACACTAGATTCTGAAACAGGCGCAATAGAAGTGTCTACTGTCCTTGATACTTCAGCTGAAACAACAGTCTTAATAGTTACACCAACTGTAGAAACACACACACTGCCTGATACAACCGTGGAAACATTTGCTCCTGAGACAGCTACACCAGAAAGATCTACTGCACTGTATACAACTGAAAAAGCAGAAACATCTACTGTGCCTGGCATGACAATGGAAATCTCAACCCTAGATGACACAACTGCAGCAGATTTCACAACAGTTTCTGAAACAGGGGAAGAAAAAACAATGGTTCCTGAAATAAGCACAACTGAGTTGTCCAGCAAATCTAAAACAACAGTAGAAACAATTGTTTCAAAAACAGTTACATCAGACTTCACAAATGTTCCTGAGACAACAGCAGACATAACATCGGATTTTGAAACAACAATGTCTGAGGTATCAAGTATGCCCATTTCTGAAACAGCCACATTGGATATAACAACCACACTTTATACAACAACTGTAAAAGATGAAATGTCTACCATGTCTCATAGAACATCAGAGACATCACTTCACCCTGAAACTACTAGAGTGGAATTAACAACTCTTGGTGACACCACAGCTGATACAACACTAGATTCTGAAACAGGCGCAATAGAAGTGTCGACTGTCCTTGATACTTCAGCTGAAACAACAGTCTTAATAGTTACACCAACTGTAGAAACACACACTTTGCCTGATACAACCGTGGAAACGTTTGCTCCTGAGACAGCTACACCAGAAAGATCAACTGCACTGCATACAACTAAAAAAGCAGAAACATCTACTTTGCCTGGCATGACAACCGAAATCTCAACCCTAGATGACACAACTGCAGCAGATTTCACAACAGTTTCTGAAACAGGGGAAGAAAAAACAATGGTTCCTGAAACAAGCACAACTGAGTTGTCCAGCAAATCTAAAACAACAGCAGAAACAATTTTTTCAAAAACAGTTACATCAGACTTCACAAATGTTCCTGAGACAACAGCAGACATAACATCGGATTTTGAAACAACAATGTCTGAGGTATCAAGTATGCCCGTTTCTGAAACAGCCACATTGGATATAACAACCACACTTTATACAACAACTGTAAAAGATGAAATGTCTACCATGTCTCATAGAACATCAGAGACATCACTTCACCCTGAAACTACTAGAATGGAATTAACAACTCTTGGTGACACCACAGCTGATACGACACTAGATTCTGAAACAGGCGCAATAGAAGTGTCGACTGTCCTTGATACTTCAGCTGAAACAACAGTCTTAATAGTTACACCAACTGTAGAAACACACACTTTGCCTGATACAACCGTGGAAACGTTTGCTCCTGAGACCGCTACACCAGAAAGATCAACTGCACTGCATACAACTGAAAAAGCAGAAACATCTACTTTGCCTGGCATGACAATGGAAATCTCAACCCTAGATGACACAACTGCAGCAGATTTCACAACAGTTTCTGAAACAGGGGAAGAAAAAACAATGGTTCCTGGAACAAGCACAACTGAGTTGTCCAGCAAATCTAAAACAACAGCAGAAACAATTTTTTCAAAAACAGTTACGTCAGACTTCACAAATGTTCCTGAGACAACAGCAGACATAACATCGGATTTTGAAACAACAATGTCTGAGGTATCAAGTATGCCCTTTTCTGAAACAGCCACATTGGATATAACAACCACACTTTATACAACAACTGTAAAAGATGAAATGTCTACCATGTCTCATAGAACATCAGAGACATCACTTCACCCTGAAACTACTAGAGTGGAATTAACAACTCTTGGTGACACCACAGCTGATACAACACTAGATTCTGAAACAGGCGCAATAGAAGTGTCTACTGTCCTTGATACTTCAGCTGAAACAACAGTCTTAATAGTTACATCAACTGTAGAAACACACACACTGCCTGATACAACCGTGGAAACATTTGCTCCTGAGACAGCTACACCAGAAAGATCTACTGCACTGCATACAACTGAAAAAGCAGAAACATCTACTTTTCCTGGCATGACAACGGAAATCTCAACCCTAGATGACACAACTGCAGCAGATTTCACAACAGTTTCTGAAACAGGGGAAGAAAAAACAATGGTTCCTGAAACAAGCACAACTGAGTTGTCCAGCAAATCTAAAACAACAGCAGAAACAATTTTTTCAAAAACAGTTACATCAGACTTCACAAATGTTCCTGAGACAACAGCAGACATAACATCGGATTTTGAAACAACAATGTCTGAGGTATCAAGTATGCCCGTTTCTGAAACAGCCACATTGGATATAACAACCACACTTTATACAACAACTGTAAAAGATGAAATGTCTACCATGTCTCATAGAACATCAGAGACATCACTTCACCCTGAAACTACTAGAATGGAATTAACAACTCTTGGTGACACCACAGCTGATACGACACTAGATTCTGAAACAGGCGCAATAGAAGTGTCGACTGTCCTTGATACTTCAGCTGAAACAACAGTCTTAATAGTTACACCAACTGTAGAAACACACACTTTGCCTGATACAACCGTGGAAACGTTTGCTCCTGAGACCGCTACACCAGAAAGATCAACTGCACTGCATACAACTGAAAAAGCAGAAACATCTACTTTGCCTGGCATGACAATGGAAATCTCAACCCTAGATGACACAACTGCAGCAGATTTCACAACAGTTTCTGAAACAGGGGAAGAAAAAACAATGGTTCCTGGAACAAGCACAACTGAGTTGTCCAGCAAATCTAAAACAACAGCAGAAACAATTTTTTCAAAAACAGTTACGTCAGACTTCACAAATGTTCCTGAGACAACAGCAGACATAACATCGGATTTTGAAACAACAATGTCTGAGGTATCAAGTATGCCCTTTTCTGAAACAGCCACATTGGATATAACAACCACACTTTATACAACAACTGTAAAAGATGAAATGTCTACCATGTCTCATAGAACATCAGAGACATCACTTCACCCTGAAACTACTAGAGTGGAATTAACAACTCTTGGTGACACCACAGCTGATACAACACTAGATTCTGAAACAGGCGCAATAGAAGTGTCTACTGTCCTTGATACTTCAGCTGAAACAACAGTCTTAATAGTTACACCAACTGTAGAAACACACACACTGCCTGATACAACCGTGGAAACATTTGCTCCTGAGACAGCTACACCAGAAAGATCTACTGTACTGCATACAACTGAAAAAGCAGAAACATCTACTTTGCCTGGCATGACAACCGAAATCTCAACCCTAGATGACACAACTGCAGCAGATTTCACAACAGTTTCTGAAACAGGGGAAGAAAAAACAATGGTTCCTGAAACAAGCACAACTGAGTTGTCCAGCAAATCTAAAACAACAGCAGAAACAATTTTTTCAAAAACAGTTACATCAGACTTCACAAATGTTCCTGAGACAACAGCAGACGTAACATCGGATTTTGAAACAACAATGTCTGAGGCATCAAGTATGCCCGTTTCTGAAACAGCCACATTGGATATAACAACCACACTTTATACAACAACTGTAAAAGATGAAATGTCTACCATGTCTCATAGAACATCAGAGACATCACTTCACCCTGAAACTACTAGAGTGGAATTAACAACTCTTGGTGACACCACAGCTGATACAACACTAGATTCTGAAACAGGCGCAATAGAAGTGTCGACTGTCCTTGATACTTCAGCTGAAACAACAGTCTTAATAGTTACACCAACTGTAGAAACACACACTTTGCCTGATACAACCGTGGAAACGTTTGCTCCTGAGACAGCTACACCAGAAAGATCAACTGCACTGCATACAACTGAAAAAGCAGAAACATCTACTTTGCCTGGCATGACAACGGAAATCTCAACCCTTGATGACACAACTGCAGCAGATTTCACAACAGTTTCTGAAACAGGGGAAGAAAAAACAATGGTTCCTGAAACAATCACTACTGAGTTGTCCAGCAAATCTAAAACAACAGCAGTAACAATTGTTTCAAAAACAGTTACATCAGACTTCACAAATGTTCCTGAGACAACAGCAGATATAACATCGGATTTTGAAACAACAATGTCTGAGGTATCAAGTATGCCCGTTTCTGAAACAGCCACATTGGATATAACAACCACACTTTATACAACAACTGTAAAAGATGAAATGTCTACCATGTCTCATCGAACATCAGAGACATCACTTCACCCTGAAACTACTAGAATGAAATTAACAACTTTTGGTGACACCACAGCTGATACGACACTAGATTCTGAAACAGGCGCAATAGAAGTGTCGACTGTCCTTGATACTTCAGCTGAAACAACAGTCTTAATAGTTACACCAACTGTAGAAACACACACTTTGCCTGATACAACCGTGGAAACGTTTGCTCCTGAGACCGCTACACCAGAAAGATCAACTGCACTGCATACAACTGAAAAAGCAGAAACATCTACTTTGCCTGGCATGACAATGGAAATCTCAACCCTAGATGACACAACTGCAGCAGATTTCACAACAGTTTCTGAAACAGGGGAAGAAAAAACAATGGTTCCTGGAACAAGCACAACTGAGTTGTCCAGCAAATCTAAAACAACAGCAGAAACAATTTTTTCAAAAACAGTTACGTCAGACTTCACAAATGTTCCTGAGACAACAGCAGACATAACATCGGATTTTGAAACAACAATGTCTGAGGTATCAAGTATGCCCTTTTCTGAAACAGCCACATTGGATATAACAACCACACTTTATACAACAACTGTAAAAGATGAAATGTCTACCATGTCTCATAGAACATCAGAGACATCACTTCACCCTGAAACTACTAGAGTGGAATTAACAACTCTTGGTGACACCACAGCTGATACAACACTAGATTCTGAAACAGGCGCAATAGAAGTGTCTACTGTCCTTGATACTTCAGCTGAAACAACAGTCTTAATAGTTACACCAACTGTAGAAACACACACACTGCCTGATACAACCGTGGAAACATTTGCTCCTGAGACAGCTACACCAGAAAGATCTACTGCACTGTATACAACTGAAAAAGCAGAAACATCTACTGTGCCTGGCATGACAATGGAAATCTCAACCTTAGATGACACAACTGCAGCAGATTTCACAACAGTTTCTGAAACAGGGGAAGAAAAAACAATGGTTCCTGAAATAAGCACAACTGAGTTGTCCAGCAAATCTAAAACAACAGCAGAAACAATTGTTTCAAAAACAGTTACATCAGACTTCACAAATGTTCCTGAGACAACAGCAGACATAACATCGGATTTTGAAACAACAATGTCTGAGGTATCAAGTATGCCCGTTTCTGAAACAGCCACATTGGATATAACAACCACACTTTATACAACAACTGTAAAAGATGAAATGTCTACCATGTCTCATAGAACATCAGAGACATCACTTCACCCTGAAACTACTAGAGTGGAATTAACAACTCTTGGTGACACCACAGCTGATACAACACTAGATTCTGAAACAGGCGCAATAGAAGTGTCGACTGTCCTTGATACTTCAGCTGAAACAACAGTCTTAATAGTTACACCAACTGTAGAAACACACACTTTGCCTGATACAACCGTGGAAACGTTTGCTCCTGAGACAGCTACACCAGAAAGATCTACTGCACTGCATACAACTGAAAAAGCAGAAACATCTACTTTGCCTGGCATGACAATGGAAATCTCAACCCTAGATGACACAACTGCAGCAGATTTTACAACAGTTTCTGAAACAGGGGAAGAAAAAACAATGGTTCCTGAAACAAGCACAACTGAGTTGTCCAGCAAATCTAAAACAACAGCAGAAACAATTGTTTCAAAAACAGTTACATCAGACTTCACAAATGTTCCTGAGACAACAGCAGACATAACATCGGATTTTGAAACAACAATGTCTGAGGTATCAAGTATGCCCGTTTCTGAAACAGCCACATTGGATATAACAACCACACTTTATACAACAACTGTAAAAGATGAAATGTCTACCATGTCTCATAGAACATCAGAGACATCACTTCACCCTGAAACTACTAGAGTGGAATTAACAACTCTTGGTGACACCACAGCTGATACAACACTAGATTCTGAAACAGGCGCAATAGAAGTGTCGACTGTCCTTGATACTTCAGCTGAAACAACAGTCTTAATAGTTACACCAACTGTAGAAACACACACTTTGCCTGATACAACCGTGGAAACGTTTGCTCCTGAGACAGCTACACCAGAAAGATCAACTGCACTGCATACAACTGAAAAAGCAGAAACATCTACTTTGCCTGGCATGACAACGGAAATCTCAACCCTAGATGACACAACTGCAGCAGATTTCACAACAGTTTCTGAAACAGGGGAAGAAAAAACAATGGTTCCTGAAACAATCACTACTGAGTTGTCCAGCAAATCTAAAACAACAGCAGTAACAATTGTTTCAAAAACAGTTACATCAGACTTCACAAATGTTCCTGAGACAACAGCAGATATAACATCGGATTTTGAAACAACAATGTCTGAGGTATCAAGTATGCCCGTTTCTGAAACAGCCACATTGGATATAACAACCACACTTTATACAACAACTGTAAAAGATGAAATGTCTACCATGTCTCATAGAACATCAGAGACATCACTTCACCCTGAAACTACTAGAGTGGAATTAACAACTCTTGGTGACACCACAGCTGATACAACACTAGATTCTGAAACAGGCGCAATAGAAGTGTCGACTGTCCTTAATACTTCAGCTGAAACAACAGTCTTAATAGTTACACCAACTGTAGAAACACACACTTTGCCTGATACAACCGTGGAAACGTTTGCTCCTGAGACAGCTACACCAGAAAGATCAACTGCACTGCATACAACTGAAAAAGCAGAAACATCTACTTTGCCTGGCATGACAATGGAAATCTCAACCCTAGATGACACAACTGCAGCAGATTTCACAGCAGTTTCTGAAACAGGGGAAGAAAAAACAATGGTTCCTGAAACAAGCACAACTGAGTTGTCCAGTAAATCTAAAACAACAGCAGAAACAATTGTTTCAAAAACAGTTACATCAGACTTCACAAATGTTCCTGAGACAACAGCAGACATAACATCGGATTATGAAACAACAATGTCTGAGGTATCAAGTATGCCCGTTTCTGAAACAGCCACATTGGATATAACAACCACACTTCATACAACAACTGTAAAAGCTGAAATGTCTACCATGTCTCATAGAACATCAGAGACATCACTTCACCCTGAAACTACTAGAATGGAATTAACAACTCTTGGTGACACCACAGCTGATACAACACTAGATTCTGAAACAGGCGCAATAGAAGTGTCGACTGTCCTTGATACTTCAGCAGAAACAACAGTCTTAATAGTTACACCAACTGTAGAAACACACACTTTGCCTGATACAACCGTGGAAACGTTTGCTCCTGAGACAGCTACACCACAAAGATCTACTGTACTCGGTACAACTGAAAAAGCAGAAACATCCACTTTGCCTGCCATGACAATGGAAATTTCAACCATTGATGACCCAACTGCGGTAGATTTCACACCAGTTTCTGAAACAGGAGAAGAAAAAACACTGTTTCCTGAAACAAGCACAACTGAGTTGTCCAGCATATCTGAAACAACAGCAGAAACAACAATTGTTTCAAAAACAGTTACATTAGCTACAAGTGTGTCTGGTGCAACAACAGAAACAACAAATGTTCCTGATACCTCTGCAATGGCAACACTGAATTCTGAAACAAGCACAGAAGATGTAGAGACTGTGCCTCATACAACAGTAGAAACAACAAAGGAAACTCTTGTTCCTGGCTCAACTGCAACAGAAATATCAACGGTCTTTGATACATCAGCTGAAACAAAAGTTACAGTTACTCCTACAGTAGAAACTCATACGATGTCTTATACAACTGTAGAAACTACACTTATTCCTGAGACTTCACCACATAAATCAACCATGCTGGATTCAACCACTGATAAAGCAGAAACATCTACTTTGTCCCACACAACACCAGAAACCTCGCCCAGGGTTAACACAACTGTAACAGATTTAACAATAGTTCCTGAAACAACAGAAGAAACACCAGTTCCCGAAACAAGCACAAATGAGTTGTCAAGCATATCTGAAATGACAGCAGAAACAACACTTGTTCCAAAAACAGCTACATCAGATATACCAACTATACTTGATATTACAACTGAAAAAGCGGAAACATTTACTGCGTCTAATGCAGAAACATCACTCAGTACTGATACAACTACTGTAGGTTTAACACTTGTTCCTGAGACAACAGTAGATACAAACCTGGTTTCTGAAACTACCGCAGCTGCAGTGTCAAGTACGCTTGACTCAACAGCAGGAACAACAAAGGAAACTGTTGCTCCTGGCACAGCTACACCGGGTTTAACAACAGTACTTGATACACCAGCTGAAACTTCAGTTGTTATAGCTACAACTGATGCAGAAACAGAGACAACACTTGTTCCTCAAACAGCCACATTATATATAACAACTGTACTTGATACAGCTGAAAAAACAAAAATGTCAACTGTGTCCGAGTCAACAACAAAAACTACACTTCTCCCTGACAGCACTATAGATGATTTAACACCTGTTCTTGGGACAACAGCAGATACAACACTGGCTTTTGAAACAACTCCTGAAGTATCAAGTGTGTCTGGTGCAACGACAGAAAGAACGATTGTTCCTGACACCTCAGCAGAGGCAACACTGAATTTTGAAACAAGCACAGCAGATGTAGAGCCTGCATCACATACAACAGTAGAAACAACAAAGGAAACTCTTGTTTCTGGCTCAACTGCATCAGAAGTATCAACGGTCTTTGATACATCAGCTAAAACAAGAGCTACAGTTACACCTACTGTAGATACTCATACAATGTCTGATACAACTGTTGAAACAACACTTATTCCTGAAACTACACCACATAAAACAACCGGGCTGGATTCAACAACTGAAAAGGCAGAAACATCTACTTTGTCCGACACAACGCCAGAAACATTACCCAATGTTGACACAACTATAGCAGGTTTAACAATAATTCCTGAAACAACAGAAGAAACAACATTGGTTCCCAAAACAAGCATATCTGAATTGTCCAGTATATCTGATACAACAGCAGAAATAACAATTGTTCCAGAAACCACTACATCAGCGTTATCAACTGTACTTGATACAACTAAAATAACAGACACATTTGCCACCTCTGAAGCAACAGCAGAAACAGCAGAAACATCACTACCCCCAGACACAATTACAGATGTTTTAACAACTACCCCTGAGACAGCAGTGCATACAACCCTGGCTTATGAAACAACCACAGCTGCAGTGTCAAGTGTTTATGATTCAACAGCTGAAACAATGTTGACAGTAATGGTTACAACAGGTATGACAACCCTACTTGGTACAACAGCTGAAAAAGCAGAAACCTCTCCCAGATCTGAACCAACAGCAGAAACAACAATTCCTGCTGGTACCACCACAGCAGATTTTACAACAGTTCCTGAGACACCAGCAGACATAACACTGGCTTCTGAGACAACCACAACTAAAGTGTCAAGAATGCCTGATACAACAACAGAAACAGCGCTTGTTGCTGAATCAACAACATCAGCTACAGCCACCATACTTGATACATCAACTGAAAAAGCAGAAACATCAACTACATCTTATGCAACAGCAGAGATAACACTCCACCCAGACACAACTACAGCAGATTCAACACCTATTCCTGGCACAACAGCAGATACAACACTCCACCCAGACCCAACTACCGCAGATCCAACACTTATTCCTATCACAGCAACAGATACAACACTCCACCCTGACACAACTACAGCAGATTCAACACTTAATCCTGGCACAACAGCAGATACAACACTCCTCCCTGACAAAACTACCGCAGATCCAACACTTATTCCTGGCACAACAGCACATACAACACTCCTCCCTGACACAACTACAGCAGATTCAACACTTATTCCTGGCACAGCAATAGATACAACACTCCACCTTGACACAACTACAGCAGATTCAAGAACTATTCCTGGCACAACAGCAGATACAACACTCTACCCTGACACAACTACAGCAGATTCAACACTTATTCCTGGCACAGCAGCAGATACAACACTGGCTTTTGAAAAGAGTACAACAGTAGTGACTATGCCTGGTACAACTCTAGAAACTCTTGCTCCTGTCACAGCTACATCAGAAGTATCGACTGTCCTTGATGCATCAGCTGAAACCACAGTCCGAATAGCTACAACTACTTTAGAAACCCTTGCTATGACTTATGCCACTGTTGAAACACTTGTCCCTGAGACAGCTACAGCAGATATTTCAACCTTACTTTATACAAAAACTGAAAAAGCAGAAATGTCTACTTTGCCTGACCTAGCAACAGAAACATCACCTGGTGCTGACCCAACTGCGGCAAATTTAACAACAGTTTCTGACGCAACAGCAGAAACAACAATGGTTCCTGAAACAAGCACAGCTGAGTTGTCCAGCATATCTGAAACAACAGTTGTAACAGCAGTTGTTCCACAAACAACTCTATCAAAAATATCAACCATACTTGATACTACAACTAAAACACCAGAAACATCTACCATGCCTGATGCAACAGCAGACACATCACTCCACCCGGATACAACTGCTCCAGAGACAATAAATACAACCCTGGCTTCTGCTACTACTATTATTGTTTCTGCAACTGGATCTACTGTTGCTACTACAACTTTTACTACAGTTGCAGCTGAGTTTACTGCTACTACCATAGTTGTTAGTACAGCTGTAGATGGATATAATACTGCAATGACTTCTGCTCCAACTGCAGCTTTAATCACTTTGGCTACTACAACTCCTATTACAGCTGCAGATAAAACTGCTGTTATTACTACAACTCCTACTACAAACCCAGCAGAAATTACAACTATTACCATGAATTCAGCTACAACTGCCAGAGAAACTACAACTGCTACATCAGCCCCAATTACAAATACAGCTCAAATTATTGTGGCTACAACAATTCCAATTACACCCGCAGTTGAAACTGCTGCTACTGCCACGACTCTAACTACAACACAAGATGAATTTACTAGTGATCGGATTACAACTACAACTGCAGCTGAAACTCTTACTCCTACCACTACAATCCCTACTACAACTAAAGCTGAAACTACTTTAGGTTACACAACTCCTATTACAGCTTCAGTTGTAACTGCTGCTACTATGTCTTCTACTGCAGCTAATACTCCTGTTACTAGTACAGCTTCTTCTACAACTGCAGCTCAAACTCCTACTACTACTGCAGTTCCCACTGCAACATCAGCTGTGACTACCACAACTCCTATTACAGCTGCAGTTGAAACGGTAGCTACTACCACAAATCCTACTACAACACCAGTTGAATCTACTGCTCATACTCTGATTCCAACTACAACTGCAGCTGGAACTACTACTGCTTCTACCACAACCCCTCCTACAACCACACTTACCTCTACTGTGGCTTACACAACTCCTATTACAGCTGCAGTTGAAACCCCTACTACTACATTGACTAACTCTGCAACTTCAGTTGGATCTGTCACTACTACCACATTTTCAACTACACCTGAAGCTAAAACTACTATAGCCACTGCAATGCCTACAAAAACTGCATCTGAAACTATTGCTTCTACAATGACTCCTACTACAGATGCAGCTGAAACTACTATAGCCACTGCAACTCCTACAAAAACTGCATCTGTATCTGGCAGAACAACAGATACAACACTCCACCCTGACACAACTACAGCAGATTCAACACTTATTCCCGGCACAGCAACAGATACAACACTGGCTTTTGAAAAAAGTACAACAGTAGTGACTGTACCTGATACAACTGTAGAAACTCTTGCTCCTGGCCCAGTTACATCAGATGTATCGACTGCCCTTGATGCATCAGCTAAAACCACAGTCCCAATAGCTACAATTACTTTAGAAACCCTTGCTGTGTCTCATGCAACTGTTGAAACAACACTTGTCCCTGAGACAGCTACAGCCGATGTGTCAACCATACTTTATACCAGAACTGCAAAAGCAGAAACATCTACTTTGCCTGACCTAGCATCAGAAACATCACCCGGTGTTGACCCAACTTCGGCAAATTTAACAACAGTTTCTGAAGCAACGGCAAAAACAACAATTATTCCTGAAACAAGCACCACTGAGTTGTCCAGTGTATCTGAAACAGCAGTAGTAACAGCAGTTGTTCCACAAACAACTCTATCAAAAATATCAACTATATCTGATACTACAACTAAAACACTGGAAACATCTACCATGCCTCATGCAACAGCAGAAACCTCACTCCACCCAGACACAACTGTTCCTGAGACAACAATAAATACAACCCTGGCTCCTTCTACAACTATTATTCCTTCTGCAACTGCATCTACTATTGCTGCTACAACTTTTACTACAGTTGCAGCTGAGTTTACTGCTACTACCATAGTTGTTAGTACAGCTGTAGATGGATATAATACTGCAATGACTTCTGCTCCAACTGCAGCTTTAATCACTTTAGCTACTACAACTCCTATTACAGCTGCAGATAAAACTGCTGTTATTACTACAACTTCTACTACAAACCCAGCAGAAATTACAACTATTACCATGAATTCAACTACAATTGCCACAGAAACGACAACTGCTACATCAGCTCCAATTACAACTACAGCTGAAATGATTGTGGCTACAATTCCAATTACATCTGGAGCTGAAACTGCTGCTACTACCACAACTCTAACCACAACACAAGCTGAATTTACTAGTGTCCTGATTACATCTACAACTGTAGCTGAAACTCCTACTTCTACCTCTACAACCCTTACTACAACTAAAACTACTGTTGCTACCACAACTCCTATTACAGCTGCAGTTGTAACTGCTGCTACTATGTCTTCTACTGCAGCTGAAACTGCTGTTACTAGTACAACTCCTACTACAACTACAGCTAAAACTCCTACTATTACTACAGTTCCCACTGCAACATCAGCTGTGACTACCACAACTCCTACTACAACACCAGTTGAATCTACTGCTCATACTCTGATTCCAACTACAACTGCAGCTGGAACTACTACTGTTTCTACCACAACCCCTCCTACAACCACACTTACCTCTACTGTGGCTTACACAACTCCTATTACAGCTGCAGTTGAAACCCCTACTACTACATTGACTAACTCTGGAACTTCAGTTGGATCTATCACTACTACCACAGTTTCAACTACAAAAGCAGCTGATACTACTATAGCCACTACAACGCCTACAAAAACTGCATCTAAAACTATTGCTTCTACAATGACTCCTACTACAAATGCAGCTGAAACTACTATAGCCACTGCAACTCCTACAAAAAATGCATCTGAAACTATTGCTTCTACAATGACTCCTACTACAACTGCAGCTGTAACTACTGCTACAACCAGAGCTTCTACTACATCTGCAGCTGAAACTACTTCTACAACAATTACTACTACCGCTACAACTACTACTACTACTTCACCAACTACTCGTAAGTGTTTGTAGCTCTATGTGTTTCACTTTAAAGGCTATGTTCACCTTTACAGAAAAAAAAAGAATAAATACATGTTTTTGCAAAAAAATGTGCAATTATTAATTATTCCTGCAGTAGCCTGGAAAGCATTACATCCTTGATCAGTAAATCATGGGTGCAATGTGGACTCCTGCAGACGTGTCCTCTGGCTTTCAGCTTGTTCCTTTGTACAGGTGTCTTGCCGAGAAAGTTCCCTCGGCGGATAAGGACCCCCCTGTACTGCGCAGGTGCAGCACCTGCGCAGTACGAACTACTATGAGCCGCCAGAGATAGCCGAAGCTCAAAATGTTCAATCAGCTGTACATGGCGCCTGCGCCCTAGGTCCAGGTTCCTTCCCCACCATCCAAGTGGACCTAGAGGGGGAATAAAAAAGAGCCAAGCGAGGCCATGCCTGAAGCGTGACGAGCGAAGCGAGCCCATGAGGGGCCCTCTTACAGGCGCCGTGTACAGCTGATTTTCACCTATTCACCTTCGGCTATTTCCGCCGGATCCTAATGCTCAGGCGCAGTGCCTGCGCAGTAGAGGGGGGTCCTTATCGCCAAGCGGAACTTTCTCGGCAGAACACAGGCTTTCTGTTTGGAAGCCGTAGAACATGTCAGTGGACTACAAAAGCGCTCATTAGCTCCCTCTCAGCCAACTGGAACTACAAGCTCATCTGCCGCAGTGGAAGATGGTACTGGTAGTTTATTCATTCACAGGTGGATCATCACAAGCGATCTGTGTTTGCTATCATAAACGTTTTTTCCCGTTATTTTTTATCTTTGTGAGTTCTGCAATGAATTGTCAAAAAGTGACTGCTTAAACTGCTTTAAACATTTTTACATTAAAGTGGGGGTCCACCTATCTATCGTTTTTTTTTTTTTTTGGAGTTCATTCACAAACTTTTCTTCTCATGATTATCTACTCACATGTTCTGTGTAATAAGTCCGCCTATGTCCGATTTCTTTGTAAAGAATAACTTATAAAATTCACTGAAGGCGGTTTCCATCTTCATTGTGGGCATTTGAAGCCTACAAGCATGTATTTCCTGGATGCGGTGAATGCTGTGCTCCCAGCATTCACCGAGATGTTGTGATGACGCTGTTGCACAATGCATGCTGGGAAGCCTGAGACTAGCTCCCAGGGGACTGTGGGAGGTCTGGGAGAGGCTAGAAACACGCCTCTTCCCATGGGAGGAAAACCAGGAAGTGCTAAGAAGATTAGAAAAAAAAAGGTAATTACGGCGATTTAAATTTTTTTACACAGCATGTCAGCATCTAGGCAAGGAAGAGAATGCATAGAGATAATGTTCAAAATTTGGGTGGAACCCCGCTTTAAAAATACAAAAAATAAAATAAAAAATGTATACATGTATTTTATCTGTATACAGTGCCTTGAAAAAGTTTTCCTACCCCTTGAAATTTTCCACATTTTGTCATGTTACAACCAAAAACGTAAATGTATATAATTGGGATTTTATGTGATAGACCAACACAAAGTGGCACATAGTTGTGAAGTGGAAGGAAAATGATAAATTGTTTTCCAAGTTTTTTACAAATAACAATGTGAAAAGTGTGGTGTGCATTTCTATTCAGCCCCCCTGAGTCAATACTTTGTAGAAACTCCTTTCACTGCAATTACATCTGCAAGTCTTTTTGGGGATGTCTCTACCAGCTTTGCACATCTAGAGAGGGACATTTTTGCCCATTCTTCTTTGCAAAATAGCTCAAGCTCTGTCAGATTGGATGGAGAGTGTCTGTGAACAGCAATTTTCAAGTCTTGCCACAGATTCTCAATTGGATTTAGGTCTGGATTTTGACTGGGCCATTTTAACACATAAATATGCTTTGATCTAAACCATTCCATTGTAGCTCTGGCTGTATGTTTAGGGTTGTTGTCCTGCTGGAAGGTGAACCTTCATCCCAGTCTCAAGTCTTTTGCAGACTCTAATGCCGCGTACAGACGACTGGACTTTCCGGCACAAAAGATCAGACTGAATCATTCCATCAGATATTCCGATTGTGTGTGGGTTTCATCTGACTTCTTCTTTCGAAAATTCTGACGGACCTAGAAATAGAACATGTTTTAAATCTTTCCTATGGAATCAATTCCTATCGGGAAAACCGTTCGCATGTATGCTATTCCGATGGACCAAAATGTCCTTTCTTTTCCAATCTGTGCATCAGGTCATAATCACCACCTCCAGTGACTTGGTGAACCATTCTCTCCATGCCAAACTACTTCCCATTGGCCAGCCCATCCCAACTCCAATTTTACACCCCTGATTTTGCGCCATATTCATCCCTATCCAGGTTTTTACTGCTGTCTGTGTCCTCAGTGGGTAAATGCACCCTCTTTGTATTGGTGAACTTTATCACCAAGAAAGAAAGTGAAACAATTTTGGGTTGTCACCCGCACAGGATTAGAGAGAAATCTTCCAATGGGGAGATTTCCACTCACTTCCTGTTTTGGCTCTGCGACAGGAAGTGAAGGTAAATCTATCCAAAATAGATAGCAAACAAAGTGATGAGGTTAAACCCCCCCCCATACTCTATCTACTCTATGTACCTAATTTTGACTTAGTATCAGACTATCACAATCTCCTATACAGCAAATCCCAGACTGGGAGAGCCAATCAGGTGTGCTGCTTGCAAACATGATGACAAGGAACAAGGTAATAATGGGAGAGAACAGAGTGACAATATGAAAAGCTCATCCATCTGCTGCTTCTTCTTTTACTGTCCAGCCACAGACTGGGGAAAGATCAAGACATGAAAGTGTTACTTAAATGGTATAAAATCAAAAATCAAACATTTATTATATTGCAGCTTATCAATTCTTAGATGTAATGGCTGTATTAGTTTTCTTTTTTTTTTTTTAGGCTCTCTTTCTTCAATTCTCATGTGGTGATCCAGCCAGTAAGTTTGTTGTTTTTCAACAGAACATGCTGGCTGGCAAATGTAGCAGTTAGGAAGTTGAGGCAAACAATTTACCACTGACAGAAGTCTTTTATTTCAGCTTTAATTTATTTATGGAAAACCTTTATCCCAAAATTAGCATTAACTTCACTTTGTTAGTGTATGTAAATCTGCTAGCACATCCAACACTCCCCTCTCACCAGACTGAAAATGCTGCTGCCCAAAGGTGCCCCCTGTGCTCCTTCATCCAGAGTGGGGGCATTCTAATACAGGAGGTGTGTTACTGGCCAGATCACCAAGGGAAAACAGAAGGGGGAAAGCCTTAAAAAAATGAATGCAGCCACCACATCTAATGATTGGTAAGCTGCAATATATTATATTTTTGGTTTTGGTTTTAATACCGCTTTAATTGCAGCAGAGAAAAAACAGGTCTATACTCTCCTGCCAGACAGGGATATGCTTTGTGGCAGAGCTATCTAAATCTTAGGGCTGGAGGGACAGAAATATAAGGTCCTTTGGCAGGTAACACAGCTCCAATACATGCATTTTATCTGTATATTTGGCCCTTTTCCTGGAGTTCAGCTTTAAGCTAAAAAATGGTATGATAATTGTTCATTTATTTGCCTTTCCTGACTTTTAATTTCTGTTCCACAGACTGCAAAAATGGAGCTACCTATGACGGAATCAAGTGTATTTGTCCAGAAATGTTCTACGGGAGTTACTGTGAGAATATCTTAGATAGATCTCCGCCTGGTGAGTATCTAAATGTTACTTATCTATAGGCAAAATGTAAAATCATTTATTTATTTCCACATCAAATCCCAATTATTTCCCACCTACTCTTAGTAATCTGAATAGTCTTGAAGCTTTTAAACTCACTTTATGAAGATCCCCACACATTTCCTTCCTCAAATTCTGTAACAAGTAGTCGCTAGAGTTAGGCCGAACGATTCAGACCGAGTAAAAGTTTGGCCCGTTCATTCAGTGAACACCCGAATTTGTCAAAAAAGGTTTTTGACAAATTTGCATGGCATTCAGTGGGTGTCCCCCCCGAACGCCCTGCAATGCACTGTGTACTGCATAGTGCATTCTAAGCCCCGATTGGGCAAAGCTTTGCCCAATCAGGGTGCAGTGAATAGCTAGTTGTTAAGGAACGGGGCCGGGAAGCTGGGAAGCCGGTTGTGGCATCCCTAACAACCAATGAGTCAACAGCTGTCAATGGGCTTCTCCTGTGAGAGTTAAGTAAAAAAAAACATTGCTGACAATAAAAATGGGGTGTGGGGTCCCCCCTTAAAATCCATACCAGACCTTTATCAGAGCATGCAGCCTGGCAGGCCAGGAAAGGGAGGGGAGATGAGTGAGCACCCCCCTCCTGAACCATAGCAGGCCACATGCCCTCAACATGGGATGGTGGGTGCTTTGGGACAGGGGAGACTCTGCTCTTATATAAGTAAGGGAGGGGCCACCTGGTGACGTTGCCAGGTGGCCCCGCCCTTACCTATATAAGAACTGTCAAATGGCAAGACAATCATTCAGCGGTTTGCCTTAGTTGACAGCGGAGCGTTTTTTTTTATTTTCCTTTTTGGGTCAGACGATGCAGCGGGCCTCATGATCGACGATGGATTCACATCAGGGACACTGTTTTTTATTTATAATAAAGGAATTGTCAAAAATTGCCTCCTGTTTTTATTCACTTTTTTGGTAATGGGTAGGGGTACTATGTACCCCACATTCATTCACATGGAGGGTGGGGTCTGGGGCCCACTTGTTTCCCCTTTTCCTGACCTGCCAGGCTGCATGCCTGGATAAGGGTCTGGTATAGACCTTTTGAGGGGGGGGGGGGCTCCACAGCGTTTTTCTTTTACATTTTTCTATTGTCATCAATATTATTGCATTGCCAGCAATTTAAATGTGATTTTACTCATTTTTTTCTTTAGAAATTCCGGTTTTGCTGCAGTAGGTTCTATCCACGGTACAGATGCACCACTTTACAGGCAGGGTAAAGGGACCCCCCCCCCCACAAGCACTAAGTTTAAAGGAATTTTTCATTTTTATTGTTGCACTTTAAGCATCATTATAAACACTGCTCCTGTAAAAAAAGATCTTAAAAAATTTTTTTTTTTGCATTGATACATGTCCCCTAGGGCAGTACCCGGGCCCCCATACCCTTTTTATGGGCAATAACTTGCATATAAGCCTTCAAAATGGGGACTTTGGATTTTTCAAGTTCGGGTCTCATAGATTGTAATAGGGTTCGCTGTTCGGGTCAGAACTTTTTCTCTGTTCGGGAGTTCTGATGCAAACCAAACAGGGGAGTGTTCAGCCCAACTCTAGTAGTCACTATGCCCTGTGGGTAGGCACTGCTGTGTCATACATTTTACAAAGCCTGCCTTCTAAACTACAGAGTTGCTGAGAGGAGGAGTGTCAGGAGGCAAAGTCAGTACAGGCAATAAGGTACCATGGGATATGTAGTCTTTGGAAATTGAGGCTCAGCCCTTCCTTCTCTGAGCTGGCCACTCAGCTGTTGGCTAATTGCCAGCTTAGCTGACATCCCTTCTGACTGTAGATCCTCCTATGGCTCCCTGACGTTTGGCTTGTCTGACTGTCTGTTCCGGTTCCTGAACTCTGGCTATGTTTTGACTACGTTTGTTCTATTTACTTTTATTATTAAACAAGTGTGATTTAACTGTACTTCTGTCTTGGTCTGATTTCAGGGTTTCTGACAGTAGGCGAAGGCCATGAATTCAGAAATAGAGTCAATCCACTTGTTGGTAATATTTTTTCCAGATTGGATGAGCAAGATCACCACATGGATCAGTTTGCCATGGCATTACAAACGCTCCCGAGTCGCACGGCTCACCTGGAATCTCCCACTGTGGCTGCTCCAGTACAACCTGAGTTGCAAGCCATCCCTGCTGCTGCGCTAGTCTCTGTGCAGGCACCCGCCTCGAGTATTACCTCTATAAGAGGTATGCCTGGTTCTGCTCCGCTTCCCCAGTGATTTGGGGGCGATCCAGTTCTATGCAGAGGGTTTCTCAACCAGACCTTCAACCTGGTGCCATACCCCCTCGTGGCCGGGTTTACCCTCTGTTGGTCTTGGAGGATAAGGCCATGGAGGAGTATGTTGCAGACACACTTTCTCAGGGTTTCATCTGCAATACCTCGTCCCCTGCTGGTGCTGGTTTCTTCTTTGTGAAGAAGAAGAGTGGTGAACTGAGACCTTGTATTGATCATAGGGGTCTCACTCAGTTCACGATTAAGAATGCCTATCTGATTCCGTTGATTACGGAGTTATTTGACTGCCTCAAAGGAGCCACAGTTTTCATGAAGCTTGATTTGAGAGGGGCATACAATCTCATGAGGATTAAGGAGGGTGACGTGTGGAAAACCAGATTAATGTTTAATACCAGAACAGGCCGTTATGAGTATCTCGTAATGCCTTTTGGCCTTTGTAACGCTCCGGCAGTTTTCCAGGAATTCATTAATGATGTCCTCCAAGATTTGTTGCAGTTATGTGTGGTGGTTTATCTCGATGATATCCTCATATTTTCCAAGTCCCTGGAGAGCCACCACACAGATGTCTATCGTGTGCTTCAGAAACTAAGAGAGGACAATCTCTATTGTAAATTGTAGAATTGAGAGTTCCATCGTGAACAGGTTAAATTCCTGGGTTATGTAATTTCCACTGCTGGTTTTTCGATGGACCCAGAGAAACTTTCAGCAGTCCTACAGTGGCCCCAACCCATGGGTTTACGTCCTCTACAGCTTTTCCTGAGCTTTGCCAACTATTATCGGAAGTTTATTTGTAAATTCTCATCTCTGGTCAAGCCCCTGACTGATATGACCAGAAAGGACGGTAACCCACAGAGTTGGTGTCACGTACCTTACAGCGGAGTCTGAAATGACGAGGGCGGCCTCTTGCACGATCCCGGTCCTAGCACCCCTGGAGGTTGAGACAGGGCTGCTAGGGCGGCAGAAGGGTGCAGGTGCCTGCTGGTGGGATCAGGAACATGGAAGTCTTTGGAAAAAAGCTGGGATGCTGATCACTGGATGGTTCAGGAGAGGTCCAGCAGAGATACTTGCAGGGTCAAAGACAGGCAGGAGTTGGCAACGTGCTGGCAGCGAGGTACACAGTCAGCAGGCAGATTCGTAGTCAGGAACTGGCGGAGGTTGTCAACAAACTGGCAGCGAGGTACAGAATCGGGAGACAAAGCCGTAGTCAGAGGTCCAAGCCGGGTTCAGTACAGGAAGCAAGGCAGACAGAGATGTAAGGGTGATCCGAGAGGGTAGTCGAGGAAGGCAGAGGTTCAAGATCAGGGTCAAGTAAACAAGGCAACAGCAAGGGTTCCGGAACAAGCTGAGACAATCCAGCACTGATACTAGTATGCTGATCATTTAAATAGGGCGCCTCGCGCCGTGATTCATTGGCGTGCTGACGTGCCCTAGTTCGTACGATTGCATTACGTGCGTGCCTAGTCCGGGGCTCGCTCGTTCTTACCATACGTCTGGCTGGCACATGGGAATGAGCGTTTGTAATGGATCTCCGGCTGCCCATCCGAGACCTCCTTTCCGGGTGAGAATGATGAAAGGCTTGTATAAATCTTGGGGCATGGAGGTTTGCTTCTGGTTCCCAGGAATTTTCCTCTGGCCCAAAACCCTTCCATTTAATTAAATATTGATTCTGTCCCCGCCTTCTCCTGCAATCTACAATGGTCTCGATTTCGAACTCTTCTTCTCCATCCACCATTATGGCCTCTGGAGGCCCCCTTTCATGATCTGGAAAGAGATTAACCACATCAAGCTTCAACAAGGAGGTATGAAACACAGGGTGAATCTTAAATGAGTCGGGAAGTTCAAGCTCATAGGCCACTGGATTGATTTTCCTCTTGACCGGAAAAGGTCCTAGATATTTAGGTCCCCATTTCCTGGACGGACAGGCAAGTTTCAGATTCAAAGTTGACAGCCATACAGGATCACCAACCTTCAAATCCAGTTCTCCTCTCCTCTTCCTGTCGAAGAACCTCTTATTAACCTCTTGTGCCTTGGCAATGGTCTCTCTCAGCACCTGGTTATTGGTAGCAAGGAAATTCAATCTGTCCTGAACTGCTGGCAAAGGAGAGTCCGGAATCAATGTTGGCAAAAAGGAGGGGTGAAACCCATAATTGGAGAAGAAAGGAGATTGGTTGGTGGCGGTATGGGCAGAGTTATTAAATGCAAATTCTGCCAGTGGCAGAAGTGAGGCCCAATCTTCTTGGGAAAAGGAGGTGAAGCAGAGCAGGTATTGCTCTAGCGTTTGGTTAGTACGCTAAGTTTGTCCGTTGGACTGAGGATGATAAGCTGAAGAGAAATTGAGCTTGATGCCCAGCGCTTCGCATAGTGCTTTCCAAAATCTTGAAGTAAACTGTACTCCTCGATCTGAGACAATGTCACTAGGGATTCCGTGCAGTCTAACAACCTCCTTAATGAAGACTTTAGCAGTTTCAGTTGCTGACGGGGTCCCTTTCATAGGGATAAAATGTGACATCCTGGAGAGGCGGTCTACCACTACAAAGATAGATGAAAACCCTTCCGATGGCGGGAGCTCTACAATAAAATCCATTTTATCCCAGGGTCTCTCAGGAATGGGTAGTGATCTTAATAGGCCCCATGCTTTGCTTTTGCTGTTTTTGTTCCTGAGATATATTGAACATGAGCCAACATATTTCCTGCAATCCTTTGCTAAGCTAGGCCACCAAAAATGTCTCTGGATCAAATCCATGGTCTTGTATCCCCCGAAATGGCCGGCCAGCGGGTAGTCATGACACACTTGTAGGATGGTAGCATGTAAATTCTGCGGTATGAAAACTTTATTACCCCGCCAATAGAGACCATCGTTTTCCTGAAGGTCCATGTCTGGGGGCAGATTCCCTGTATGCTTGACGGATCTGTGACATTAAGTCAGTTTGTGTAAGTAGAAAATTTCCAGCCTGTAGGATAGTATCTGTTTGAGGTGAAAATTCAACTTCCGTAAACATACGTTATAACGAGTCAGCTTTCACATTCTTGGAGCCGGGTCGGTAGGTTATGTGGAAATTAAAGCGTGAAAAGAAGAGAGCCCACCTTGCTTGTCTGGGCCTGAGGCGTTTGGCGGTATTGAGATATTCTAAATTATTGTGATCCGTGAAGATCAGTATTGGGTGTGTTGCTCCCTCCAAGAGGTACCGCCACTCCTCTAGAGCCAATTTAATTGCCAACAGTTCTCGGCCCCCCATGTCATAGTTCCTTTCTGAAGGCCCTAACTTCTTTGAGAAGAAGGCCACAGGGTGCATTAGAGCCTTGGGTCCTTGGCGTTGGGATAGAATGGCCCCTACGGCGCTCTCTGAGGCGTCCACCTCCAGGATGTATGGAAGAGCGGGGTCAGGGTGCTTTAGTAACAGGGCCGAGGTAAAAAGTCCCTTTAACTTGTCAAAGGCAGCTTGGGCTGCCTCTGTCCATTGAAAACGGTTCTGTTTCTTGGTGAGCTGAGTGATGGGCATTATGATACCAGAGAAGTTTCTAATAAATTTCCTGTAGAAATTAGAGAAGCCGATAAACCATTGTACCCCTTTCTTATCAATGGGAGGTGGCCAGGACGACATAGCTGCGATTTTTTGGGGATCCATTGCCATACCTCCTGTAGAAATTACCAGTCCGAGGAAGTGAATGGTCTGCCGTTCAAATTCGCATTTCTCGGCCTTGGCATAGAGTCCATTTTGTCTTAACCTCAGAAGGACTTGTTTCACATGGACACGATGTAGCTCTAAAGAGGCTGAGAAAATTAGAATGTCGTCTAGGTAGACGATCATGAATAGGTCTAGAAAGTCTCTGAAGATATTATTTACGAAATGCTGGAAGGTTGCTGGAGCATTGCATAATCCGAAGCGCATAACGAGGTATTTGAAGTGGCCAAAACGAGTCCGGAAGGCCATTTTCCATTCGTCTCCCTCCCTGATTCTGATCAAATTGTAAGCACCTCGTAAATCCAACTTGGTAAATACCCTTGCAGAGCGGAGTCTCTGAAGCAGTTCTGGAATCAGAGGCAAGGGGTAGCGATTTTTAACGGTAATCCGGTTTAATTCTCTGTAATCCACACATGGACGGAGCGAGTGGTCTTTCTTTTCAACAAAAAATATTCCTGCCCCGGCTGGTGAAGTTGAGTGTCGGATGAACCCCTTCTTGAGGTTCTCATTAACATAATCTTTTAGGACTGCGAGTTCAGGTTCTGAAAGGGGAAAGATCCTCCCAAATGGGATTTCTGCCCCTGGTAAAAGTTCGATCGGGCAATCGTAGGCCCGGTGGGGGGGAAGAGTATCTGCTTTTTGCTTATCGAAAACATCCAAGAAATCATGGTACACGGATGGAACAAGGTCTTGGGATTCGTATACTAGTTTCAGACAACCAATAACTGGGGCTGTGATGGAGGATCTGGAGACAATTGTGGAGACAGTAGGAAGATTGAAAGACTACCTTGCCGGTTGTCCAGTCTATCTGTGGATTGTGTGCTTGCAACCATGGCATTCCTAGAATGATCAGAAAAAGTGGTGAAGATATAACGTCCAGGCACAACAGTTCTTTATGGTTGGGTGAGATGTCGGCGGGCAAAGGTTGGGTTTCTTGGATGATGGGCCCAGATTTGATGTTGGACCCATCAGCTAATCGTATGAACAGCTTATGTTGCTTAGATCGTAGAGGAATGTTGTGTTGCAAGGCAAAGGCATGATCAATGAAGCAGCTGCAGGCACCGGAGTCAATTATGGCCTGGATCTGAAGCACCCCTTCTGGAAGCTGTAGAGAGACAGGAACAGCAATGTGAGTCGTTCTTGCTAGAGTCAATGCATAATGATCAAGAGGAGAAGAGTCACACTTATGGGTCTTGTTGGGACACATATTGGCGTAATGACCGACTCCTCCACAGTAGAGGCAGAGATTATTCATACGACGGCGTTGTTTCTCTTCCGGTGTCAAGGGTGCACGAAGCAAGCCTAACTGCATTGGTTCTGGAGTTCTAGTGGTAGGAGCAGATAGTGGGGGCGCAGAGGTAGATAGGCGGCTAGGTACCCTGGGTAGCATCCACATGGGCCGTTACTGGCTGGTCCTTTCAGATCTTCACTCCCTCAACCGGCGATCAATCTGAATGGACAGTTGGATCAGTTCTTCGAGGGAATCAGGGATCCCCACACGAGCTAGTTCATCTTTGAGTGCCTCCGAAAGCCCTAAACGGAACTGAACACGGAGAGCGGCGTCGTTCCAATGTGTTTCGGAACTCCACCGTTTAAAGTCAGTAACATAATCCTCCACGGGCCTATGACCCTTCTGGAGGGTCTGGAGGCTGGCCTCGGCTATGGTGGTACGCTGAGGATCATCGTAAAGTTTAGCTATCTCATCCAAAAAAGAGTCCATAGTAATCAGCAAGGGACTGGCTTGTTCCAGTAAATGATGAGCCCAGGTCTGAGGTTCTCCCTGCAGTAATGAAATGATGAACCCCACCTTGGTACTTTCCAAAGAGAAGGTGCGGGCTGAAGCAGAAAGTACAAATGGCAGGCATTCCTAAAAGCACGGAATTTGCTGCGATCTCCCATAAATTTCTCTGGAGCAGGAACTCGTGGTTCTGGGGGTGGCACCACTACTGTGGGTGTAGAAACTGGAACTGATGATGCAGGTGCTGCGGTCCGAGGTGCTGAAGTGCTTGGAGAGAGAGACTCCACCCGTTGTTCGAGTCGCTGGTAGCCATCTTGCAGGCCCTGGACTGCTTGAGTGAGATTTGCAATCTGCTGACACAGACCCTGGAGGTTGATACAGGGCTGCTAGGGCGGCGGAAGGGTGCAGGTGCCTGCTGGCAGGATCAGGAACATGGAAGTCTTCGGAAAGAAGCTGGGATGCTGATCACTGGATGGTTCAGGAGAGGTCCAGCAGAGATACTTGCAGGGTCAAAGACAGGCAGGAGTTGGCAACGTGCTGGCAGCGAGGTACACAATCGGCAGGCAGATTCATAGTCAGGAACTGGCAGAGGTTGGCAACAAACTGGCAGCGAGGTACAGAATCGGGAGACAGAGCCGTAGTCAGAGGTCCAAGCCGGGTTCAGTACAGGAAGCAAGGCAGGCAGAGATGCAAGGGTGATCCGAGAGGGTAGTCGAGGAAGGCAGAGGTTCAAGATCAGGGTCAAGTAAACAAGGCAACAGCAAGGATTCCGGAACAAGCTGAGACAATCCAGCACTGATACTAGTATGCTGATCATTTAAATAGGGCGCCTTGTGCCGTGATTCGTTGGCGTGCGAACGTGCACGCACTGACGTACCCTTGTTCGTACGATTGCATTACGTGCGTGCCTAGTCCGGGGCTCGCTCGTTCTTACCGTATGTCTGGCTGGCACATGGGAACGAACGTTTGTAATGGATCTCTGACAGTTAGTCTCCGGAGTCCATTAACACCTTTGAGAGTCTCAAGGCTGCCTTTGTTTCTGCTCCTGTGTTGGCACATCCTGATCCTATGTTACTTTTTATCCTTGGGGTTGATGCTTCTGAGACTGGTGATGGCGCCCTTCTGTCTCAACATCCTACCTCTGAGAGCACTATGCCTCCTTGTGGCTACTTTTCCAAGAAATTGTCACCTCCGGAGTGGAATTACGAGATTGGGGACAGAGAGCTGTTGGCAATCATTTTAGCCCTGAAAGAATGGAGACATCTACTCGAAGGTACCATTGTGCTGGTTCTCATTCTTACTGACCATAAGAATTTCACATTCCTATCTGAGGCTAAATGCCTCTCTCCCAGAAGGGCACGATGGGCTCTTTTCTTGTCAAGTTTCAATTACATTGTCTCATTCTTACCCAGTACTAAAAATGTAAGGGCTGACACCTTGTCACGACAATTTTCCTCCACTTCCAAGTTGGAGTCGGTTCCGGTTCCTTTGATTCCTCCTGATCGTATTCTGGCTACAGTTCACACCAGTCTCACTTCTCCTTTGGGTGACAAAATTCTTGCTGCTCAGGTCCATGCTCCTCCTGAAAAACCTTGTAACCGCTGCTTTGTCCCAGGGAGCCTCCGTTCTGCCGTGCTCCAGACTTACCATTCTCCAAAGGCTGCTAGCCACCCTGGGAAGAATCAACTCTTTTGGGCCATTTCCCAACAATTCTGGTAGCCTAGTCTACGTGCTGATGTAACTGGAGATCTTTCGCTTACATGGGCTACCCAAGGTGATTGTCTCAGACAGGGGTAGTCAGTTTGTGTCCCGGTTCTGACAAGCCTTTTGTGCACAGTTGGGAATTTAGCTTGCTTTCTCCTCTGCGTATCACCCGCAGTCTAATGGGGCTGCAGAATGAGCCAATCAATCCTTGGAGCAATTCCTACATTGCTATATTTCTGACCATCATAACGACTGGTCAGACCTATTACCGTGGGCAGAGTTTGCTCACAACAGTGCCTTGAATTCTGCTTCCCAATTGTTCCCGTTTATGGCGAATTATGGTTTCCAACCTTCCATGTTGCCTGACTTGTTTGTTCCACAGAATATTCCTGCGTTAGAGGAGCATCTCCGTGGTCTTCATTCCACTTGGGCACAAGTCCAGGAGGCTTTGCGACATGGTAATGATAGGTACAGACTCCATGCTGACCGCAAACGCCTGCCTGAATAAATTAATAAATAACAGAGACAGTCTCATTCACATTAAAAAATACCCAACACAGATTACATCCAAATGAGTAGAGAGACATCGCAGACGCAGCTGAAGTTGCAGGTTCAGACCCGGGGCCTGACCATGAGACTATATTGATCTTGGAAAATTACCTTCTGCAGCATCGTATCTAATCATAAGCGGAAGTTATAGAAAAAATTGAATGACTTGACGCAATAGGAACAAATAATTTACTAGAAGTAGAAGGTGACTTTCTCTACTTAATATAGAATTTAGTGAAATTATTTTACAACAAACAGAATCTTCGAAGATGAGACCATGCAAGTGGAGAAGACTCTACAAGTGGAGAAGGTTCAAAGTATACATAAACCATATGCAGGGCTGGCCCAAGATATTGTGCTGCCTGGGTCCATAATAAAATGCTGCCCCCCCCCAAAAAAAAATTATATGACATACCATTATGTTCAATTACAAGGGGTGGGCTAGGGCAGTATATGGACAGGCTAAGGCAGTATAGGGGCAGGCTAGAGTAGTATATAGACAGGCTAGGGCAGTATAGGGTGGGCTAGGGTAGTATAGGGGCAGGCGGAGGGGCCCGGGGGCAGTTGTCATCATGACACACAAAACTGCTGAAAAAAAATCTTGGTCGTCAATTTGCTGGTTAAATAGAAGAGAAGGAGAGGCGTCCATGGTTCAATTTGCTGCCCCTGACAGGGAAATAACACATTATTTGTTTGTTTAATTGCGTTTAATGATTACGTATATTCTATTGTATTGCCATTTGTATCTACTGAAATCTTTACAATATGTTTCTAAATGCTTCAGAGCGTACCGCATTGTTATTCAGTTCATTTATTGAAATGCTTGTACACCATGAGGTTTTATTCAATAAAATCTTTGAACAAAAAAAAAAATATCTTCACAAGAGGTTGGAAATAGCAATATGGGTGGGTGACAATGATAAAGAAATGGCACCAACATCCCTGAAAATAAATGTAAACGAGGGAGGGTTCTTTGGTGGGATTTTTGGGGGTGCCGAAGAAAGAGCAGTAATTTCAATACTCCACAATAAGTATAAAAAATAACAACATTTTTTATTACATACAGGACATAGTTAAAGAAAGCTTTTTAAAGTATGAGGTTATGTGTGCATGTACAAGGATACATCTAGAGTTCTAAATGGTTGATGAAATTTGATCACTCAGCAGTAGCATTGGAGTGATTGTCCTGACATGTTTTGCCACTTTGGGCTCATCAGGGGATGTTTTAGACACAATTATATGTAACACTGCATAGAACAGAACAAAGAAACAAGAAAAATGATGGTATGGTAGAGTAGGCTGTCGAATACCATGCCCATCATCAGTCGCTCACCCAAATGATGATCTCTGTCCTGCGACTCAGTGTCAAATCAGAAAAAAACAACACTGAGTACTGCATATTAGGAAATGCCAAATAGAGCCTAAAAAAGTTGTCTTTTTTAGGCCCTATTTGGCATTTCCTAATAATAAGTCTCCGAAGGGAGGGGCTCATGCTCTGCTTCAGTATGTTACAGTACATGATTCCCTCAATGAACTGTAGCTCCCCAGTGACAGCAGCACGCATGCAGCCCCAGACCTTGACACTCCCACCACCATGCTTGACTGTAGGCAAGACATACTTGTCTTTGTACTCCTCACCTGGTTGCCACCACACACGCTTGACACCATCTGAACCAAATAAGTTTATCTTGGTCTCATTAGACCACATGATATGGTTCCAGTAATCCATGTCCTTTGTCTGCTTGGCTTCAGCAAACTGTTTGCGGGCTTTCTTGTGCATCATCTTTAGAAAAGGCTTCCTTCTGGGACGACAGCCATGCAGACCAATTTGATGCAATGTGCTGCGTTTGGTCTGAGCTCTGACAGGCCCCCACCCCTTCAACCTCTGCAGCAATACTGGCAGCACTCAAACATCTATTTCCCAAAGACAACCTCTGGATATGATGCTGAGTGGAACCTGTCCTGTTAAACCGCTGTATGGTCTTGGCCACCATGCTGCAGCTCAGTTTCAGGGTCTTGCCAATCTTCTTACAGCCTAGGCCATCTTTATCCAGAGCAACAATTCTTTTTTTCAGATCCTCAGAGAGTTCTTTGCCATGAGGTGTCATGTTGAACTTCCAGTGACAAGTATGAGAGAGTGAGAGCGGTAACACCAAATTTAACACACCTGCTCCCCATTCACACCTAGGACTTTGTAACACTAATGAGTCTGATGACACCAGGGCAGGGAAATGGCTAATTGGGCCCAATTTGGACATTTTCGCTTAGGGGTGTACTCACTTTTGTTGCCAGCGGTTTAGACATTAATGCTGTGTGTTGAGTTATTTTGAGGGGACAGCAAATTGAAAAGATATAATAAAATATTTACAACAATGTAAGGGGTGTACTGACTTTTGTGAGATACTGTATATGTCCAGTGAGGACCAGCAAATGAAGCTGTAGTACAGTACATACAGTATACACTGCTGTGTTCCGGCAGTGGTACAGGAACTTCCCGTCCCATTCCCAGAACAAAATCAAGATGGGCTGAGTGCTGCTCAGCCATTCACAGGAAGCCTTGTATTTTATCAATGAATACAAGGCTTTCTCTGAATGGCAGAGGTGACATTATCCTACCACCTGTCCATCTCGGCCAATCAAAGAAGCCCTTGCATTCATTCATAATAATACAAGGCTTCTTGTGAATGTCTTAGCGGTGCTCAGCCTGACTCGATTTTGTCCCGGCAGCAGATGGGAAGTCCACATACAGTTTATACAGCCCTGACAGTGGCCACATTTATTATTATTATTATTATTATTATACAGGATTTATATATATATATATATATATATATATATATATATAGTTACATAGTTAATCTGGTTGAAAAAAGACACAAGTCCATCTAGTTCAACCAATAAAATATAGCGCAGTTTACGTAGCGCTTTACAATGTAAAGGGGGGACAGTACAATTACAATACAATACAGAAGGAATAGGAGGACCCTGCTTATGGAGCTTACAATCTAAAGGAAGGGAGACGTGGTACAAAAAGGTAATAGCTGCTGGGGATGATCTGATGGGCTAGCTTGGCCCGCCCAAATACGCTATTTATAGTGATAGCAAAGCTGGAGTTAGGCTTCAAATTAGATTAAAAGCCATAACTTTTTTAGTTTTGTATAGCGTATGAAATGATTAATCTCCTTGTCAGATTTTTTTTTTCCCTTTTTTGTTTTTGTTTTTGCTTTTGTTTTTGCTGTCTGCGTACAATTATGCCGCGTACACACGGTCGGACTTTCCGGCGGACTTGGTCCGGCGGACCAGAGTGTGCCGGACAATCCGCCCGTGTGTAGGCGCCAGCGGACTTTGAAGATTTGAAACCTGTTTTAAATTTATCCGCCGGACTCAGTTTCGGGCGGAAAGTCCGCTCGTCTGTGTGCTGGTCCGACGGAAAGTCCAGTCGTGTGTGGGCAAGTCCGTCCGTTTTAAAGTCCGGCGCACCTGGCGGACAAAGTCCGTCAGAAAGTCTGCCGGACCAAGTCGGCCGGAAAGTCCGACCGTGTGTACGTAGCATTAGGGATATTTCCCCTCCTTCTTTATGCTTAAGACCACAAAAAGCAAGAGGACATCTCTTCAGAGTGAAGGAAATCCCCTCTTAGACAGTTGCAAAAAATATATGACAAGTTTGATTTTAAGTTCACAGGAGCAGGGCAGGACCGGGACAAAGGATGGGCAGGAGGGGAAGTTGCCCTGGGTGCAGTGAAGCAAAGGAGCAAAAAATGGATGCAGGGTGGTACACTAATTCCATGGCATGTATTAATAGTGGGTTAGGGTGCGTGCAATTCTGGATCCTTGCCCTCAGAGCTGGACAACCCTGTCCTGGTACTGCAGCAGGGCCCTCCTAACCCTCTTTGAATTGTATTATTGTTGTTTTGTCCCCCTTTATAATGTAAAGCGCTACTCCAACTGTTGGCGCTATATAAATGCTGTATAATAATAATAATAATAATAATAATAATAATAACTCTTACCTACTTTATCCAAAGCTTTAAGCATAGACTGTACATCTGTAAAAATGCCATAACATTTGTTCTCTTTCTGTCCCATAGTCAAGTCTGTTGACACCTCTGTGACTGTTGAGCTAAGAATCACCAACAAAGTGTATACAGAGGAACTGAAAGACCCCACAACAGAAGAATATAAAGATTTTGAAGCTCTGTTTAAAACAGAGGTGAGTGATCAAAACTTCTGACAGACAGAATTTATCTTAGGACCAGCATGACACAAAATGAATTACCTATCACGTCTCTCCATGCAGATGAGATCGGTCTATTCCAGCATCCCTGGATACAAAGATGTCAACATTACAGAAATAAAGTAAGTTTAACAACAGCACAGATTTTTAGTTTAGGCCAGGCTTTTGAAATACAGACATTTCCATATTTTTTAACAGCAAATAAACTTTGAAACAAGCCTTCACTGATCTCTGTAGCTACAGTCACTGTTATTAATTCATCCTCAAAATTTTAATTTCATCTTTTCTCAGCTACCTTCTTTGGCTGCATTGACACTGTGTAGCTTGTGAATGTGTGCAAACAATTAGTTTTTTGCTTGCAGCGCCACACATTGTTAATGACACCCCAAACGTGGCAAGCAAGACACACAGAGACAAATACGCACAAGACAAAATATAAAAAAAAGTTGTTAAAAAATGAAGAAAGCTCAAATCTCAAAAAAGAGATTTGAGCTTTTTTTCCGCGTTTGCAATGAATGGACTGCCTTATGTGTGAAGCATGACAATACACAAAAACACACGTGTGAGCAACTCACAACTCACTAACTAGTGAAAATAGCGGCTTCTAGCAGTGGCTTGGCGGTCTGTCAACCTGCTAAACTCTAATGCAAACACAGAGCAGTTGCACAGGCAGGGGGAGAGAGCAGAGCATTGAGATCAGACTTGATCGACTTCCCTGTTCAAAGAACTGTGAACTTTGACAATGAATTGCTCCACAGTGGATATAACTACAGAGGTCAGGGGCAGTGGCGGCCTGTCCATAAGGATGGGTCCCCCTAAACCATGTGTCCTGCCCCTTATCTACATGATTTCAATGTTCTTTTTGTTTTGTTTTTTAGAAGCACGTGATTAGAGCCAGAGGCTCTAATTGGCTTCAAAAAATGGTGGGCTTGGGGCGCAGAGTACTGCACACTGAGCCTACCCAGTTGTGTGACAATAGCAAATTAATATTTGCTATTGTCTTCCTGACTTTCCTCCCGGCCAATCGGGTAGCGGGTCCTGAGACCCGATTGACCGAGAGGAGAAGCTATCATATTAGCCACTGAGGAGAAGAAGACACAGGGGAAGCCACCATGAAGCCGATGTCAGGAAAGGCTTGCTGGGAACAGTAGTTCTACACAAGCTGGTGCGCGATTGCGGGTGCCTATGCGATCCCCGACGTGCGGCGGGCTATTTAAACTCAGCTGTTACACTGAAGCTGTGCTGTCTGATCTACACTGTTCCCTGTGAGTTACCTGCTTATCTGATCTGTTCCTGTGATTACCCTGCTTGCCCTGTGACTACCTCTGCTATCTGCCTGCATCTGACCCCGGCCTGTCCATGACCTTGCACCTGCCTTATCCTCTGGTTCATCCGTGCCTGCCTGTTACCTACCCAGCTTGTCCAGTGACCATGCTCCTGTCTCCTGCATCTGTTCCAGTACTGTCTGTCTGTGTATGACCCGGCCTGCCTGATCTTCCTGTGTTCCAGTCCCTGGAACCTCCTCTCTGTATCCTGTGTGTGGCTTCCTGACACGAGCCTGTTCCAGTCTTCAGTCAAGTCTGCTGTCTCCAGTCTGCTGAGTCCCAGTTGCAGCATCATCCGGAACTCCAGACCTACTCCCCAGCTGTTGATCCTGCCAGGCACTCGTGCTGCCCTGTACTCCCGTGCCTCCTGTTCACTCTATCAAGGGCCTCGAGTCAGGGGCGTAAGAGAGGCCTTCCTCTGCATATTGGGCTCATCATCTAGGTACGTGATAGCCGAGGAGGAGACGCAGGGTGTAGCCGATGAGGAGGAATTGCTGCCTGTGAACTAGATGGGTTAAGTGCAGGGCTGGTGGGCTGAACATCGAGCGACGGGGGAGATGCGACTGACTGACCTACCGACCGGAGGGGGGGGGTCAAGTGTGGTTTTGCCGCCCCCCTTCAAAAAATGGAGCACCAGCCGCCACTGGCCAGGGGGCTTGTTTTAAAGCTTATTTGCTGCTTGTTAAAGTGATTGTAAAGTCTAGTTTTTTTGTTTTGTTTTTTTTAAATAACAGACATGTTATACTTACCTCCACTGTGCAGATCCTCCTATTCTTAGGTCCCTCTTCTGCTCTCCTGGCTCCTCCCTCTGATCCATTCAGACACGGAGCTCCGATCCGGCCCTGCCCTCTCGCTCCCCTGATTGACTGACTGATTTTGATTGACAGCCACGGGAGCCAATGCCACCGCTGCTGTGTCTCAGCCAATCAGGAGGATTATACATCGCTGCAGAGAGATGGGCTCAGGTAAGTGATTAGGGGGGTGCTTGGGGGTGGGGGGCTGCTGCACACAGAAGGTTTTTTATCTTGATGCATAGAATGCATTAAGATAAAAAACATGCTGCCTTTACAACCCCTTTAAGGATACATAAATAATTAAATGCCCATAGCCTAACTACAATTCTTCTTTAATCCCATGCTATGCTTGGTGCTTTTGAAGTAATTGAAAAATATGCACATTTGTAATTTTTCTCCCACTGCTTGTCACTTTAGGAAATACTGTAGAAAATTGAAATAAATTAAAAAAAAACAGTGCTAAAAACAATGAAAAATAAAATCACTTATTTTTTGTGTCCTTAATCCAACACTATCCCTAGCTGTTAAATACACATGTATAGTATCTCACAAAAGTGAGTACACCCCTCACATTTTTGTAAATATTTTATTCTACCTTTTCATGTGACAACACTGAAGAAATGACACTTTGCTACAATGTAAAGTAGTGAGTGTACAGCTTGTATAACAGTGTAAATTTGCTGTCCCCTCAAAATAACTCAACACACAGCCATTAATGTCTAAACCTTTGGCAACAAAAGTGAGTACACCCCTAAGTGAAAATGTCCAAAGTGTCAATATTTTGTGTGGTCACAATTATTTTCCAGCACTGCCTTAACCCTCTTGGGCATGGAGTTCACCAGAGCTTCACAGGTTGCCACTGGAGTCCTCTTCCACTCCTCCATGACAACATCACGGAGCTGGTGGATGTTAGAGACCTTGTGCTCCTCCACCTTCCGTTTGAGAACACCCCACAGATGCTCAATAGGGTTCAGGTCTGGAGACATGCTTGGCCAGTTCGTTATCTTTACCCTCAGCTTTTTTATCAAGGCAGTGGTCGTCTTTTAGGTGTGTTTGGGGTCGTTATCATGTTGGAATACTGCCCTGCGGCCCAGTCTCCAAAGGGAGCGGATCATGCTCTGCTTCAGTATGTCACAGTGCATGTTGGCATTCATGGTTCAATGAACTGTAGCTCCACAGTGACGGCAGCACTCATGCAGCCCCAGACCATGACACTCCCACCACCATGCTTCACTGTAGGTAAGACACGCTTGTTTTTGTACTCCTCACCTGATTGCCGCCACACACGCTTGACACCATCTGAACCAAATAAGATTATCTTGGTGTAAGCACATATTGGTAAAGGCATCAAGAACATGCTGAAAAAGACTTTGCCACTACCTTGTGTACATTGGAGGGCTCAATTTGTTGTTTCTTTTGAATGAGAATTTTTTTTCTAGTGGTCCTTCTTTGCTCCAAAATGACAGAGGTCTCCAAAACCCATTCAGTTGAAACTTTAAGGTTTGCAGTTTGGACCCTTCCCAACCTTGGTAACCTCGGGTATGGCTGATTGATGGGTCAACACTAGAACCTACTCTAATGGTGGCCACGTGCATTAATAAGGGATTTATGTTTTTTACAATTGATCTATGTTATTTTCCAATTGATCTCTTCAGAAAGAAAAAGATGATCTATAATCAACATCCCAATCTATCAATTTGACATGGGAAGGTGGATTTCAATCATTTGTTAAAGTGGTTCTAAAGGCAAATGGATTTTTACCCCGAGGCATTCTCTGCATTACGGTAAAAAACCTTTCAATGTCAGTCCCCCCCAGCCCCTGCTTAAATACTTACCTGAGCCCTCTCTCAATCCAGTCTGAAAGCAGTGCTGCTCTTCTTTCCCCTCTTCTCACAGAAGCCTTGGTCATTAGCTCCTGTTGCTGGCAATCAAATCCTGTGAGCAGAGAGCAGGGGGTGAGGCTGAACGGTGCTGTGTGTCAATAGATACACACAGCCCACCACAGGATAGAGCCCGCAAGTGTGCTCATATAGCAAGCAGCTTGCTTATGGGGCACACTCAGAAGAGGAGCCTGGAGTGGTGGCAGGGGACCCCAGAAGAGGAGGTTTGTGGCTGCTCTGTGTAATACCATTGCACAAAACAGGTAAGTGTATCGTTTTTGGTATTTTAAGAAAAAAAAGTACCTTTACAAACACTTAAAGACATAATTGTAGCAAATGGTTGGAAGTTATCCTTCTCTGTTTCCACTATGTATTCATGAACAAAGTATCTCAGTACTGTCAATGAAAAATGTTCAATGATTTTTCCTCCCTGGCCAATCAACTCAGTTTGATGGAATCCGATCTAAACAGAGTCTAAATTGATTGGAAGGGAAGTTAAAGCTTTTCAATCGTTTGCAGATTGGAACAGACAATAAAATTGAAGCATGTGTGGCCACCATTATACTTGGCTACTACAGTTTGAAAACCAAAATAAAAATATGTTGAAATATTTGCGGTGCCCAGCAATATTCTGCATTCTTTATCTGTGGCAGGAATGGCAGCATTATTGTAAATCATGAAGTGATTGTGGAGATAGAATACAGAACAGATGTGCCTATAGAGGATCAGTACGAGGAGATATTCCAGGATGTCAAGGTGAAGGTGGAAACAGCGAAGGAGGAGCAGAACTGCACACAAAATGGTATTTTTGCAGGTTCCTTTAACCTTAAACTAATTTCCATGATGTTACTGTTCTCATTTCTTTTACTAGAGCACACACTGTTTTGGCTTTTGATACATAGTGTTACATAGTTACATATAGTTACATAGAAGGTGAGGTTGAAAAAAGACACAAGTCCATCAAGTCCAACCTATGTGTGTGATTATGTGTCAGTATTACATTACATATCCCTGTATATTGCGGTCATTCAGGTGATTATCTAATAGTTTCTTGAAGCTATCAATGCTCCCTGCTGAGACCACTGCCTGTGGAAGGGAATTCCACATCCTTGCCGCTCTTACAGTAAAGAACCCTCTACGTAGTTTAAGGTTAAACCTCTTTTCTTCTAATTGTAATGAGTGGCCACGAGTCTTATTAAATGTTACTAAATGTGATTAGTCCGCGCTTAGGAATAACAGGGTTTGCAGCCTCCCCTAGTAAGTCCCTAAATGGGACTATTCAGGTATTGGATATAGTAGATGGGGAATTGGCGCTACCCTCTATGTGTCTTATAATGGTTACCTATATCATAAAGTGAACGAGGATATTACTATCCCAGTGTTTCTATCAAACTAAACTTAAAAAATGCATTAAGCTTATAAAAGTAATAATACTTAGTGATATTGGCATCCAGTGTCTAAAATGTGACAGTATGTCCCTTTGGGCAGACGCCCTTAATGTGTGGTAATGTGTAGCACCCAGGGGTAAAGATCCCTTTAAAAAATATATCACTAGCGGTGCAAACTCAAACGGGTCTCAATGTGTACATACATTAAATACAATACAGGGACTAGTATTTCAGGGTGGAAAGTTTGTGGGGTACCATCACTTAATACACCTATATATTTGAAACCTGTACCAAGCATGAGCTACTTGTGATTAAAGCATAAAAACAAATTATATGTATCTCAAACCATAGTGCTGTGACCTACTTAGAAAGTTATACATATATCAAAACTGCATGTGCAACTTTATAATTGTAACAAAAAAGCTGTGGAAAAAACTATGAACAGAGTCCAATCGGAAAAAAATACATAAAAAATAAAATAAAAAATAATAGGTAGATTATAAAGCGTCCCAACTGCGTGCAGTCCAAACTTATTAAACCAGTGAGTGAGTATTTCAATAGTGACTTCTGTGCTCTTCAGAGACAAGTAAAATTGGTGACTCCAGGTGTTCCCCCCAATGTGATCCCCACTCACCAGAAATAGTCACCCCTGCAGGGGTAGCAGGCATAGAGTGGGTTTCTGAAATGAAGATTCCTGTGTATTTCCTGGTTACCTCCGGTTGTCCGTGGGTGTATCCCAATGGCTCGGTGCGGGGTCCCCAGCAGGCTTTGTTCAAGAATGGCCCCTCCGTATCTCCTCAGTAGGTTAATGTGTTTTCCTCCATATAGAAGAAGAAACAGGGGACTTTCATAGTGAAGTAAGTCTTCATTTATTTGAAATCATTCGTTTACAGATTACAGTGGCAAGCAACTGACCCGGTACAGCGCGGTACGCAAGACCAGGAAGCCAGAGACGGCATGCGTCCCAGCTTGCATTCCAACCACGGCTTCCGGGTGTGACGTGTGAGCGTGACTCCGCCTTACGCGTTTCGTCATAGGACGTTATCAAAGACTGGTGCCCAGAACTGGACAGCATACTCCAGGTGCGAGCGGACCAGAGTCTTGTAGAGCGGGAGAATTATCGTTTTATCTCTGCAGTTGATCCCCCTTTTAATGCATGCCAATATTCTGTTTGCTTTATTAGCAGCAGCTTGGCATTGCATGCCATTGCTGAGCCTATCATCCACTAGGACCCCCAGGTCCTTTTCCATCCTAGATTCCGCCAGAGGTTCTCCCCCCAGTGTATAGATTGCTTTCATATTTTTGCCACCCAAATGCATTATTTTACATTTTTCTACATTGAACCTCATTTGCCATGTAGTCGCCCACCCCATTAATTTGTTCAGGTCTTTTTGCAAGATTTCCACATCCTGCGGAGAAGTTATTGCCCTGCTTAGCTTAGTATCGTCTGCAAATACAGAGATTGAACTGTTTATCCCATCCTCCAGGTCGTTTATGAACAAATTAAATAGGATTGGTCCCAGCACAGAACCCTGGGGAACCCCACTACCCACCCCTGACCATTCTGAGTACTCCCCATTTATCACCACCCTCTGAACACGCCCTTGTAGCCAGTTTTCAATCCATGTACTCACCCTATGGTCCATGCCAAAGCACCTTATTTTGTACAGTAAACATTTATGGGGAACTGTGTCAAATGCTTTTGCAAAATCCAGATACACCACGTCTACGGGCCTTCCTTTATCTAGATGGCAACTCACCTCCTCATAGAAGGTTAATAGATTGGTTTGGCAAGAACGATTCTTCATGAATCCATGCTGATTACTGCTAATGATATCATTCTTATTACTAAAATCTTGTATATAGTCCCTTATCATCCCCTCCAAGAGTTTACATACTATTGATGTTAGGCTAACTGGTCTGTAATTCCCAGGGATGTTTTTTGGGCCCTTTTTAAATATTGGTGCTACATTGGCTTTTCTCCAATCAGCTGGTACCATTCCAGTCAATAGACTGTCTGTAAAAATTAGGAACAACGGTCTGGCAATCACCTGACTGAGTTCCCTAAGTACCCTCGGATGCAAGCCATCTGGTCCCGGTCATTTATTAATGTTAAGTTTCTCAAGTCTAATTTTAATTCCGTCCTCTGTTAACCATGTAGGTGCTTCCTGTGTTGTGTCATGAGGATAAACACTGCAGTTTTGGTTACTGAAGCCCCTCGATTCACTCGTGAAGACTGAGGAGAAGAATAAATTCAATACCTTTGCCATCTCCCCATCCTTTGTAACCAGATGTCCTTCCTCATTCTTTATGGGGCCAATATGGTCTGTCCTCCCTTTTTTACTGTTTACATACTTAAAGAATTTCTTGGGATTTTTTTTGCTCTCCTCCGCTATGTGTCTTTCATGTTCTATCTTAGCCAACCTAATTGCACCCTTACATTTCTTATTGCATTCTTTATAAATTCTGAATGCTGTGGATGATCCCTCAACCTTGTATTTTTTGAAGGCCTTCTCCTTTGCTTTTATATGCATTTTTACATTGGAGTTAAGCCATCCAGGATGTTTGTTCGCTCTTTTAAATTTATTCCCCAATGGGATACATTGGCTAATGCCCTTATTTAATATGCTCTTAAAGCAAACCCATCTCTCCTCCGTATTCTTTGTTCCTAATATTTTATCCCAATTTATGCCTTTTAGCAAGGTTTGTAGTTTAGGGAAGTTGGCTCTTTTGAAATTCAGTGTCTTTGTGTTCCCTTCATGTCTCCTATTTGTGTGATTTATACTGAAACTAATTGACCTGTGATCGCTGTTACCTAAATTGCCCCGTATTTCCACATCTGTTATCAGGTCTGTATTGTTGGTAATCAGTAGATCTAGTAATGTTTTATTTCTAGTTGGTGCGTCTACCATCTGACCCATAAAATTGTCCTGCAAGACACTAAGGAACTGGCGAGCCTTAAATGAATGCGCGGTTCCCTCCGCCCAGTCTATGTCTGGATAATTAAAATCCCCCATTATGATAACACTTCCCATCCTTGCTGCTAATCCAATTTGTGATAGGAGATCCGTCTCCACTTCCTCCCTCAGGTTAGGAGGCCTATAGCATACTCCCAGTATTATTTTCCCCTTAGCTTCATCCCTTTGGAGCTCTACCCATAAAGATTCCACCTCCTCCCTAGCCCCCTCAGTGATGTCATCTCTCACATTCACTTGTACATTATTCTTGATATATAGGCATACCCCTCCCCCTTTTTTTCCCCCTCTGTCCTTGCGGTATAGGGTATACCCTTGAATGTTTGCCAGCCAATCATGAGAGCTGTTGAACCATGTCTCTGAAATTCCCACAAAATCCAAATCCTCCTTGTACAACAGTATCTCTAGTTCACCCATCTTGTCCGCCAGGCTCCTGGCATTGGTGAACATGCCACATAGTTTAGACCGGTCGCATATTGTCCTCGTATTGGGTGTTTCAAGATTGCAACTTGGACTTGCTACTATACTCACCTTGTGTTTTTGTGCTTCGGTTAACCTACCACTAATGCCCCCAATACTACCCTCTGGAATATCTTCCGCGCTGGCTATCACTGTCTCTGGACCCTCCCCCCCCATCGCCTAGTTTAAAAACCCCTCTAACTTTTTGGCCATCTTCATTCCCAGCAGATCTGCACCCTCCTCATTTAGGTGCAGTCCGTCCCTTCTATAGTACCAGTTACCGACTGAGAAGTCGGCCCAGTCCTCCAGGAACCCAAACTCCTCCTTACTACACCAGCTCTTCAGCCACTTGTTTACTTCCCTAATCTCCCTCTGCCTCTCTGGTGTGGCTCGATGTACCGGTAGTATTCCTGAGAACACTACCTTGGAGGTCCTTTTCCTCAATTTAGCTCCTAAGTCCCTAAAATCGTTCTTTAGGACACTCCATCTGCCTCTGACTTTGTCATTGGTGCCAACGTGCACCATGAAAGCCGGGTCTTCCCCAGCCCCTCCCAGTAATCTGTCCACAAGATCCGTGATGTGCCGAACCCGAGCGCCCGGTAGACAACATACTGTTCGGCGCTTCAGGTCTTGGTTACAGATTGCCCTCTCTGTCCTTCTAAGAATTGAGTCCCCTACCACCAGAATCTGTCTTTCCTTTCCCTTTGCTGCCCCCCCACTCTCACTGGAGGAGTTCTTCCCCTGGCAGCTATGAGAGTCCCTCATCTCCAGCAGTGCTGGTCCCTGACTGGTTACACCAATGTCACTCAATGGAGCGTACTTATTGGGATGCTCCAGTCCTGGATCGGCCTCCCTGGCACTTCCCCCTCTACCCCTCCTGACTGTCACCCATCTACTCTTTGCTAGTGCCTGCACCTCTTTGTCTCCACCCGCCTCTGTGCTGGCCCCTTCCGGCACCTGCCGTGTATGTTCCTGGCTCACCTTTAGTATGGAGGGACTTCTCAGTGCTGACAGTTGCTTCCCCAGATTCAGAACCTGGGCTTCCAGGGAAACAATGTGCTTACATTTTGCACAGCAGTATTCGCCCTCGATCGGATGATCAAGGAACGCATACATGCGGCAAGATGTACAAAGAGTCGCCTCTCCACACCCGCCGGGCATCATACCTATTAAATTTGGTGAGGATTTGGGGATTTTACCCTGTCCAAATTACCTAACAACTAGCTTCCTGGCACTAATACTCAAGACAATACACAGGTACACTACAAGACAATACACAGGTACACAATACACAAGTACTAACGATCCACACACACACACTACTCAGACAACACTCAGATACTCACACTACACAGGTACTATGACCCCTGTTATAACCTCCTGTTTTAAACTCTTGTTTTTAACTCCCACTTAATCCAGCTCCACTTACACCAAGCTCCACAGCTTCAAACTGAGCACGCTCAGACTGAGTCCTACAACAAGTTAAATAGGCACCTGTGAGCAATTAACCACACCCCTTAATTGATAGACTGATGAAACAAGAAAAAAAAAAAAAGCTATTTAAAAAGTGACAGCAAAAGGCAAATTAAAAACTAAAAGGAAAAAGTCCCCAAAATGCAACCCAGCAAACACCAACAGACAGCAAACACACACCAACAGACAGCAACACACACCAACAGACAGCAACACACACCAACAGACAGCAAGACTTGTATACTCTAACACTTGTTTTTAACTCCCACTTAATCCAGCTCCACTTACACCAAGCTCCACAGCTTCAAACTGAGCACGCTCAGACTGAGTCCTACAACAAGTTAAATAGGCACCTGTGAGCAATTAACCACACCCCTTAATTGATAGACTGATGAAACAAGAAAAAAAAAAAAGCTATTTAAAAAGTGACAGCAAAAGGCAAATTAAAAACTAAAAGGAAAAAAAAAAAAAAAAAAAAAAAAAAACGCTTTAAGTTCAAGTATATATGTGAACCCTCACCTGGTAAAACAAGAAATTCATTTTAAAATAGAAATGAAAGCCAAAACATTTGAGTATACATATAAAAAAAATTACAAATACTTCTTTTTCCTTTTTTATAAGTGATCACATACCTTCTGTTCTCAGTTACACATGGGGCAGAAACAGCAGCACACTGATCTATCTAGAAATAAACCTCTTTTTGATCAATTATACAGGCTGAGGAAGCTTTATATAAAAAAGTAGAAAAACATTTATTGATACAAAAAGTCTTTAAAAGCCTACATATATACAATAAGCGGCTTCACATATACAGTTGTGCTCATAAGTTAACATACCCTGGCAGAATTTATGATTTCTTGGGCATTTTTCAGAGAATATGAATGATAACACAAAAACTTTTCTTTCACTCATGGTTAGTGTTTGGCCGAAGCCATTTATTATCAATCAACTGTGTTTACTCTTTTTAAATCATAATCACAACAGAAACTACCCAAATGACCCTGATCAAAAGTTTACATACCCTGGTGATTTTGGCCTGATAACATGCACACAAGTTGACACAAAGGGCGTTGAATGGCTATTAAAGGTAACCATCCTCACCTGTGATCTGTTTGCTTGTAATTAGTGAGTGTGTTTAAAAGGTCAATGAGTTTCTGGACTCCTGACAGACCCTTGCATCTTTCATCCAGTGCTGCACTGACATTGCTGGATTCTGAGTCATGGGGAAAGCAAAAGAATTGTCAAAGGATCTGCGGGAAAAGGTAGTTGAACTCTATAAAACAGGAAAGGGATATAAAAAGATATCCAAGGAATTGAGAATGCCAATCAGCAGTGTTCAAACTTTAATCAAGAAGTGGAAAATGAGGGGTTCTGTGGAAACCAAACCATGGTCAGGTAGACCAACTAAAATTTTAGCCACAACTACCAGGAAAATTGTTTGGGATGCAAAGAAAAACCCACAAATAACTTCAGGTGAAATACAGAACTCTCTGAAAACATGTGGTGTGGCTGTTTTAAGATGCATAATAAGGAGGCACTTGAGGAAAGATGGTCGAGTCGCCAGAAGAAAGCCATTACTACGCAACTTCCACAAAGTATCCCGCTTACAATACGCCAAACAGCACAGAGACAAACTGACACAAAGTCATTTGGAGTAATGAGACCAAAATTGAGCTTTTTGGCCTCAACCATAAATTTGGAGAGGATTCAACAAGGCCTATGATGAAAAGTACACCATTCCTACTGTGAAACACGGAGGTGAATCGCTGATGTTTTGGGGATGTGTGAGCTACAAAGGCACAGGAAATTTGGTCAAAATTGATGCCAAGAGGAATGCAGTATGTTATCAAAAAATACTGGAGGAACATTTGCATTCATCAGCCAGGAAGCTGCGCATGGGACGTACTTGGACATTTCAACATGACAATGATCCAAAACGCAAGGCCATATCGACCTGTCATTGGCTACAGCAGAATAAAGTGAAGGTTCTGGAGTGGCCATCTCAGTCTCCTGACCTCAGTATCATTGAGCCACTCTGAGGAGACCTCAAACATGCAGTTCATGCAAGACAGCCCAAAAATTTACAGGAACTGGAGGCTTTTTGCCAAGAGGAATGGACAGCTTTACAATCTAAGAAGATAAAGAGCCTCATCCACAAATACCAAAAAAGACTTCAAGTTGTTATTGTTGTTAAAGGCGGCAATACATGGTATTAAGAACTGGGGTATGTAAACTTTTGATCAGGGTCATTTGGGTAGTTTATTTTGTCATTATGATTTAAAAAGAGTAAACACAGTTGACTGATAATAATGGCTTCAGCCAAACACTAACCATAAGTGAAAGAAAATGTTTTGTGTTATCATTCATATTCTCTAAAAAATGGCCAAGAAATCATAAATTCTGCCAGGGTATGTAAACTTAAGAACACAACTGTACCAATATAACATCTCACAATCTGTAACAATGATAGGGCTCAGTTGTTAAAAACAGGGGCATGTATTTGCAAATGTGTGCAAACCTAACCCGTTTAATACATACTGTTAGACAGGATAATTTGGTTGGTTAGCAGACTGGTCGGTAAGTTGAGCTGGCAAATTCTTTGGTTTTGTTTTGCATGCCCTGCCCTTCCATATGCTCCTTGCTGCAAAGACCAAAAGAGTAAGTTTCTGCACCTGTTTGACAGGTGCATATCATTGCAATTTTTTACAGCAAGGCCAATTCTTGCTTTCATCAAGATTACCTCTATAGCAGTGGCGGCCCATCCAAAGGGGGCGCATGGGCGCCGTCCCTCCAATCAGCAGTCACAAAAAAAAACATTTTTTTTTTAAAAAGGTCCCTTTAAAAAAAAATAGAACAAATAGTTCTTTAAGTGCACTGTGTTCAGGCGCCAGACACAGTGCACTATGGGAAGTGCCACGTCAATGCAATCACGAGATTGCAGACGAGGTGCTTCATTTGCAAGCTTTTGACCTGCTTTGCGGTGCAATCCAAAGCGCAGAGCAGCTTCTGCTCGTAGTATTACTATGGGTGGGCGCTGCTTTGTTCAAGTGAGGATGGGACAGTAGAGGAGCGGAGCATGCTGGGATTGATGTTGTGCACACCACGTGACTCAGACCAGGAAGCAGAGTGAGTTACAGCTCCTAGTCGGGGGATAGAGGAGCTGCCTATTGAAGTGTGATGGACGGTGAGGACTGACACATCATACAGAGGACAGTGTGTGCAGGTAGGACCAGAGATCGATCAGCTTTGCTGTATATAAAAAGGGATTGTGTGAGTGAAGAATAGCGCAGGGAGAAAAACCAATGTAAATAAAGTGCTCTGGAGAAAAGGATTGATTATAGCTCAACCTGGCTACACACATTGTTCTTTTTGGTTTAAGGGCAAACAGCAGTAATCAAGGAGGAGATTTTTATACACAGTGACTGTCACACAAAGGCAGTGCTAAATATGAGCAGGAAGGGTTGCTTTGCTGAGTTTACTTTTGCATGTGTATTTTCTTTTATTTCTTTTTTTTTTAACATAAAACTTAACATTTTGAAAAAACATGCCTGTGCACATATAGTTGCGTATGACGTTTTTTGTAATGCATGTCTATGGGCAAAAGTATGCTGCAGCACCCGAGCAGCACAACTACAGCCGTAATTTACATTGTTCACCCATACGCCCTAAAAAATAGAAAAAAAATGTTCTTTAAGTGCACTGTGTTCGGGCACCGGACACAGTGCACTATGGGAAACGCCACGTCAATGCAATCACGAGATTGCTGATGAGGCGCTTCATTTTCAGGCTTTTGATCTACTTTGTGGCACAATCCAAAGCGCCGAGCAGCTTCCGCCCGCTGCTTTTTCAAGTGAAGAGGTTACTTCCGTTGGCTGCTCCATGGAATGCACGGCACAAGCGGAGCTGCCTGTAAGGTAAGTGTGAGGCTCAGGGCTGCATTTAATGGGGCACAGTGAGGCTGCATTAGATGGGACACAGTGAGGCTGCATTAGATCGGGCACAGTGAGGCTGCATTTGATGAGGCACAGTGAGGCTGCATTTGATGGGCACAGTGGCTGAATAAGATGGGCATAGTGGCTGTATTTGATGGGGCACAGTGGCAGCATTTGATGGGGCACAGTGGCAGCATTTGATGGCACAGTGGGAGCATTTGATATGGCACAATGGCTGCGTTTGATGGCACAGTGGCGGCAATTGATGGGCACAGTGGTGGCAATTGATGGGCACAGTGGCGGCGTTTGGCACAGTGGCTGTATTTGATGGTACAGTGGCTGCGTTTGATGGCACAGTTGCTGCGTTTGATGGGGCACAGTGGCGGCAATTGATGGGCACAGTGTCTGTGTTTGATGGCACAGTGGCTGCGTTTGATGGTACAGTGGCTGTGTTTGATGAGGCACAGTGAAGCCGCATTTGATGGGGCAGAGTGAGGCTGCATTTGATGGAGCACAGTGGCTGCATAAGATGGGCACAGTGGCTGCATATGATGGGCACAGTAGCTGTATTTTATGGGGTACAGTGGCAGCATTTGATGGCACAGTGGCAGCATTTGATGGCACAGTGGGACCTTTTAAAATGGCACAGTGGCTGCATTTGATGGGCACAGTGGCTGCATATGATGGGCACAGTAGCTGTATTTGATGGGGCAGAGTGGCAGCATTTGATGGCACAGTGGCAGTATTTGTTGGCACAGTGGCAGCATTTGATGGCACAGTTGCAGCATTTGATATGGCACAGTGGCTGCGTTTGATGGACACAGTGGCTGCGTTTGATGGCACAGTGGCGGCAATTGATAGGCACAGTGGCTGCATTTCGCACAGTGGCTGTGTTTGACTGTACAGTGATGGCAATTGATGGGCACAGTGATGGGCTTAGTGGCTGCGTTTGATGGGCACAGTGGCTGTGTTTGATGGGCACAGTGGCTGCGTTTGATGGTACAGTAGCTGCGTTTGATGGGCACAGTGAGGCTGCAATTGATGGGGTTTTTTTCAGAATTTTTCAGTTTCTTTGCGCCCCCCAAAAAATTTTGAGCACCAGCTGCCACTGCTCTATAGGGTTATGGTGGGAAGGTACCACGACACCCAAAGACCAATTTTTATGCACCCGTTACTGACACCAGAATGTATCCAAAAAATCTCTAATCTTGTTCACAGTGCACTACATTGTGGCCTCATCATACACACTGGCTCCCCAGCTGTTGCTGAGCAAAATAAAGACACCTTTCAGGGAAAATGTCATTTTTTTTGGCTTTATAAATTCAATTATTGCTGCAGCAGATTCTAGACATAGTACAGATCTGCCACTTTACAGGTAGACTTAGGGGACCCCCCAGGCACTATATTGGAAGGAATTTTTCCTTTTTAGGCTTTCACTTTAAAAATCCAAAAGTCACTGCTCATTTATAAATGAAGTTTTTCACAAATTTTTATTTATTGATACATGTCCCCCAGGGCAGGACCCAAACCCCTATAACCATTGCATGCCCAATTACTTGGATATAAGCCTTCAAAATGGGCACTTTTGATTTGTGATGTTCGGGTCCCATTGACTTTAATGGAGTTCGTTATTCAGGTCTGAACTTTTGTGGTGTTCAAAAGTTCTGGTGCAAACCGAACAGGGGTCCATTTGGCCCATCCCTATTCCATCCTGAATCTAATGTTCTTTAGGCTGTGTAAAGGCCCGTACACACGATTAGACTTTTTGACAACAAACATGCAAATTAGCCGTTTTAAGGCAACATCCGACCGTGTGTACGCTCCATCGGACAAACTTTTTCAGTTTTCATTGGACTTTTGTTGGCTGTGCGAACAGACAAACTTTCCGGCAACAAAAGTCCTATGGAGCAAAGTCCAATCGTGTGTACACAAAAAACATCGGACTTTAGTCCAAAGTACAAACACGCATGCTCGGAAGCAAGGACCAGCACAAAGCGGTGGGTCTTCTAAAACTAGCGTTTGTAATGGAGATAGCACATTTGTGACATGTCAAATTATGAAATTTCTAAATGTAGCGCACATTCTCTTCTTCTCTTTAATGGCTTAATAATAAATCTGCTTTGCTGGTGATACTGACAGAGTACTAGCAAACATATTTTACATAGGATTTGTGTTCTAGTGATATCAATAAAAAATTGTTGCCTTTTTTTTGGCCATTTTGTTTATTGTGCATTCACAACATAAATAAAATTAATAAATTATTAGACATATTCTCTGTCATCCAAATTCAAAATTCAAAATTATAAACCAAAAGAGCAAATGATACACAGAAAACTAAAAAAATTTAGCCTATTAAATCATACTCAAATAAAAAGATACAACATGCTAAATTAGTAGCCCCTAAACTCCCCAGACCACTGGCCTTGTTGTGGCCTTGTTGTGGCTGATTTGGCCACTGACCACTATGCTGCTGAGGTGGTTGGGCTTGCTGGGGTGGATAGGCTTGCTGGGGGTGGGCTTGCTGGGGTGGGTAGGTTTGCTGAGGTGGGTAGGTTTGCTGGGGTGGGTAGGCTTGTTGTGGAGGAGGTGGAGGTGTGTAGTCCAAATGACACACATGTGATTTAGTGGTTAGCTCTCGTTTCTGGGCCTTGCTGAGGAGCTGGATGATTATACCCTCACATAGCTCCCTTTGATCTGCATCAATCTCGCGGAGCTTATTAGATGTAAAACAGCCAAACCCTTCAGCACTATCAGGTGCTGTGGTGATCACAGATCTAGTCCTAGTTAGGAAGTCAGCTGTGGCCTCATCCAGGTGTTGGCTCTTCCTGACCCTTTTTTTGGGAGAACGCAGGGGAGGGATTCTGCACTCAGTTGTCTGGCTGCTGGGCCCAGCCTCTTCTTGGCTCAAAAGTTCCTGTGTGTGTAAATCCAACATCATTTTAATCTTTGGTCATCATTCACAAACACTTTTCAGTTCATGACTTTTTAATTTGGAATGTGTCCAAATAGTAAAGACTATCATTCTGACTCCAGCATTTCTCATTCTTGTCTTAATCCTTTTTGGCCACTACTGTCTATTGATATGGAACTCACTTTTTTAAGACAACAAATTATTATGCATACTAGCATCTAATTAACATCATTTTTATTTTTTTAGCCAAGCTTTTAAACAATGCTATACTTGGGTCAAGCTGAGTCCTCCTCCTCTTCATCCTGTGTAGGATCAGGCTCAGTATCAGTGGCCTCAGCTTATGCGGAGGGTAGTGTAGAGAGAAATCCGCGTGGTATAATTTGATCAGACAAAAATTGGAGGCCGTTGAAATACCACAGCTTGGGAACATAGACATCTTCAGCTGCTGCTCCTGATTTTTGGATTCAACAATCTTCTTTCATTCCCTGTTATACATGCTTCTGAGGCCCCCAATTTTGGTCTTTATCAAACTGTAGGTTGCTCTGGGGTACACAGTCTTCGCAAATTCCACCAGTTTCTCAATTGCTACCATCCTCTTGGATTTATTGCAATAATCCTTATGTTTGACTTGCCACAAGTGAGCTCCCTGTATTTTTCAATAAATTGGCTAAGGAATTTGTGTGAATTCAAACCTGACTTCATCATTTTGGTGACAAGTATCAGATGTCTGCAAAACAGAACACAAGACAAACCATAATGGGTGGCGTATAGCTCATAATCTGGTTACAATATAGGCCTTTATTTAAGCAGTAGGGATGGGCTGTATGGGGATGGGTCGAACATGAGTTTGACTTGAACATTGGCTGTTCGCCTGTTCGCTGAATAGCAAACCGTTTAGGTTCGAAAGCCGCGGAACACCCTATATAGAATTTAGAAATGTACCTTCTTTTGTGGCTACTTTCGGCTTCCTGTCGTCTAGCGCCTATTCTGAACGTTACGTTATACCACACATTCGTTCTGAACTGATATACGATCTCCAAGCGTCATGACACTTGGCCTACATACGGACCGCGTGTTAGCTTAACATAGACTGCGCATGTGTGAAACTCCGCTCGCATCGTCCACCCCTGACGTTTTTTTTCTCTAATATTCCCTGCCCCTTTTCTCTTCGGTGCGCAGTAGGAGCAACATGGCGGAGACACAGATGTTTGCCAATGTGTCATCTAGTGGGGAGGAAAGGCCCGAGCCACAAACCTCCCAATCCAGGAGGAGGAGATGTAAGGCTACCAACATGGCCCTTGATGAAATGGTGGAGATGGTGGAGATTTTGCGCAGGGAGGATTATGATGGGAAACATGGTCCATACACCCATCCAAATTTGATAAAGGACCAAATCATGACTAAAGTTGTGAGGACTCCTCCCAAATAACACAAGGTGGCTATGAGCCTTAGCTCTGCTGGAATAGCAGCCCTCATGCAGGTGTCCTGCTTCATGATATAGGGGGACAGCAAGGACAATAGTTGCTGAAAGCAGGAGTCCATCATCCGGACATAATTATGATAATCATTTGGATTATTCTCCTGCTGCTTACGCAGCAAGGGCATATGGCTAAATTGGTCACGATTAAGTAGCCAAGTTTTGGCCCAAACACTCCTCATCCTACTACTTTGACTATTCCTGGACCAGGCTAGAGTCACAGCAAGAACTCCAAGCCCATAAATAGCATCCTCTCTCCTAGGATTGCGCAACATGGCTGGTTGCCCAAACTCTCTGAAACGCGCAAGAAACACACGGAACTGAAATCCGCGAATCAGCACTGACCAAACGTCTACTAACACGAAATTAGCAGAAGGAGCCCGAAGGGTGACGCTGGAGAATTGAACGTCCTCTTTTGAAGTGTCGTCAGTACATTGTAACGTCACTACGTTCGTGTTTGTTGTCTAAAAGTCCGATCGTGTGTATGCAATACAATTCGCGGACAATGCCCTTTGTGCAGAAATCCACGGGAAAGTTTGTACAAAGTCCGATCATGTGTATGAGGCTTAAAGTGGTGGGCCAGTCGGGAAAAAAAAATTAAAAGTCAGCAGCTACAAACACTGTAGCTGCTGACTTTTAATAAGCACACTTACCTGTCCTGGGTGCCCGCGATGTCGGCCGCCCAAGGCCAACACGTCCCTTGGCTCTCGTGTCCCGGCACCGCCATTCAAACTAAGGGAAACAGGCAATGGAGCCTTGCGGCTTCACTGCCCGTTTCCTACTTCGCATGCACGAGTGGCGCAGTGCTTTGTGAATGGGACACACACAGTTCCCAGAACACACCGCGCCCCATTCACCAGAAGACAACGCGAGGAGGAGAAGACTGAAGATCACCGCGGAGTAGGAAGAGGCAGATTAGGAAGACTGCCTAGCAACAGCCATTTCAGGTAAGTTAAATTTTTTTTTTCCTCCAAATTTTTAGGAACATTTTTATGCATTTTTTTTTTAGGGTGGCCCTCCACTTTAAGAGAGGCAGTAGATTAATAGATTGGTTTCAATTTCATCCAGGTGTCTCAGTTTTGCATTCTACCTGTCTTTTGATAACCTAGTAATCATTTAAGCCGTTGAACTATTTTCTGTTCCACTAAACTCCATTTTTTTCCATGCAGCTTCTCATTGTCTGTTTTTTGATGAAAAATATGTTAACATCAAAGAAAATGAAGTTCCTAAACCTCAAGGTAAATACAATTTTTTTCTTTAAGGTAGACAAGTGGCTTTTAAATCATACAGTGTGACGACTGAATTAAAGTTGTACTTTCTCTTTCTTCCCAGTCTGCAGTATTATCAACCCTGGATATAAAGAGTTCTATGTAGAAACAATCACTTTAGATGGACTGACCTGTATGTCATTTTGTGATCCGGCCTATGCACAGCCTACATCTTGTAATGATGGAAAATGTGTGATTCAGGAAGGTGTTGGTCCACAGTGCCTGTAAGTATGATGGTCTCTAATTTTGTGTTAAAGAGAATGTAATGTGGTTTTGTATTTATTTATTATGGCCAGAACAAAAAAATATATAACATTTTTATTATTGGGGGTTTAATCAGAAAGGACCAGCCTGAAAGGTAGTTACTTTTGCTGTGCAGTGGCTATAGCTGCTAGAAGTAATCAGTGTGTTCTCCTGGCCAGGAAGACTCTCCGTGCCTACCCCTCCCCCTGCAGGCAGAACATGATAGCGCTTCGGGGGGATTCCCCCATCAGCACTGACAAGTTGAAAATCAAATCATCTATAGCCGCTGGCAATTATTGCATGTAACAATCCAGCATGCTGGTTGTACCCAAGTTGATTGATGGATTGACTTGGGTACATTCAGCATGCCCATAGATGGTTCGAATTTCATCCCTGCTGAATCGGTCAAGATTCACACCATCTTTGGCTGACTTTGGCAGCGCTTAAACATGAATTAAATATTATGATAGTCCATAGAGAAAGTCCTCAGGAAATATCCTTAAAAATGGCTTCTGAAGTAAAGTGCAGTTAAAAAGCACACATGTGAGGAATCCACCACCGGCACCCAATCACACTGCCTCTTACCCTCTTAGACCCTCATTACAAAGATCAAAAATGCATTGGGCAGCAGTCAAGTATAGCGTCAATCTTTGTTGATTAACAGATAATCCAGTCGTATCCTCCAAAACTTGAGTAACCACATAGAGGGACAAAAGAGACACTCCTCATGGTGCAGAACCTCAATACAGTTTATTTGTGAGATAAAAAGTATTACTCACATGACAGTAGTTAAAACACGCTTGTCTCAGTATAAAAACAGCATTCCCAACCAGCAAAATGGCTGCTGCGTCATACACAAACGTCATAAGTCTCCAGCTCTACCCTACACGTTTCAACATCAGATGCCGTCGTCAGGTGCCTGCACACTGCAAACCACAGGAGCTATGCACTTGTTCTTCACTCCAGGTCAGGATCTGCAGAAATCTCTACTGTATTGATCTCTGGCTTGCTTCTTTCAGTCACAGTGCCTTTCAGAGGGCATTTCACAGGCGGCGAGGAGGTGTTATATCACCTCCTTACCACCTGATTTAACCCTATAATCCTGCACTACCACTCCGCAATCCCATTCACTGTGGCTCAGCCACCCATTTTTACCCCTCCTTGACCACCTATCTGAAAGAGACATATTTCATGATTAGTTGTACCTAATATTCCTAACACCAGTTGTTTGTTTTCTATATGTTTATATATTTATGGACCTTCCCAGGTCCAAAATTAAAATTGAGAAGAATTAAGTTCCACCCTTCACAATAGTCTGCGTTTCTCATGTGCCTGCCCCTGCTTTATAGCATTTCTCACAAGTGCCTAAAACTTTTGCTCAGTACTCTATGTAACACCTTGCCACATGGAGCGGAGGAGACAGGCCATGAGACAACGCTAGGCCGGAGCCTGCAGAGGTCCTTAAGAGCCATCATACTGGAGGCTGCTGCCAGACTGCTGACATACAGTACAGAACCATGATTAGGGTACCACAGATGTATACCCACCATACATAATTCTAACCTAAACCTCCCACACATGTAACTATGAACAAATAACGAATGACACTGATCTGGAGAAAATTTGTCCGGGTTGGCCATTTATTAACAAACTGAACATAATTTCTTAGAACAGAAACAATACATAATACAATACTCGTAATATAAAGGTTGCTGGTCTTGGGAGGCACCAACACGGGCTCGGGGACAAACACACTTCACCACAGATACTTCACTTGTTACCACTTCCCCATTAATCCACCATTAACTGGGATCCAATAGAGGATGCCATACCTTAGATGGGTCACCCTATGAACTGTTCCAAGAATGTTAAAGCCTCCAAAGACCCCAACCGTCATACTTTTTTTTTTTTTTTTAACAAAACAAAATAAAACAACAATCAAAAACAAACAAAGCAGGGCGGGAGGGCAGGGAGTCCTGCTCATCCGTTGTTCCAAAGAGGGTCTGCTGCATTATCGGAACTACCATTTGATTTCCCCTAACGACAGCCCCACCTATCTAAACCAACTAACCAATCCTGGTACGTGACCTCCCCATGATACCCTGACCCCCTATCATGAGGCCCTGTGCTTTTTTTTATTTTTTTTCTTCTGGCCTGTCTAACATCTTTACATAGTTACACAGTAGGCGAGGTTGAAAAAAGAAAGTCCATCAAGTCCAATCTATGTGTGTGATTTTATGTCAGTATTACATTGTATATCCCTGTTGTGGTCGTTCAGTTGCTTATCTAATAGTTTTTTGAAATTATCGATGCTCCCCGCTGATACCACTGCTTGTGGAAGAGAATTCCACATCCTAATCGCTCTTACAGTAAAGAACCCTCTAAGCTTCAGTTTCAAGGTTAAACCACTTTTCTTCTAATTTTAGTGAATGGTCTTCTAAAATTCCCTTTCGTAGAAAAGCTTTATTCCTATTGTGGGGTCACCAGTACGGTATTTGTACATTGAAATCATATCCCCTCTCAAAAGTCTCTTCTCCAGAGAGACTAAGTTCAGTGCTCGTAATCTTTCCTCATAACTACTATGCTCCAGACCCTTTATTAGCTTAGTTGCCCTTCTTTGTACTCGCTCCATTTCCAGTACATCCTTCCTGAGGACTGGTGCCCAGAACTGGACAACATACTCTAGGTGCGGCCAGACCAAAGTCGTATACAGTGGGAGAATTATCGTTTTATCTCTGGAGTTAATCCCCTTTTTAATTCATGCTAACATTCTGTTTGCTTTGCTTGCAGCAGCTTGGCATCGCATGCTATTGTTGAGCCTGTCATCTACTAGGACCCCCAGGTCCTTTTCCATCCTAGATTCCCCCAGAGGTTCTCCCCCTAGTGAGTAGATTGAATTCATATTTTTGCCACCCAAATGCATTATTAAGTGTTCTTGCATAGCAAGACCACTTACTGTTATCTCACATATATATTATTAAGTGTTCTTGCATAGCAAGACCACTTACTGTTATCTCACATATATATTATTAAGTGTTCTTGCATAGCAAGACCATTTACTGTTATCTCACATATATATTATTATTATTATTATAGCCAAATTTACCACCCTAACTCCTCCCACAGTTTTTACACTACATAGACAAGTAATATACCGAAACGTGCGGATTGTTCCCGAATGGTGTGCTATTACTTTGTGGAACGTTTCGCCGAATGGTTCACGAAATATCGTCGTTTTTGCGGCGAAATTGGTCCCATAGGAATGAATGGGGAAACTAGAGTGGGAGATGACAAAAGCTGGAAAATCAGAACATGATTTCTAAACTGCCGCCACTCCCTCATTTTCAAGCCCACCTACACAAATCTTATATCAAAACGTTCAGCTATCCCTGCTGCCACTAAACATGTCCACGGCTAAGCCATAGTCCTGATAGTTTTCACAATATGACCATTTGTTTGCAACTCACGCCGTCCATTGACATTCATTGAAACTACACTCTAGCCCCCTCCAAATTTGAAGGGCAATTTCTAAACTGCGACTGTGCCTTCATTTTTAATATTTCAGAGACATACTATACATCAACACCTAGGTCTGGGTCTTGTGATTCTCACAATATAAAGATCTTCGCTGTAGGATGTATAGTTTTTAAAATACGGCCATTTGTTTAGAGGTCATTTCAGGAAATTTTAGCCATTAATCAGAGTGTACTGTTAGTGTTTGTTTTGTTGCCATGGTTACCAAAGCTTCTGTTATACACAGGGGGGGAGGTGGCTGGAGCATCTCAGCTTTGATTACAGAGCCCGGGGGAGGGGACAGACACACCATGTACTGATTTATAATAGAGGAATATGATGGGGCAGTTTTGATGGGGTAATTCTGATGGGGCAGTTTTGATGAAGTAGTATTTGGGAAGCATAAACAGGGCATGAGCGTTGCTAGGAAACAGTGGTTGTAAACACAAGATGCTGAGACCCCCCAAATGCATGTGACTTCATCTGCTAGACTTGATAATGCTTGTAGACTCCTCCCACAGTTTTTACACTACAGAGACAAGTAATATACCGAAACGAGCGGATTATTCCCGATTGGTGTGCTATTACTTTGTGGTTCACGAAATATCGTAGTTTTTGCAGCGAAATTGGTCCCATAGGATTGAATGGTGAAATGTTCAATGTCATTTAATTGGTGTGCTATTACTTTGTGGAACTTTTTTCGCCGAATGGTTCACGAAATATCGTTGTTTTTGCAGCAATATTGGTCCCATAGGAATGAATGGCGAAATGTTCAATGTCATTTAATTGGTGCGCTATTACCTTGTGGAACTTTGTGAAAAGCTGAAATATACCAGTGTGAATCCGGCCTCAATGTCATTTAATTGGTGTGCTATTACTGTGTGGAACGTTTCGCCGAATGGTTCACGAAATATCGTCGTTTTTGCGATGAAATTGGTCCCATAGGAATGAATGGCGAAATGTTCAAAACTAGAGTGGGAGGTGACAAAAGCTGACAACCCCATGATTAGCCAAAACATTATGACCACCCCATAATCAGCCAAAACATTATGACCGCCGCATGAAAAAAAAAAATATTCTTGAAAAAAAAAAAATAATTCATTTTTGAAAAAAAAAATATATTATTGAGAAAAATTATTTTTGAAAAAAAATATATATTTTTGAAAAAAAAATGTTTTGAAAAAAAAAATTATTATTGAGAAAAAAAAAATTATTTTTGAAAAAAAAATATTTTTTAAAAAAAAATATTTTTGAAAAAATAAAAAAAATCATTTTTGAAAAAAAAAATCATTAAAAAAAAAATCATTTAAAAAAAAATCATTTTTGAAAAAAATGTTCAGCTCTTTCAGCTAATGATGGGACTTCAACTGTTTTACTACTATTTATACTTTTTAAAATATTAAGCTTTTTAACACTTTTCACAGTTACTCCGCCCACTGCACCCAGTTACTCCGCCCACTCCAGTTGTAGAGGCAAGAACACTTTCACAATTTCCCCAGAAATTGTACCTTTTCTAGTATTAAGTGTTCTTGCATAGCAAGACCACTTACTGTTATCTCACATATATATTATTCTTATTATTATAGCCAAATTTACCACCCTAACTCCTCCCACAGTTTTTACACTACATAGACAAGTAATATACCGAAACGTGCGGATTGTTCCCGAATGGTGTGCTATTCCTTTGTGGAACGTTTCGCCGAATGGTTCACAAAATATCGTCATTTTTGCGGCGAAATTGGTCCCATAGGAATGAATGGGGAAACTAGAGTGGGAGATGACAAAAGCTGGAAAATCAGAACATGATTTCTAAACTGCCGCCACTCCCTCATTTTCAAGCCCACCTACACAAATCTTATATCAAAACGTTCAGCTATCCCTGCTGCCACTAAACATGTCCATGGCTAAGCCATAGTCCTGATAGTTTTCACAATATGACCATTTGTTTGTAACTCACGCCGTCCATTGACATTCATTGAAACTACACTCTAGCCCCCTCCAAATTTGAAGGGCAATTTCTAAACTGCGACTGTGCCTTCATTTTTAATATTTCACAGACATACTATACATCAAAATCTAGGTCTGGGTCTTGTGATTCTCACAATATAAAGATCTTCGCTGTAGGATGTATAGTTTTTAAAATACGGCCATTTGTTTAGAGGTCATTTCAGGAAATTTTAGCCATTAATCAGAGTGTACTGTTAGTGTTTGTTTTGTTGCCATGGTTACCAAAGCTTTTGTTATACACAGGGGGGAAGGTGGCTGGAGCATCTCAGCTCTGATTACAGAGCCCGGGGGAGGGGACAGACACACCATGTACTGATTTATAATAGAGGAATATGATGGGGCAGTTTTGATGGGGTAATTCTGATGGGGCAGTTTTGATGAAGTAGTATTTGGGAAGCATAAACAGGGCATGAGCGTTGCTAGGAAACAGTGGTTGTAAACACAAGATGCTGAGACACCCCAAATGCATGTGACTTCATCTGCTAGACTTGATAATGCTTGTAGACTCCTCCCACATTTTCCACACTACAGAGACAAGTAATATACCGAAACGTGCAGATTTTTCCCGATTGGTGTGCTATTACTTTGTGGAACGTTTCGCCGAATGGTCAACTAAATATCGTCGTTTTTGCAGCAAAATTGGTCCCATAGGAATGAATGGCGAAATGTTCAAAACTAGAGTGGGAGGTGACAAAAGCTGACAACCCCATGATCAGCCAAAACATTATGACCACCCCATGATCAGCCAAAACATTATGACCGCCCCATGTAAAAAAAAAAATATTTTTGAAAAAAATAAAAATTAATTTTTGAAAAAAAAAATATTTTTGAAAAAAAAATATTTTTGAAAAAAAATATATTTTTGAAAAAAAAATATATTTTTGAAAAAAAAATTACTTTTGAAAAAAAAAAATTTAAAAAAAAATCATTTTTGAAAAAAACTAAATTCATTTTGGAAAAAAAAAATTTCATTTTTGAAAAAAAAAATCATTTAAAAAAATCATTTTTGAAAAAACAAAAAAACAAAATCATTTTTGAAAAAACAAAAAAACAAAATCATTTTTGAAAAAAAAAAATCACAAAGCTCTGAGGGGAATTATAGCTCCTCTCACACAGCTCTAAGGACAATTATAGCATTATAGCTCCTCCCACACAGCTTGGAGGGAAGTTATAGCTCCTCCAATACAGCTTTGAGGGGAATTATAGCTCCTCCCACACAGCTCAAAGGGGAATTATAGCATTATAGCTTAGCATTATAGCTCCTCCCACACAACTCTGAGGGGAATTATAGTTTCTCCCACACCGCTGTGAGGGGAATTATAGCTCCTCCTACACAGCTCTGAGGGGAATTACAGCTTAGCATTATAGCTCCTCCCACACAGCTGAGGAGAATTAGAGCTCCTCCCACACAACTCTGAGAGGAATTATAGTTTCTTCCACACCGCTGTGAGGGGAATTATAGCTCCTTTTAAACAGCTCTGAGGGGAATTATAGCTTCTCCCACACAACTCTGATGGGAAATGTAGCTTCTCCCACACAGCTCTGAGGGGAAATATAGCTTCTCCCACACAGCTCTAAGGGGAATTATAGCTCCTCCCACACAACACTAAGGGGAATTGTATCTCCTCCCACACAGCTCTGAGGGGAATTATAGCATTATTGCTCCTCCCACACAGCTCAGAGGGGAGTTATAGCTCCTCCCACACAGCACTGAGGCGAATTATAGCTCCTCCTCCAACACAACTCTGAGGGGAATTATAGCTCTTCGAACAAAGCTCTTAGGAGAATTATAGCTCCTTCCACAAATATCATCATGCCATCTAAAGGAAAGAGATCTAAAGCTGCAAAGATACGCTGGACTAAACTGGATCCGGAGCCCCACAGCAGCATAGTGGATATGGAGGTTTGTGACAGTGAATGTGCCCAGGAGGTACATAGTGAACCTGTGGTGTCATTTTCATGTTCAACTCAGTGTCAAGTTCAAGAGCACAGTGACAGTGTGATGGACACTTCTGAAAACCATGGCATGCAAGAACCATGTGTACCAAGTGAGATTTCTGTGCAGGCATCATTTCATCAGGGTCATCATGGCTATGGAAGGTTAAGGAACAAACAGTGTACATGCATGGCTCTGACATTTTTGGCATACCACAGTGAGCTTGATGATGTGAGAAAGGGTGATCTTGATCAAATACTGAAGAAGGGCAACAGCTTGTATGGCTCAACAATAAAACAGCTAAAACAAAGAAATGTCTATCAGCATCAACACTTGACAATGGAAGAAGTGCCCCTCAGAGTCAACACTGACAAATATGAGTATAACGTTGTTAAATCTCCAGTGTTATCGGGATGTATGAGAGACACGGTAGACGGTGACAACCAAGGTTGGTTTGTTGACCTCTCCACAAGACTTCAGTGCCTCAATGCAGATGTTACACATGCACTTTTTATAGTAGTGCCATATTGCATTGCATTGTTCAGAGACAAGTCTGGGAGATATGGACTGTTTGATTCTCATAGTCGAAATAAGGATGGACTTCCTGCCACTGGAAAAGGAAAAGCTGTTATGATCACTTTTACACATTTGAGTGATATGGGGGCAAGGATTTATAAGTTGTATGAATTGCTCCTTACAGACACCAGAGGCCCTATTGATGGACTGCAGTATGACTTCATGCCAGTCTCATTTCATTGTGCAAGACGTCTGTCAGATGGTTTGCTGTCCCCACTGGTGCAATCTGACAAACCACATAATGCAAAGCATGTGGAGAACAAAGTGACACAGATGACCAAAGATGTAACACACACTGGATTCCCAGCCAGCAAGCATTCTCCACGGTCAGTTGATGCGAAATCCTCACAGGGCATATGGAAGGACAGTAAGGCATTGTCCAAATTAAATGCACAGAGACGACAAAAACTGAAGACAAGACACAGAAATGAAAGAAGGCGTGATTTCAAGGCTACAAAGATGTCTGTCACCAATAAGAAAAGGACATACATCACCAGCCGATACAGAGCAGATGCTGATTTTAAGTTGAAGCAGAAGCAATATATCATTCGCAAATATGCAACAGATGCCAATTTCAACTTGAAGCAGAAGCAATACATCACCAGAAAATATGCGACAAATGCAGATTTCAACTTGAAACAGAAGCAGTACACCACCAGAAAATATGCGACAAATGCAGATTACAACTTGAAGAAGAAGCAATACATCACCAGAAAATATGCCACAAATGTCGATTTCAAGTTGAAGCAGAAGCAATACATCACCAGAAAATATCATAATGATCCTGCTTTCAGAAAACGTCACTTGCAACATTGCATGAGTTACATGAAAATGAAGCGTCAAACTCAAGCAGATTTTCGCATAACCCATAAGATGCAATGTGCCTTCAAAATAAGAATGAAATACAGACGATGGACTCGTGTCATGCGGGAATGCAGTCAACCAGTGGACAACAGCCTAATGCAGACAGCTATATCCACTTTCCATGAATGCATTAAAGCTGGGCCAACATTTGTGTGCACGATGTGTCATCGCACCCTTTTCCCTAACCAAGTGAAACATTGCATTCACAGCAATTACAAGAAGAATCTACACATTGTTGCTGCCTGTTTGACAGGGAAATATGTCCATGTGTGCAACAATCACTGTCAAGGACCTGAACAATGCACCGTACCAGATGAAAGGACCAAAGAATGGATTTGTCACAACTGTGATTTACATTTAAAAGCAGGACACAAATCATCCATCGCTGTAGCTAACAACATGGAGCTGGCGCCCATTCCCCCAGAGCTCTGCGATTTGAATGTGCTGGAAAGACAACTTTTGGCCAAAATACTGCCATTTGCCAAGATCATCACACTTCCCAAAGGTCGACAGGCAGCTATACATGGCGCTGTAGTGTGTGTGCCATCCGAGGTGGAAACCACGGTCAATACTCTACCAAGATCGCACAGCAAATCCCAGTTACACAGAGTCAAGCTGAAAAGACGTCTGACTTACAAAGGCCACCAGCTGTTTCATTATGTCAACATGGGAAATGTAGTAGCAGGTCTGTCAAAACTCATTGACACACACCCCGACTACAGTGACATTTCAATTAGAGTGGATGAGACAATCGCTGATGATGATGATAATGATGATGGGATGGAACTCGACAGTTGTGACGAAACTGAAATGATGGAGATACTTGAACGCATCGAAAATTGTGATCCATCAGAGGTACAGTCTGCATGTTTACCGGCTGCTTCTGAGCAACAGGAAGGCCATGACCAACAACCTCCCAATGCAGAGGATGAGAAGGATACACTAAGACCTGGAATTGGCCTAGACAGTTGTTTGCAGCCATCTGACCTTGGAGAGGAAGCACTGACACACGGTGATGGAATATTCAGCATTGCACCTGCACAAGGAAACACACCTGTCAGCTTCTTTAAAGTTCCTAGGCTTGAGGCAATGGCTTTCCCTGTTCAGTTCCCTACTGGACAGAATACATTGGACCAGGCAAGACAAGTCAAACTGTCCCCGAGCATGTATTTCAATGCAAGGCTTTTTTGTGTTGATACTCGTTTTGCAAGAGACACAAGCTACCTCTTCTTTGCGCAGTTTGTCACAGAAACACACATGGCCAAAAGCAGCATGTCCATCCAGTTAAGGAAAGGAAAACCCAATACCAGGGATGGACGGAAAATATCCAACAAGCTGCTACAGGACAAGTGTGAGGTTGAGAGGTTGGTGCGAAACCGAGATGCCACAAGGTTCATGCAACCACTGAGAGGGAGTCCAGCTTACTGGGATAAAAATCTGAAGAATTTGCTAGCCATGGTCAGACAATTGGGTAAGCCAACATTTTTTCTTACATTCTCTGCTGCAGAATTCAGATGGCCAGAGGTAATAACGGCAATAAAGGCACAACAAGGTCAAAAGGTGGATTTTGCGGGGTTAGACTGGGCTGAAAAGTGTGACATTCTTCGAGGCAACCCAGTGACCACCATGCGCATGTTTGACAAACGGGTTGATGCTCTGATGCGAGAGCTGCTGTTGGGTCCTGCACAGCCAATTGGTGAAGTTATCGATTACTTTTACCGGGTTGAATTTCAGGCGAGAGGGAGCCCTCATATACATTGTCTCTGTTGGGTAGCAGGAGCTCCTATATTTGGACAAGACAGTGATGACAAGGTGTGTGCCTTTATAGATCATAACATCTCATGCCAGCTGCCTGATGAAGCCAAACAGGCCTTACTTCACAGATTTGTAACAGAACTTCAAATGCACAGCAGATCTCATTCAAAATCATGCAAGAAAGGTAACAGAGTATGCAGATTTGGATTTCCAAAGCCACCTATTAGAAAAACGAGGATAACTTACCCGATGCCAGAAGAACAAGGAGATTGTGCAATGAAACCACAAGCAGCCAAAAACAAACTGAAACCAGTCTGGGATTTGCTTAATAACCCAAAAGTGCAGCTTGAAGACATGTCACAGCTACTGGCACAGTGTGATATGACTTTGAATCAGTACAACTCGTACATTCAGGCATTGACCTCCTCAAGCGTGATTCTAATGAAGCGTGATGTCAAGGACTGCTGGGTGAACAACTACAATCCACATTTACTGACGGCCTGGAACGCCAACATGGACATCCAGTACATTCTTGATGAGTATGGTTGCATCATGTACATGTTGTCCTACATATCCAAGCCAGAACGGGAGCTGAGTGACTATCTCAAAACAATAGTCAAAGAAATGAGCCCAGAAACAGCGACAGAACGAGAAGAAATGAAAGAGGTTCTTCAGGCTTATTCAAAACACAGAGAGGTCAGCGCCCAGGAGTCTGTGGCCCGTACGTGCAGCTTGAAAATGAAGTCTTGCTCACGTGAGGTTGTTTTTCTGCCAACTGGGGACAACGCACTGAAAATGAGTCTCCCGCTCAGTGCATTGCAGAACAAACCAGCCGATTCTCTTAATGTGTGGATGACGAGTTTTGTCGACAAATACAGAGCCAGACCCGAAACACCAGAGTTTGAGTCCATGTGTCTGGCAGACTTTGCATCCCATTACAGGGTTGTCTATGGCAAGCAGAAGGAAGATGGCAAGCAAAAGGAAGACAGCAAGCGTGTCAGCCTATTGAATGAAATGGGAATGATTCAAAAACGCACGAGAGGGAAGCCTGCAATCATCAGGTACGCACGCTTCTCAGAGAAGAAGGACCCTGAGAACTACTACGGCAGACTGCTTAAACTCTACCTCCCCCACCGTTCAGAGTCATCACTGAAAACTGTAAGGTTCCCAACACACCAGGATTTTTACAAAGGCGCCTGTGTGAGCTTACCAGGAGAAGAAGCAATCCGAGCAGTGTCTGCACTTGTTACCAGCAACCAAAAGAAGTTCGAACAACACAACAAAATTGTGGAACAAGTCTTGGATGACTTTGTAAAAAACGGCCCTGTTGAAGATGCTTGGAACACCTTTGCCCCAGAAGCTGAGTTGGATAGGTTGGAATGTATAGAGGAACGCAAAGAAGGGGAGCCACTTCATGAGAATGAACAAGATGATGTTCCGGAGTATACACGTCACAAACAAACAGGTGGAATTGCGCTTACTGTGAAGGCCCCACAAATGTGCCCTGATTTCCTTCGGAAAATGTACAGAAACCTTAACCGGACACAAGCTCAGACATTCTACTCAGTTTGTGACTGGTGCACTAACCGTGTGCGTGGCCTAAATCCTGACCCATTCTATTACTTTGTCACTGGTGGTGCAGGAACAGGCAAATCACACCTGATAAAGTGCATCTATGCTGAGGCGACAAAGATACTCTGTAAACTTACCAGACTACATGAGGAAGCAGACATATCCATGCCCAGCGTTTTACTAACTGCATTTACAGGAACAGCAGCTTTCAACATTTCAGGCAACACTTTGCATTCTCTGCTGAAGTTGCCAAGAAGCTTGAAGCCACCCTACCAAGGACTTGGAAATCTAATAGATGAAGTGAGGGCACAGCTGTCAAATGCGGAGATCATTGTTATTGACGAGGTGTCAATGATTTCAAAGCCTCTGTTTGCCTACATCAACTGGAGATTACAGCAAATCAAAGGCAGTAAGAAACCTTTTGGTGGTATGTCAGTACTAGCAGTAGGAGACTTTTACCAGGTCCCCCCGCTGGGAAAAAGTAAGCCACTCTGCGTGTTTGAGGAAAATACCAATGACGTCTGGAAAGACAACTTTCAGATGATCACGCTGACAGAGATCATGCGACAGAAGGATGACATTTCATTTGCTGAGCTTTTGAATAGAATCAGAGTCAAGCAGAAGACTGTCACCTTAAGCAATGATGACAAAGCTCTGCTTGCTCAGGCTTTTACAGATCCCACCCACTGCCCTAATGACGTGCTACACATATTTGCCACCAACAAAGAGGTTCACAAACATAATGCTGCAACTGTGTCTGTTCTCCATTCAAACGTCACCAACATAGATGCCGACGATTACAGAAAAGACCCTAAGACAGGAGTGATGCTGAGGCAACACCAACCTTTCAAAGGACACAAAGACAATCTGATTGACACACTGCAAGCAGCTGAAGGTGCCCGTATCATGATCACAAGAAACATTGATGTAGAAGACGGGCTTGTTAACGGGACATTTGGCAAGATTGCAAGAATAATCATCCAGACTAAGAATGGTGCTACTACGGTAAACAAGCTTGGGCTTGTGCTGGACAATCCAAATGCAGGACAGAGATACCGTAACAAGTCGTCTTGTGATGCTGACAACTTGGTGTACATAGAAAGGGTAGAGGAAAACCTGAGACAGAAAGGAGTTGTTTGCAGGCAATTCCCCCTGAAGTTGGCTTTTGCATGTACGATTCATAAGTGTCAGGGGATGTCGATACAGTCGGCAGTGGTCTCATTGAAATGGGTCTTCCAACCGGGAATGGCCTATGTTGCTCTGAGTAGAACGACTACACTACAAGGACTGTACATAACCGACTTTGATGAGAAGAAGATCTTTGCTGATCCTGAAATCACAGCTTCCCTGGATTCAATGAAGAAAGCATCACTGGAAAGTGTTATGCCCCTCTTAAAGTTTCTACAGACAACAGACAAACAGCAAACATTAACAATTATCCATCACAACACGGAAGGATTACCAGCTCACATTGAAGATATCAAATCTCACCATGAGTTGACACTTGGAGATGTTTTATGTTTCACTGAAACTCATCTCTCAGGCTCTTCTGTTGCTGAAAGTCTCCAGCTGGAGGGCTACAACCTGTTCAAACGCAACAGACACCTCTCGTACACAAACCTTCCTGACATTGCAAGTAAAAGTGGCGGAGGTGTCGCCTTGTATGTCAGAAACCATTTCAAGGCCTATGAAAAGCAGTATCATCACAATGTGACTGACTTGGAGTTCTTGGTTGTCAAACTGGAGTCCCCTGTACAAGCTTTGATCGCTGTCATTTACAGGCCACCGGATTACAGTATTGGCCAATTCCTTACTAACCTGCTAGGCCTCTTGGAATCTTTGGAAATAATGGATTGCCAACCTATAATACTCTGTGGAGATTTCAATGAAGATTTTCTGTGCAGAGAAAAGAAGCCAATATCTGACCTTCTTCACTCAAGAGGATATACTCAACTGGTCTGGGCAGCCACCACAGAAAAAAACACACTGTTGGATCACATTTACATCTCCAGGGTTCAGCAGTGTCTCCAGTCAGGAGTACTGCACAGTTATTACAGCTACCATTATCCTGTGTATTGTGTTTTGAGCAGTGGTTGTGAACACGCTTAGAGCCTGCATAAACAGGGCATGAGTGTTGCCAGGAAACAGTGGTTGTGAGACAGTGGTCATCAAACAGATAAAGTGGCAATGAGGGTCAGTTTACGTGGCCATAGTTATGTGGGACCATTTACAATTAGCTAAACATCATTCTCTATATTTCATGTTCGGTGTACTTGTTAGACACTGAACTCACTTACTCCCCCCCATCCATCACAGACATCTGTCCTCATCATATAGTAAGAGGAATACCGCGCTGTAGTGCACCCAAAAAGGGTACCTGTTCGTGAAATATTGTGAATGACCAAATAGGGGATAACCAAAATAGTGATGAAAATAACTTAGTGAAAAAAAATTTAAAAAACTACATAATAACAAAAGCAGCCACTCTATGTGAGATACACACACTAATACAACAATATAACAAATATAGCAGCGCTGTAAATAGGAGTAAATACTAGTACCAGTGTTGAATAGGACTAATTGGTTAGAACCCAAATTAAATAACTAACACAGTTCTTGAAACCTAAATCAATAAGTGTTCACTGGACAGTCCTAACACAGTGAATAAAGTCCAAATAAATGTTGTGAAAATACATAGGCTCAGACCCCATTTTTTTAAAGCAGGAAATGTAAAATAGAAAAAATTCCTCCACCGCACCACGGTGGTAGCTGAAAATAAAATGCGCGCTTACCAAACGGCAAGCACAAGGGGGCTTGCGACCTTAACCCGGTCAGGGCCTTTCATTGGATGGGCTTCTAGGAAACGACATGCCACTTCATACAGCCAAAGGGTGATGATACCACTAGTCCACCAAGTCACAGGAAATCACTCTTATCATGGAGATTAATAAAAGACTCCTAGCTGGGGGGTTGTTCTCATTTAGGGGTACCCCGGGAAAAGAGAGGGAAACAACATAGCGTAATCCTGGTTTTGAGGTTTATTAAAAGAATTAAAATAACACTTACAGTGTAGCAGATTCAAATAAGCATAAGAAGCCGGCTGGCTAAAACGATCACCCGTCCTACAGACGGTAGATGCAGCACGTCAGCTCGCCCTATCACACTGTCCTCATCACACTCACCCTCTCCTTCCTGTGCTATAGCCTGCTTGCTGATTAGTAAGACAAAGAAACAGCAAGGAGCAAAACTGCAGAGAAACTGAAAATTTGTAAGGGTTTAAAGTATATGCTTTAATGAATTGCCTTGTATCCAAAAAGTTCAAAAAGTTGACTGTTCAAAATGTTAATGTTAATGTTAATGTATAACGGAAATATACCGCCAGTTCGCTTGTGATGCAATATATTGAAATTATATGTACACTGTGTAAACTGTTTTTGACACACTTGATTTTGGGACGCGAGTCCGTCAGGTGCTATGCTTTGGCTGGGGCGGAATAAATCCTGGTAACCCTTAAGTCTGTGTCCGACAAAGTCATTTACCGATATTTCTACCTTTTACATCATTAGCACTTGTGCACTTTTTAAATTTGATCAATCAATTGGTTAGTGTAATGTTTACTATCTTTACTCACTACAAACACTCCACACAGTTACTCTGCCCATCTGCCCAGTTCAACCTTTCCACAGTTACTCCAACCACACAACAGTTACTCCAGGCACTCCCCCCAGTTACTCCGCTCACTCCAGATGTAGAGGCAAGAACACTTTTCACAATTTCCCCAGAAATTGTACCTTTTCTAGTTAAGTGTTCTTGCATAGCAAGACCACTTACTGTTATCTCACATATATATTATTCTTATTATTATAGCCAAATTTACCACCCTAACTCCTCCCACAGTTTTTACACTACATAGACAAGTAATATACCGAAACGTGCGGATTGTTCCCGAATGGTGTGCTATTACTTTGTGGAACGTTTCGCCGAATGGTTCACAAAATATCGTCGTTTTTGCGGCGAAATTGGTCCCATAGGAATGAATGGGGAAACTAGAGTGGGAGATGACAAAAGCTGGAAAATCAGAACATGATTTCTAAACTGCCGCCACTCCCTCATTTTCAAGCCCACCTACACAAATCTTATATCAAAATGTTCAGCTATCCCTGCTGCCACTAAACATGTCCACGGCTAAGCCATAGTCCTGATAGTTTTCACAATATGACCATTTGTTTGCAACTCACGCCGTCCATTGACATTCATTGAAACTACACTCTAGCCCCCTCCAAATTTGAAGGGCAATTTATAAACTGCGACTGTGCCTTCATTTTTAATATTTCAGAGACATACTATACATCAAAATCTAGGTCTGGGTCTTGTGATTCTCACAATATAAAGATCTTCGCTGTAGGATGTATAGTTTTTAAAATACGGCCATTTGTTTAGAGGTCATTTCAGGAAATTTTAGCCATTAATCAGAGTGTACTGTTAGTGTTTGTTTTGTTGCCATGGTTACCAAAGCTTCTGTTATACACAGGGGGGGAAGGTGGCTGGAGCATCTCAGCTGATTACAGAGCCCGGGGGAGGGGACAGACACACCATGTACTGATTTATAATAGAGGAATATGATGGGGCAGTTTTGATGGGGTAATTCTGATGGGGCAGTTTTGATGAAGCAGTATTTGGGAAGCATAAACAGGGCATGAGCGTTGCTAGGAAACAGTGGTTGTAAACACAAGATGCTGAGACACTCCAAATGCATGTGACTTAATCTGCTAGACTTGATAATGCTTGTAGACTCCTCCCACAGTTTTCACACTACAGAGACAAGTAATATACCGAAACGAGCGGATTGTTCCCGATTGGTGTGCTATTACTTTGTGGAATGTTTTGCCGAATGGTCCACGAAATGACGTTTTTGCGGCGAAATTGGTCCCATAGGAATGAATGGCGAAATGTTCAAAACTAGAGTGGGAAGTGACAAAAGCTGACAACCCCATGATCAGCCAAAACATTATGACTGCCCCATGTAAAAAAAAAAATATTTTTGAAAAAAAAAAAAAATTTTTGAAAAAAGTAAAAAAATAATTTTTGAAAAAAAAAAAATTATTTTTGAAAAAAAAAAAATTATTTTTGAAAAAAAAAAATATTTTTGAAAAAAAAATTTCTTTTAAAAAAAAAATAATTTTTGAAAAAAAAATTATTTTTGAAAAAAAAAAATTATTTTTGAAAAAAAAAAATTACTTTAAAAAAAATAATAATTTCGAAAAAAAAATTATTTTTGAAATATAAAAAATTCATTTTTGAAAAAAAAAATTACCTTTGAAAAAAAAAATTACTTTTGAAAAAAAAAATCATTTTTGAAGAAAAAAAAATCATTTTTGATTAAAAAAAATTCATTTTTGAAAAAAAAAATTACTTTTGAAAAAAATGTTCAGCTCTTTCAGCGAATGATGGAACTTTTTTACTACTATTTATACTTTTTAAAATATTAAGCTTTTTAACACTTTTCACAGTTACTCAAGCCACTCCACCCCACCCAGTTACTCCGCCCACTCCAGTTGTAGAGGCAAGAACACTTTCACAATTTCCCCAGAAATTGTACCTTTTCTAGTTAAGTGTTCTTGCATAGCAAGACCACTTACTGTTATCTCACATATATATTATTCTTATTATTATAGCCAAATTTACCACCCTAACTCCTCCCACAGTTTTTACACTACATAGACAAGTAATATACCGAAACGTGCGGATTGTTCCCGAATGGTGTGCTATTCCTTTGTGGAACGTTTCGCCGAATGGTTCACGAAATATCGTCGTTTTTGCGGCGAAATTGGTCCCATAGGAATGAATGGGGAAACTAGAGTGGGAGATGACAAAAGCTGGAAAATCAGAACATGATTTCTAAACTGCCGCCACTCCCTCATTTTCAAGCCCACCTACACAAATCTTATATCAAAACGTTCAGCTATCCCTGCTGCCACTAAACATGTCCACGGCTAAGCCATAGTCCTGATAGTTTTCACAATATGACCATTTGTTTGCAACTCACGCCGTCCATTGACATTCATTGAAACTACACTCTAGCCCCCTCCAAATTTGAAGGGCAATTTCTAAACTGCGACTGTGCCTTCATTTTTAATATTTCAGAGACATACTATACATCAACACCTAGGTCTGGGTCTTGTGATTCTCACAATATAAAGATCTTCGCTGTAGGATGTATAGTTTTTAAAATACGGCCATTTGTTTAGAGGTCATTTCAGGAAATTTTAGCCATTAATCAGAGTGTACTGTTAGTGTTTGTTTTGTTGCCATGGTTACCAAAGCTTCTGTTATACACAGGGGGGGAAGGTGGCTGGAGCATCTCAGCTGATTACAGAGCCCGGGGGAGGGGACAGACACACCATGTACTGATTTATAATAGAGGAATATGATGGGGCAGTTTTGATGGGGTAATTCTGATGGGGCAGTTTTGATGAAGCAGTATTTGGGAAGCATAAACAGGGCATGAGCGTTGCTAGGAAACAGTGGTTGTAAACACAAGATGCTGAGACACTCCAAATGCATGTGACTTAATCTGCTAGACTTGATAATGCTTGTAGACTCCTCCCACAGTTTTCACACTACAGAGACAAGTAATATACCGAAACGAGCGGATTGTTCCCGATTGGTGTGCTATTACTTTGTGGAATGTTTTGCCGAATGGTCCACGAAATGACGTTTTTGCGGCGAAATTGGTCCCATAGGAATGAATGGCGAAATGTTCAAAACTAGAGTGGGAAGTGACAAAAGCTGACAACCCCATGATCAGCCAAAACATTATGACCACCCCATGATCAGCCAAAACATTATGACCGCCCCATGTAAAAAAAAAAATATTTTTGAAAAAAGTAAAAAAATAATTTTTGAAAAAAAAAAAATCATTTTTGAAAAAAAAAAAATATTTTTGAAAAAAAAAATATTTTTGAAAAAAAAAAATTATTTTTAGAAAAAAAAATATTTTTGAAAAAAAAATTTCTTTTAAAAAAAAAATTATTTTTGAAAAAAAAATTACTTTGAAAAAAATAATAATTTCGAAAAAAAAATTATTTTTGAAATAAAAAAATTCATTTTTGAAAAGAAAAATTACCTTTGAAAAAAAAAATTACTTTTGAAAAAAAAAATCATTTTTGAAGAAAAAAAAATCATTTTTGATTAAAAAAAATTCATTTTTGAAAAAAAAAATTACTTTTGAAAAAAATGTTCAGCTCTTTCAGCAAATGATGGAACTTTTTTACTACTATTTATACTTTTTAAAATATTAAGCTTTTTAACACTTTTCACAGTTACTCAAGCCACTCCACCCCACCCAGTTACTCCGCCCACTCCAGTTGTAGAGGCAAGAACACTTTCACAATTTCCCCAGAAATTGTACCTTTTCTAGTTCTTATTATTATAGCCAAATTTACCACCCTAACTCCTCCCACAGTTTTTACACTACATAGACAAGTAATATACCGAAACGTGCGGATTGTTCCCGAATGGTGTGCTATTACTTTGTGGAACGTTTCACCTAATGGTTCACGAAATATCGTCATTTTTGCGGCGAAAATGGTCCCATAGGAATGAATGGGGAAACTAGAGTGGGAGATGACAAAAGCTGGAAAATCAGAACATGATTTCTAAACTGCCGCCACTCCCTCATTTTCAAGCCCACCTACACAAATCTTATATCAAAACGTTCAGCTATCCCTGCTGCCACTAAACATGTCCACGGCTAAGCCATAGTCCTGATAGTTTTCACAATATGACCATTTGTTTGCAACTCACGCCGTCCATTGACATTCATTGAAACTACACTCTAGCCCCCTCCAAATTTGAAGGGCAATTTCTAAACTGCGACTGTGCCTCCATTTTTAATATTTCAGAGACATACTATATATCAAAATCTAGGTCTGGGTCTTGTGATTCTCACAATATAAAGATCTTCGCTGTAGGTTGTATAATTTTTAAAATACGGCCATTTGTTTAGAGGTAATTTCAGGAAATTTTAGCCATTAATCAGAGTGTACTGTTAGTGTTTGTTTTGTTGCCATGGTTACCAAAGCTTCTGTTATACACAGGGGGGGAGGTGGCTGGAGCATCTCAGCTGATTACAGAGCCCGGGGGAGGGGACAGACACACCATGTACTGATTTATAATAGAGGAATATGATGGGGCAGTTTTGATGGGGTAATTCTGATGGGGCAGTTTTGATGAAGTAGTATTTGGGAAGCATAAACAGGGCATGAGCGTTGCTAGGAAACAGTGGTTGTAAACACAAGATGCTGAGACACCCCAAATGCATGTGACTTCATCTGCTAGACTTGATAATGCTTGTAGACTCCTCCCACAGTTTTCACACTACAGAGACAAGTAATATACTGAAACGTGCGGATTGTTCCCGATTGGTGTGTTATTACTTTGTGGAATGTTTCACCGAATGGTTCACGAAATATCGTAGTTTTTGCGGCGAAATTGGTCCCATAGGAATGAATGGCGAAATGTTCAAAACTAGAGTGGAAGGTGACAAAAGCTGACAACCCCCTGATTAGCCAAAACATTATGACCACCCCATGATCAGCCAAAACATTATGACCGCCCCATGAAAAAAAAAATATTTTTGAAAAAAAAAAATATTATTGAGAAAAAAAAATATTTTTGAAAAAAAAAAATATTATTGAGAAAAAAAAATATTTTTGAAAAAAGAAAAAATTATTTTTGAAAAAAAAAATTCTTTTGAAGAAAAAAAAAATTTTTGAAAAAAAAAATTTTGAACAAAAAAAAATTATTTTTGAAAAAAAATATATATTTTTTTTTAAAAAATTATTTTTGAAAAAAAAATTTTTTGAAAAAAAAAAGAAAAAAAAATTATTTTTGAAAAAAAAAAATATTTTTGAAAAAATAAAAAAAATTCATTTTTGAAAAAAAAAATTACTTTTGAAAAAAATGTTCAGCTCTTTCATCGAATGATGGAACTTTTTTACTACTATTTATACTTTTTAACATATTAAGCTTTTTAACACTTTTCACAGTTACTCAAGCCACTCCACCCCACCCAGTTACTCCGCCCACTCCAGTTGTAGAGGCAAGAACACTTTCACAATTTCCCCAGAAATTGTACCTTTTCTAGTTAAGTGTTCTTGTATAGCAAGACCACTTACTGTTATCTCACATATATATTATTCTTATTATTATAGCCAAATTTACCACCCTAACTCCTCCCACAGTTTTTACACTACATAGACAAGTAATATACCGAAACGTGCGGATTGTTCCCGAATGGTGTGCTATTACTTTGTGGAACGTTTCGCCGAATGGTTCACGAAATATCATCGTTTTTGCGGCGAAATTGGTCCCATAGGAATGAATGGGGAAACTAGAGTGGGAGATGACAAAAGCTGGAAAATCAGAACATGATTTCTAAACTGCCACCACTCCCTCATTTTCAAGCCCACCTACACAAATCTTATATCAAAACGTTCAGCTATCCCTGCTGCCACTAAACATGTCCACGGCTAAGCCATAGTCCTGATAGTTTTCACAATATGACCATTTGTTTGCAACTCACGCCGTCCATCGACATTCATTGAAACTACACTCTAGCCCCCTCCAAATTTGAAGGGCAATTTCTAAACTGCGACCGTGCCTTCATTTTTAATATTTCAGAGACATACTATACATCAAAATCTAGGTCTGGGTCTTGTGATTCTCACAATATAAAGATCTTCGCTGTAGAATGTATAGTTTTTAAAATACGGCCATTTGTTTAGAGGTCATTTCAGGAAATTTTAGCCATTAATCAGAGTGTACTGTTAGTGTTTGTTTTGTTGCCATGGTTACCAAAGCTTCTGTTATACACAGGGGGGAAGGTGGCTGGAGCATCTCAGCTGATTACAGAGCCCGGGGGAGGGGACAGACACACCATGTACTGATTTATAATAGAGGAATATGATGGGGCAGTTTTGATGGGGTAATTCTGATGGGGCAGTTTTGATGAAGCAGTATTTGGGAAGCATAAACAGGGCATGAGCGTTGCTAGGAAACAGTGGTTGTAAACACAAGATGCTGAGACACTCCAAATGCATGTGACTTCATCTGCTAGACTTGATAATGCTTGTAGACTCCTCCCACAGTTTTCACACTACAGAGACAAATAATATACCGAAACGAGCGGATTGTTCCCGATTGGTGTGTTATTACTTTGTGGAATGTTTTGCCGAATGGTCCACGAAATGACGTTTTTGCGGCAAAATTGGTCCCATAGGAATGAATGGTGAAATGTTCAAAACTAGAGTGGGAGGTGACAAAAGCTGACAACCCCATGATCAGCCAAAACATTATGACCACCCCATGATCAGCCAAAACATTATGACCGCCCCATGTAAAAAAAAAAAATATTTTTGAAAAAAAAAAATTTTTTTGAAAAAAGTAAAAAAATAATTTTTGAAAAAAAAAATATATATTTGAAAAAAAAAATTATTTTTGAAAAAAAAATTACTTTAAAAAAATAATAATTTCGAAAAAAAAATTATTTTTGAAATAAAAAAATTCATTTTTGAAAAAAAAAATTACCTTTGAAAAAAAAAATTACTTTTGAAAAAAAAAATCATTTTTGAAGAAAAAAAAATCATTTTTGATTAAAAAAAAATCATTTTTGAAAAAAAAAATTACTTTTGAAAAAAATGTTCAGCTCTTTCAGCGAATGATGGAACTTTTTTACTACTATTTATACTTTTTAAAATATTAAGCTTTTTAACACTTTTCACAGTTACTCAAGCCACTCCACCCCACCCAGTTACTCCACCCACTCCAGTTGTAGAGGCAAGAACACTTTCACAATTTCCCCAGAAATTGTAGCTTTTCTAGTTAAGTGTTCTTGCATAGCAAGACCACTTACTGTTATCTCACATATATATTATTCTTATTATTATAGCCAAATTTACCACCCTAACTCCTCCCACAGCTTTTACACTACATAGACAAGTAATATACCGAAACGTGCGGATTGTTCCCGAATGGTGTGCTATTACTTTGTGGAACGTTTCGCCGAATGGTTCACGAAATATCGTCATTTTTGCGGTGAAATTGGTCCCATAGGAATGAATGGGGAAACTAGAGTGGGAGATGACAAAAGCTGGAAAATCAGAACATGATTTCTAAACTGCCGCCACTCCCTCATTTTCAAGCCCACCTACACAAATCTTATATCAAAACGTTCAGCTATCCCTGCTGCCACTAAACATGTCCACGGCTAAGCCATAGTCCTGATAGTTTTCACAATATGACCATTTGTTTGCAACTCACGCCGTCCATTGACATTCATTGAAACTACACTCTAGCCCCCTCCAAATTTGAAGGGCAATTTCTAAACTGCGACTGTGCCTTCATTTTTAATATTTCACAGACATACTATACATCAAAATCTAGGTCTGGGTCTTGTGATTCTCACAATATAAAGATCTTCGCTGTAGGATGTATAGTTTTTAAAATACGGCCATTTGTTTAGAGGTCATTTCAGGAAATTTTAGCCATTAATCAGAGTGTACTGTTAGTGTTTGTTTTGTTGCCATGGTTACCAAAGCTTCTGTTATACACAGGGGGGAGGTGGCTGGAGCATCTCAGCTCTGATTACAGAGCCCGGGGGAGGGGACAGACACACCATGTACTGATTTATAATAGAGGAATATGATGGGGCAGTTTTGATGGGGTAATTCTGATGGGGCAGTTTTGATGAAGTAGTATTTGGGAAGCATAAACAGGGCATGAGCGTTGCTAGGAAACAGTGGTTGTAAACACAAGATGCTGAGACACCCCAAATGCATGTGACTTCATCTGCTAGACTTGATAATGCTTGTAGACTCCTCCCACAGTTTTCACACTACAGAGACAAATAATATACCGAAACGAGCGGATTGTTCCCGATTGGTGTGTTATTACTTTGTGGAATGTTTTGCCGAATGGTCCACGAAATGACGTTTTTGCGGCAAAATTGGTCCCATAGGAATGAATGGTGAAATGTTCAAAACTAGAGTGGGAGGTGACAAAAGCTGACAACCCCATGATCAGCCAAAACATTATGACCACCCCATGATCAGCCAAAACATTATGACCGCCCCATGTAAAAAAAAAAAATATTTTTGAAAAAAAAAAATTTTTTTGAAAAAAGTAAAAAAATAATTTTTGAAAAAAAAAATATATATTTGAAAAAAAAAATTATTTTTGAAAAAAAAATTACTTTAAAAAAATAATAATTTCGAAAAAAAAATTATTTTTGAAATAAAAAAATTCATTTTTGAAAAAAAAAATTACCTTTGAAAAAAAAAATTACTTTTGAAAAAAAAAATCATTTTTGAAGAAAAAAAAATCATTTTTGATTAAAAAAAAATCATTTTTGAAAAAAAAAATTACTTTTGAAAAAAATGTTCAGCTCTTTCAGCGAATGATGGAACTTTTTTACTACTATTTATACTTTTTAAAATATTAAGCTTTTTAACACTTTTCACAGTTACTCAAGCCACTCCACCCCACCCAGTTACTCCACCCACTCCAGTTGTAGAGGCAAGAACACTTTCACAATTTCCCCAGAAATTGTAGCTTTTCTAGTTAAGTGTTCTTGCATAGCAAGACCACTTACTGTTATCTCACATATATATTATTCTTATTATTATAGCCAAATTTACCACCCTAACTCCTCCCACAGCTTTTACACTACATAGACAAGTAATATACCGAAACGTGCGGATTGTTCCCGAATGGTGTGCTATTACTTTGTGGAACGTTTCGCCGAATGGTTCACGAAATATCGTCATTTTTGCGGTGAAATTGGTCCCATAGGAATGAATGGGGAAACTAGAGTGGGAGATGACAAAAGCTGGAAAATCAGAACATGATTTCTAAACTGCCGCCACTCCCTCATTTTCAAGCCCACCTACACAAATCTTATATCAAAACGTTCAGCTATCCCTGCTGCCACTAAACATGTCCACGGCTAAGCCATAGTCCTGATAGTTTTCACAATATGACCATTTGTTTGCAACTCACGCCGTCCATTGACATTCATTGAAACTACACTCTAGCCCCCTCCAAATTTGAAGGGCAATTTCTAAACTGCGACTGTGCCTTCATTTTTAATATTTCACAGACATACTATACATCAAAATCTAGGTCTGGGTCTTGTGATTCTCACAATATAAAGATCTTCGCTGTAGGATGTATAGTTTTTAAAATACGGCCATTTGTTTAGAGGTCATTTCAGGAAATTTTAGCCATTAATCAGAGTGTACTGTTAGTGTTTGTTTTGTTGCCATGGTTACCAAAGCTTCTGTTATACACAGGGGGGAGGTGGCTGGAGCATCTCAGCTCTGATTACAGAGCCCGGGGGAGGGGACAGACACACCATGTACTGATTTATAATAGAGGAATATGATGGGGCAGTTTTGATGGGGTAATTCTGATGGGGCAGTTTTGATGAAGTAGTATTTGGGAAGCATAAACAGGGCATGAGCGTTGCTAGGAAACAGTGGTTGTAAACACAAGATGCTGAGACACCCCAAATGCATGTGACTTCATCTGCTAGACTTGATAATGCTTGTAGACTCCTCCCACAGTTTTCACACTACAGAGACAAGTAATATACTGAAACGTGCGGATTGTTCCCGATTGGTGTGTTATTACTTTGTGGAATGTTTCACCGAATGGTTCACGAAATATCGTAGTTTTTGCGGCGAAATTGGTCCCATAGGAATGAATGGCGAAATGTTCAAAACTAGAGTGGAAGGTGACAAAAGCTGACAACCCCCTGATTAGCCAAAACATTATGACCACCCCATGATCAGCCAAAACATTATGACCGCCCCATGAAAAAAAAAATATTTTTGAAAAAAAAAAATATTATTGAGAAAAAAAAATATTTTTGAAAAAAAAAAATATTATTGAGAAAAAAAAATATTTTTGAAAAAAGAAAAAATTATTTTTGAAAAAAAAAATTCTTTTGAAGAAAAAAAAAATTTTTGAAAAAAAAAATTTTGAACAAAAAAAAATTATTTTTGAAAAAAAATATATATTTTTTTTTAAAAAATTATTTTTGAAAAAAAAATTTTTTGAAAAAAAAAAGAAAAAAAAATTATTTTTGAAAAAAAAAAATATTTTTGAAAAAATAAAAAAAATTCATTTTTGAAAAAAAAAATTACTTTTGAAAAAAATGTTCAGCTCTTTCATCGAATGATGGAACTTTTTTACTACTATTTATACTTTTTAACATATTAAGCTTTTTAACACTTTTCACAGTTACTCAAGCCACTCCACCCCACCCAGTTACTCCGCCCACTCCAGTTGTAGAGGCAAGAACACTTTCACAATTTCCCCAGAAATTGTACCTTTTCTAGTTAAGTGTTCTTGTATAGCAAGACCACTTACTGTTATCTCACATATATATTATTCTTATTATTATAGCCAAATTTACCACCCTAACTCCTCCCACAGTTTTTACACTACATAGACAAGTAATATACCGAAACGTGCGGATTGTTCCCGAATGGTGTGCTATTACTTTGTGGAACGTTTCGCCGAATGGTTCACGAAATATCATCGTTTTTGCGGCGAAATTGGTCCCATAGGAATGAATGGGGAAACTAGAGTGGGAGATGACAAAAGCTGGAAAATCAGAACATGATTTCTAAACTGCCACCACTCCCTCATTTTCAAGCCCACCTACACAAATCTTATATCAAAACGTTCAGCTATCCCTGCTGCCACTAAACATGTCCACGGCTAAGCCATAGTCCTGATAGTTTTCACAATATGACCATTTGTTTGCAACTCACGCCGTCCATCGACATTCATTGAAACTACACTCTAGCCCCCTCCAAATTTGAAGGGCAATTTCTAAACTGCGACCGTGCCTTCATTTTTAATATTTCAGAGACATACTATACATCAAAATCTAGGTCTGGGTCTTGTGATTCTCACAATATAAAGATCTTCGCTGTAGAATGTATAGTTTTTAAAATACGGCCATTTGTTTAGAGGTCATTTCAGGAAATTTTAGCCATTAATCAGAGTGTACTGTTAGTGTTTGTTTTGTTGCCATGGTTACCAAAGCTTCTGTTATACACAGGGGGGAAGGTGGCTGGAGCATCTCAGCTGATTACAGAGCCCGGGGGAGGGGACAGACACACCATGTACTGATTTATAATAGAGGAATATGATGGGGCAGTTTTGATGGGGTAATTCTGATGGGGCAGTTTTGATGAAGCAGTATTTGGGAAGCATAAACAGGGCATGAGCGTTGCTAGGAAACAGTGGTTGTAAACACAAGATGCTGAGACACTCCAAATGCATGTGACTTCATCTGCTAGACTTGATAATGCTTGTAGACTCCTCCCACAGTTTTCACACTACAGAGACAAATAATATACCGAAACGAGCGGATTGTTCCCGATTGGTGTGTTATTACTTTGTGGAATGTTTTGCCGAATGGTCCACGAAATGACGTTTTTGCGGCAAAATTGGTCCCATAGGAATGAATGGTGAAATGTTCAAAACTAGAGTGGGAGGTGACAAAAGCTGACAACCCCATGATCAGCCAAAACATTATGACCACCCCATGATCAGCCAAAACATTATGACCGCCCCATGTAAAAAAAAAAAATATTTTTGAAAAAAAAAAATTTTTTTGAAAAAAGTAAAAAAATAATTTTTGAAAAAAAAAATATATATTTGAAAAAAAAAATTATTTTTGAAAAAAAAATTACTTTAAAAAAATAATAATTTCGAAAAAAAAATTATTTTTGAAATAAAAAAATTCATTTTTGAAAAAAAAAATTACCTTTGAAAAAAAAAATTACTTTTGAAAAAAAAAATCATTTTTGAAGAAAAAAAAATCATTTTTGATTAAAAAAAAATCATTTTTGAAAAAAAAAATTACTTTTGAAAAAAATGTTCAGCTCTTTCAGCGAATGATGGAACTTTTTTACTACTATTTATACTTTTTAAAATATTAAGCTTTTTAACACTTTTCACAGTTACTCAAGCCACTCCACCCCACCCAGTTACTCCACCCACTCCAGTTGTAGAGGCAAGAACACTTTCACAATTTCCCCAGAAATTGTAGCTTTTCTAGTTAAGTGTTCTTGCATAGCAAGACCACTTACTGTTATCTCACATATATATTATTCTTATTATTATAGCCAAATTTACCACCCTAACTCCTCCCACAGCTTTTACACTACATAGACAAGTAATATACCGAAACGTGCGGATTGTTCCCGAATGGTGTGCTATTACTTTGTGGAACGTTTCGCCGAATGGTTCACGAAATATCGTCATTTTTGCGGTGAAATTGGTCCCATAGGAATGAATGGGGAAACTAGAGTGGGAGATGACAAAAGCTGGAAAATCAGAACATGATTTCTAAACTGCCGCCACTCCCTCATTTTCAAGCCCACCTACACAAATCTTATATCAAAACGTTCAGCTATCCCTGCTGCCACTAAACATGTCCACGGCTAAGCCATAGTCCTGATAGTTTTCACAATATGACCATTTGTTTGCAACTCACGCCGTCCATTGACATTCATTGAAACTACACTCTAGCCCCCTCCAAATTTGAAGGGCAATTTCTAAACTGCGACTGTGCCTTCATTTTTAATATTTCACAGACATACTATACATCAAAATCTAGGTCTGGGTCTTGTGATTCTCACAATATAAAGATCTTCGCTGTAGGATGTATAGTTTTTAAAATACGGCCATTTGTTTAGAGGTCATTTCAGGAAATTTTAGCCATTAATCAGAGTGTACTGTTAGTGTTTGTTTTGTTGCCATGGTTACCAAAGCTTCTGTTATACACAGGGGGGAGGTGGCTGGAGCATCTCAGCTCTGATTACAGAGCCCGGGGGAGGGGACAGACACACCATGTACTGATTTATAATAGAGGAATATGATGGGGCAGTTTTGATGGGGTAATTCTGATGGGGCAGTTTTGATGAAGTAGTATTTGGGAAGCATAAACAGGGCATGAGCGTTGCTAGGAAACAGTGGTTGTAAACACAAGATGCTGAGACACCCCAAATGCATGTGACTTCATCTGCTAGACTTGATAATGCTTGTAGACTCCTCCCACAGTTTTCACACTACAGAGACAAGTAATATACTGAAACGTGCGGATTGTTCCCGATTGGTGTGTTATTACTTTGTGGAATGTTTCACCGAATGGTTCACGAAATATCGTAGTTTTTGCGGCGAAATTGGTCCCATAGGAATGAATGGCGAAATGTTCAAAACTAGAGTGGAAGGTGACAAAAGCTGACAACCCCCTGATTAGCCAAAACATTATGACCACCCCATGATCAGCCAAAACATTATGACCGCCCCATGAAAAAAAAAATATTTTTGAAAAAAAAAAATATTATTGAGAAAAAAAAATATTTTTGAAAAAAAAAAATATTATTGAGAAAAAAAAATATTTTTGAAAAAAGAAAAAATTATTTTTGAAAAAAAAAATTCTTTTGAAGAAAAAAAAAATTTTTGAAAAAAAAAATTTTGAACAAAAAAAAATTATTTTTGAAAAAAAATATATATTTTTTTTTAAAAAATTATTTTTGAAAAAAAAATTTTTTGAAAAAAAAAAGAAAAAAAAATTATTTTTGAAAAAAAAAAATATTTTTGAAAAAATAAAAAAAATTCATTTTTGAAAAAAAAAATTACTTTTGAAAAAAATGTTCAGCTCTTTCATCGAATGATGGAACTTTTTTACTACTATTTATACTTTTTAACATATTAAGCTTTTTAACACTTTTCACAGTTACTCAAGCCACTCCACCCCACCCAGTTACTCCGCCCACTCCAGTTGTAGAGGCAAGAACACTTTCACAATTTCCCCAGAAATTGTACCTTTTCTAGTTAAGTGTTCTTGTATAGCAAGACCACTTACTGTTATCTCACATATATATTATTCTTATTATTATAGCCAAATTTACCACCCTAACTCCTCCCACAGTTTTTACACTACATAGACAAGTAATATACCGAAACGTGCGGATTGTTCCCGAATGGTGTGCTATTACTTTGTGGAACGTTTCGCCGAATGGTTCACGAAATATCATCGTTTTTGCGGCGAAATTGGTCCCATAGGAATGAATGGGGAAACTAGAGTGGGAGATGACAAAAGCTGGAAAATCAGAACATGATTTCTAAACTGCCGCCACTCCCTCATTTTCAAGCCCACCTACACAAATCTTATATCAAAACGTTCAGCTATCCCTGCTGCCACTAAACATGTCCACGGCTAAGCCATAGTCCTGATAGTTTTCACAATATGACCATTTGTTTGCAACTCACGCCGTCCATCGACATTCATTGAAACTACACTCTAGCCCCCTCTAAATTTGAAGGGCAATTTCTAAACTGCGACCGTGCCTTCATTTTTAATATTTCAGAGACATACTATACATCAAAATCTAGGTCTGGGTCTTGTGATTCTCACAATATAAAGATCTTCGCTGTAGAATGTATAGTTTTTAAAATACGGCCATTTGTTTAGAGGTCATTTCAGGAAATTTTAGCCATTAATCAGAGTGTACTGTTAGTGTTTGTTTTGTTGCCATGGTTACCAAAGCTTCTGTTATACACAGGGGGGAAGGTGGCTGGAGCATCTCAGCTGATTACAGAGCCCGGGGGAGGGGACAGACACACCATGTACTGATTTATAATAGAGGAATATGATGGGGCAGTTTTGATGGGGTAATTCTGATGGGGCAGTTTTGATGAAGCAGTATTTGGGAAGCATAAACAGGGCATGAGCGTTGCTAGGAAACAGTGGTTGTAAACACAAGATGCTGAGACACTCCAAATGCATGTGACTTCATCTGCTAGACTTGATAATGCTTGTAGACTCCTCCCACAGTTTTCACACTACAGAGACAAATAATATACCGAAACGAGCGGATTGTTCCCGATTGGTGTGTTATTACTTTGTGGAATGTTTTGCCGAATGGTCCACGAAATGACGTTTTTGCGGCAAAATTGGTCCCATAGGAATGAATGGTGAAATGTTCAAAACTAGAGTGGGAGGTGACAAAAGCTGACAACCCCATGATCAGCCAAAACATTATGACCACCCCATGATCAGCCAAAACATTATGACCGCCCCATGTAAAAAAAAAAAATATTTTTGAAAAAAAAAAATTTTTTTGAAAAAAGTAAAAAAATAATTTTTGAAAAAAAAAATATATATTTGAAAAAAAAAATTATTTTTGAAAAAAAAATTACTTTAAAAAAATAATAATTTCGAAAAAAAAATTATTTTTGAAATAAAAAAATTCATTTTTGAAAAAAAAAATTACCTTTGAAAAAAAAAATTACTTTTGAAAAAAAAAATCATTTTTGAAGAAAAAAAAATCATTTTTGATTAAAAAAAAATCATTTTTGAAAAAAAAAATTACTTTTGAAAAAAATGTTCAGCTCTTTCAGCGAATGATGGAACTTTTTTACTACTATTTATACTTTTTAAAATATTAAGCTTTTTAACACTTTTCACAGTTACTCAAGCCACTCCACCCCACCCAGTTACTCCACCCACTCCAGTTGTAGAGGCAAGAACACTTTCACAATTTCCCCAGAAATTGTAGCTTTTCTAGTTAAGTGTTCTTGCATAGCAAGACCACTTACTGTTATCTCACATATATATTATTCTTATTATTATAGCCAAATTTACCACCCTAACTCCTCCCACAGCTTTTACACTACATAGACAAGTAATATACCGAAACGTGCGGATTGTTCCCGAATGGTGTGCTATTACTTTGTGGAACGTTTCGCCGAATGGTTCACGAAATATCGTCATTTTTGCGGTGAAATTGGTCCCATAGGAATGAATGGGGAAACTAGAGTGGGAGATGACAAAAGCTGGAAAATCAGAACATGATTTCTAAACTGCCGCCACTCCCTCATTTTCAAGCCCACCTACACAAATCTTATATCAAAACGTTCAGCTATCCCTGCTGCCACTAAACATGTCCACGGCTAAGCCATAGTCCTGATAGTTTTCACAATATGACCATTTGTTTGCAACTCACGCCGTCCATTGACATTCATTGAAACTACACTCTAGCCCCCTCCAAATTTGAAGGGCAATTTCTAAACTGCGACTGTGCCTTCATTTTTAATATTTCACAGACATACTATACATCAAAATCTAGGTCTGGGTCTTGTGATTCTCACAATATAAAGATCTTCGCTGTAGGATGTATAGTTTTTAAAATACGGCCATTTGTTTAGAGGTCATTTCAGGAAATTTTAGCCATTAATCAGAGTGTACTGTTAGTGTTTGTTTTGTTGCCATGGTTACCAAAGCTTCTGTTATACACAGGGGGGAGGTGGCTGGAGCATCTCAGCTCTGATTACAGAGCCCGGGGGAGGGGACAGACACACCATGTACTGATTTATAATAGAGGAATATGATGGGGCAGTTTTGATGGGGTAATTCTGATGGGGCAGTTTTGATGAAGTAGTATTTGGGAAGCATAAACAGGGCATGAGCGTTGCTAGGAAACAGTGGTTGTAAACACAAGATGCTGAGACACCCCAAATGCATGTGACTTCATCTGCTAGACTTGATAATGCTTGTAGACTCCTCCCACAGTTTTCACACTACAGAGACAAGTAATATACCAAAACGAGCGGATTGTTCCCGATTGGTGTGTTATTACTTTGTGGAATGTTTTGCCGAATGGTCCACGAAATGACGTTTTTGCGGCGAAATTGGTCCCATAGGAATGAATGGCGAAATGTTCAAAACTAGAGTGGGAAGTGACAAAAGCTGACAACCCCATGATCAGCCAAAACATTATGACCACCCCATGATCAGCCAAAACATTATGACCGCCCCATGTAAAAAAAAATATATATTTTTGAAAAAAAAAAAATATTTTTGAAAAAAGTAAAAAAATAATTTTTGAAAAAAAAAAAAAATTTTTGAAAAAAAAAAATATATTTTTGAGGAAAAAAAATTACTTTAAAAAAAAAATTACTTTTAAAAAAAAAATTATTTTTGAAAAAAAATATATTTGAAAAAAAAAATATTTTTGAAAAAAAAAATTATTTTTGAAAAAAAAATTACTTTAAAAAAAATAATAATTTCGAAAAAAAAATTATTTTTGAAATAAAAAAATTCATTTTTGAAAAAAAAAATTACCTTTGAAAAAAAAAATTACTTTTGAAAAAAAAAATCATTTTTGAAGAAAAAAAAATCATTTTTGATTAAAAAAAATTCATTTTTGAAAAAAAAAATTACTTTTGAAAAAAATGTTCAGCTCTTTCAGCGAATGATGGAACTTTTTTACTACTATTTATACTTTTTAAAATATTAAGCTTTTTAACACTTTTCACAGTTACTCAAGCCACTCCACCCCACCCAGTTACTCCGCCCACTCCAGTTGTAGAGGCAAGAACACTTTCACAATTTCCCCAGAAATTGTAGCTTTTCTAGTTCTTATTCTTATTATTATAGCCAAATTTACCACCCTAACTCCTCCCACAGTTTTTACACTACATAGACAAGTAATATACCGAAACGTGCGGATTGTTCCCGAATGGTGTGCTATTATTTTGTGGAACGTTTCGCCAAATGGTTCACGAAATATCGTCGTTTTTGCGGCGAAATTGGTCCCATAGGAATGAATGGGGAAACTAGAGTGGGAGGTGACAAAAACTGAAAAATCAGAACATGATTTCTAAACTGCCGCCACTCCCTCATTTTCAAGCCCACCTACACAAATCTTATATCAAAACGTTCAGCTATCCCTGCTGCCACTAAACATGTCCACGGCTAAGCCATAGTCCTGATAGTTTTCACAATATGACCATTTGTTTGCAACTCACGCCGTCCATTGACATTCATTGAAACTACACTCTAGCCCCCTCCAAATTTGAAGGGCAATTTCTAAACTGCGACTGTGCCTTCAATTTTAATATTTCAGAGACATACTATACATCAAAATCTAGGTCTGGGTCTTGTGATTCTCACAATATAAAGATCTTCGCTGTAGGATTTATAGTTTTTGAGAAAAAGCTTTTTGTTTAGAGGTCATTTCAGGAAATTTTAGCCATTAATCAGAGTGTACTGTGTTTGTTTTGTTGCCATGGTTACCAAAGCTTCTGTTATACACAGGGGGGGAGGTGGCTGGAGAATCTCAGCTCTGATTACAGAGCCCGGGGGGAGGGGACAGACACACCATGTACTGATTTATAATAGAGGAATATGATGGGGCAGTTTTGATAGGGCAATTCTGATGGGGCAGTTTTAATGGGGCAATTATGATGGGGCAGTTTTGATGGTGGCAATATGATGTGGCAGTTTTGGTGGGGCAATTATGATGGGGCAGTTTTGATGGTGGCAATATGATGGGGCAATTCTGATGGGGCAGTTTTGATGGTGGCAATATGATGGGGCTGTTTTGATAGGGCAATTCTGATGGGGCAGTTTTGATGGTGGCAATATGATGGGGCAGTTTTGATGGTGGCAATATGATGGGGCAGTTTTGATGGGACAATTCTGATGGGGCAGTTTTGATGGGGCAATTCTGATGGGGCAGTTTTGATGGTGGCAATATGATGGGGCAGTTTTGATGGGACAATTCTGATGGGGCAGTTTTGATGGCAGTTTTTGAAAAAAAATAATTCAATCTTGAAAAAAAAAAACTTTTGAAAAAAATGTTCAGCTCTTTCAGCTAATGATGGGACTTCAACTTTTTTACTACTATTTATACTTTTTAAAATATTAAGCTTTTTAACACTTTTCACAGTTACTCAAGCCACTCCACCCAGTTACTCCGCCCACTCCAGTTGTAGAGGCAAGAACACTTTTCACAATTTCCCCAGAAATTGTAGCTTTTCTAGTTCTTATTCTTATTATTATAGCCAAATTTACCACCCTAACTCCTCCCACAATTTTTACACTACATAGACAAGTAATATACCGAAACGTGCGGATTGTTCCCGAATGGTGTGCTATTACTTTGTGGAACGTTTCGCCGAATGGTTCACGAAATATCGTCGTTTTTGCGGCGAAATTGGTCCCATAGGAATGAATGGGGAAACTAGAGTGGGAGGTGACAAAAACTGAAAAATCAGAACATGATTTCTAAACTGCCGCCACTCCCTCATTTTCAAGCCCACCTACACAAATCTTATATCAAAACGTTCAGCTATCCCTGCTGCCACTAAACATGTCCACGGCTAAGCCATAGTCCTGATAGTTTTCACAATATGACCATTTGTTTTTAACTCACGCCGTCCATTGACATTCATTGAAACTACACTCTAGCCCCTTCAAATTTGAAGGGCAATTTCTAAACTGCGACCGTGCCTCCATTTTTAATATTTCAGAGACATACTATACAACAAAATCTAGGTCTGGGTCTTGTGATTCTCACAATATAAAGATCTTCGCTGTAGGATTTATAGTTTTTAAAATACGGCCATTTGAATTAGTGCACAGTTACTACATCTTTTATGGTCCTGTGTTCTGTGTATTCAGCAGTGTTTGTGAAGCATAAACAGGGCATGAGCGTTGCTAGGAAACAGTGGTTGTAAACACAAGATGCTGAGACCCCCCAAATACTATATATCAAAATCTAGGTCTGGGTCTTGTGATTCTCACAATATAAAGATCTTCGCTGTAGGATGTATAGTTTTTAAAATACGGCCATTTGTTTAGAGGTCATTTCAGGAAATTTTAGCCATTAATCAGAGTGTACTGTTAGTGTTTGTTTTGTTGCCATGGTTACCAAAGCTTCTGTTATACACAGGGGGGAAGGTGGCTGGAGCATCTCAGCTGATTACAGAGCCCGGGGGGAGGGGACAGACACACCATGTACTGATTTATAATAGAGGAATATGATGGGGCAGTTTTGATGGGGTAATTCTGATGGGGCAGTTTTGATGAAGCAGTATTTGGGAAGCATAAACAGGGCATGAGCGTTGCTAGGAAACAGTGGTTGTAAACACAAGATGCTGAGACACTCCAAATGCATGTGACTTCATCTGCTAGACTTGATAATGCTTGTAGACTCCTCCCACAGTTTTCACACTACAGAGACAAATAATATACCGAAACGTGCGGATTGTTCCCGATTGGTGTGTTATTACTTTGTGGAATGTTTTGCCGAATGGTCCACGAAATGACGTTTTTGCGGCGAAATTGGTCCCATAGGAATGAATGGCGAAATGTTCAAAACTAGAGTGGGAAGTGACAAAAGCCGACAACCCCATGATCAGCCAAAACATTATGACCACCCCATGATCAGCCAAAACATTATGACCGCCCCATGTAAAAAAAAAAATATTTTTGAAAAAAAAAAATAATTTTTGAAAAAAGTAAAAAAATAATTTTTGAAAAAAGTAAAAAAATAATTTTTGAAAAAAGTAAAAAAATCATTTTTGAAAAAAAAAATATATTTTTGAAAAAAAAAAATTCATTTTTGAAAAAAAAAATTACCTTTGAAAAAAAAAATCATTGTACCTTTGCGGCGAAATTGGTCCCATAGGAATGAATGGTGAAATGTTCAAAACTAGAGTGGGAGGTGACAAAAGCTGACAACCCCATGATCAGCCAAAACATTATGACCACCCCATGATCAGCCAAAACATTATGACCGCCCCATGTAAAAAAAAAAAAAAATTTGAAAAAAGTAAAAAAATAATTTTTGAAAAAAAAATATTTTTGAAAAAAAAAATTATTTTTGAAAAAAAAAAATATTTTTCAATAAAAAATTTCTTTTAAAAAAAAAAATTATTTTTGAAAAAAAAATATATTTGAAAAAAAAAATATTTTTGAAAAAAAAATTATTTTTGAAAAAAAAATTACTTTAAAAAAAAATAATTTCGAAAAAAAAATTATTTTTGAAATAAAAAAATTCATTTTTGAAAAAAAAAATTACCTTTGAAAAAAAAAATTACTTTTGAAAAAAAAAATCATTTTTGAAGAAAAAAAAATCATTTTTGATTAAAAAAAATTAATTTTTGAAAAAAAAAATTACTTTTGAAAAAAATGTTCAGCTCTTTCAGCGAATGATGGAACTTTTTTACTACTATTTATACTTTTTACAATATTAAGCTTTTTAACACTTTTCACAGTTACTCAAGCCACTCCACCCCACCCAGTTACTCCGCCCACTCCAGTTGTAGAGGCAAGAACACTTTCACAATTTCCCCAGAAATTGTACCTTTTCTAGTTAAGTGTTCTTGCATAGCAAGACCACTTATTGTTATCTCACATATATATTATTAAGTGTTCTTGCATAGCAAGACCACTTACTGTTATCTCACATATATATTATTCTTATTATTATAGCCAAATTTACCACCCTAACTCCTCCCACAGTTTTTACACTACATAGACAAGTAATATACCGAAACGTGCGGATTGTTCCCGAATGGTGTGCTATTACTTTGTGGAACGTTTCGCCGAATGGTTCACGAAATATTGTAGTTTTTGCGGCGAAATTGGTCCCATAGGAATGAATGGGGAAACTAGAGTGGGAGATGACAAAAGCTGGAAAATCAGAACATGATTTCTAAACTGCCGCCACTCCCTCATTTTTAAGCCTACCTACACAAATCTTATATCAAAACGTTCAGCTATCCCTGCTGCCACTAAACATGTCCACGGCTAAGCCATAGTCCTGATAGTTTTCACAATATGACCATTTGTTTGCAACTCACGCCGTCCATTGACATTCATTGAAACTACACTCTAACCCCCTCCAAATTTGAAGGGCAATTTCTAAACTGCGACTGTGCCTTCATTTTTAATATTTCAGAGACATACTATACATCAAAATCTAGGTCTGGGTCTTGTGATTCTCACAATATAAAGATCTTCGCTGTAGGATGTATAGTTTTTAAAATACGGCCATTTGTTTAGATGTCATTTCAGCAAATTTTAGCCATAAATCATAGTGTACTGTTAGTGTTTGTTTTGTTGCCATGGTTACCAAAGCTTCTGTTATACACAGGGGGGAAGGTGGCTGGAGCATCTCAGCTGATTACAGAGCCCGGGGGAGGGGACAGACACACCATTTACTGATTTATAATAGAGGAATATGATGGGGCAGTTTTGATGGGGTAATTCTGATGGGGCAGTTTTGATGAAGCAGTATTTGGGAAGCATAAACAGGGCATGAGCGTTGCTAGGAAACAGTGGTTGTAAACACAAGATGCTGAGACACTCCAAATGCATGTGACTTAATCTGCTAGACTTGATAATGCTTGTAGACTCCTCCCACAGTTTTCACACTACAGAGACAAGTAATATACCGAAACGAGCGGATTGTTCCCGATTGGTGTGCTATTACTTTGTGGAATGTTTTGCCGAATGGTCCACGAAATGACGTTTTTGCGGCGAAATTGGTCCCATAGGAATGAATGGCGAAATGTTCAAAACTAGAGTGGGAAGTGACAAAAGCTGACAACCCCATGATCAGCCAAAACATTATGACTGCCCCATGTAAAAAAAAAAATATTTTTGAAAAAAAAAAAAATTTTTGAAAAAAGTAAAAAAATAATTTTTGAAAAAAAAAAAATTATTTTTGAAAAAAAAAAAATTATTTTTGAAAAAAAAAAATATTTTTGAAAAAAAAATTTCTTTTAAAAAAAAAATAATTTTTGAAAAAAAAAATTATTTTTGAAAAAAAAAAATTATTTTTGAAAAAAAAAAATTACTTTAAAAAAAATAATAATTTCGAAAAAAAAATTATTTTTGAAATATAAAAAATTCATTTTTGAAAAAAAAAATTACCTTTGAAAAAAAAAATTACTTTTGAAAAAAAAAATCATTTTTGAAGAAAAAAAAATCATTTTTGATTAAAAAAAATTCATTTTTGAAAAAAAAAATTACTTTTGAAAAAAATGTTCAGCTCTTTCAGCGAATGATGGAACTTTTTTACTACTATTTATACTTTTTAAAATATTAAGCTTTTTAACACTTTTCACAGTTACTCAAGCCACTCCACCCCACCCAGTTACTCCGCCCACTCCAGTTGTAGAGGCAAGAACACTTTCACAATTTCCCCAGAAATTGTACCTTTTCTAGTTAAGTGTTCTTGCATAGCAAGACCACTTACTGTTATCTCACATATATATTATTCTTATTATTATAGCCAAATTTACCACCCTAACTCCTCCCACAGTTTTTACACTACATAGACAAGTAATATACCGAAACGTGCGGATTGTTCCCGAATGGTGTGCTATTCCTTTGTGGAACGTTTCGCCGAATGGTTCACGAAATATCGTCGTTTTTGCGGCGAAATTGGTCCCATAGGAATGAATGGGGAAACTAGAGTGGGAGATGACAAAAGCTGGAAAATCAGAACATGATTTCTAAACTGCCGCCACTCCCTCATTTTCAAGCCCACCTACACAAATCTTATATCAAAACGTTCAGCTATCCCTGCTGCCACTAAACATGTCCACGGCTAAGCCATAGTCCTGATAGTTTTCACAATATGACCATTTGTTTGCAACTCACGCCGTCCATTGACATTCATTGAAACTACACTCTAGCCCCCTCCAAATTTGAAGGGCAATTTCTAAACTGCGACTGTGCCTTCATTTTTAATATTTCAGAGACATACTATACATCAACACCTAGGTCTGGGTCTTGTGATTCTCACAATATAAAGATCTTCGCTGTAGGATGTATAGTTTTTAAAATACGGCCATTTGTTTAGAGGTCATTTCAGGAAATTTTAGCCATTAATCAGAGTGTACTGTTAGTGTTTGTTTTGTTGCCATGGTTACCAAAGCTTCTGTTATACACAGGGGGGGAAGGTGGCTGGAGCATCTCAGCTGATTACAGAGCCCGGGGGAGGGGACAGACACACCATGTACTGATTTATAATAGAGGAATATGATGGGGCAGTTTTGATGGGGTAATTCTGATGGGGCAGTTTTGATGAAGCAGTATTTGGGAAGCATAAACAGGGCATGAGCGTTGCTAGGAAACAGTGGTTGTAAACACAAGATGCTGAGACACTCCAAATGCATGTGACTTCATCTGCTAGACTAGATAATGCTTGTAGACTCCTCCCACAGTTTTCACACTACAGAGACAAATAATATACCAAAACGAGCGGATTGTTCCCGATTGGTGTGTTATTACTTTGTGGAATGTTTTGCCGAATGGTCCACGAAATGACGTTTTTGCGGCGAAATTGGTCCCATAGGAATGAATGGCGAAATGTTCAAAACTAGAGTGGGAAGTGACAAAAGCTGACAACCCCATGATCAGCCAAAACATTATGACCACCCCATGATCAGCCAAAACATTATGACCGCCCCATGTAAAAAAAAAAATATTTTTGAAAAAAGTAAAAAAATAATTTTTGAAAAAAAAAAAATCATTTTTGAAAAAAAAAAAAATATTTTTGAAAAAAAAAATATTTTTGAAAAAAAAAAATTATTTTTAGAAAAAAAAATATTTTTGAAAAAAAAATTTCTTTTAAAAAAAAAATTATTTTTGAAAAAAAAATTACTTTGAAAAAAATAATAATTTCGAAAAAAAAATTATTTTTGAAATAAAAAAATTCATTTTTGAAAAAAAAAATTACCTTTGAAAAAAAAAAATACTTTTGAAAAAAAAAATCATTTTTGAAGAAAAAAAAATCATTTTTGATTAAAAAAAATTCATTTTTGAAAAAAAAAATTACTTTTGAAAAAAATGTTCAGCTCTTTCAGCGAATGATGGAACTTTTTTACTACTATTTATACTTTTTAAAATATTAAGCTTTTTAACACTTTTCACAGTTACTCAAGCCACTCCACCCCACCCAGTTACTCCGCCCACTCCAGTTGTAGAGGCAAGAACACTTTCACAATTTCCCCAGAAATTGTACCTTTTCTAGTTCTTATTATTATAGCCAAATTTACCACCCTAACTCCTCCCACAGTTTTTACACTACATAGACAAGTAATATACCGAAACGTGCGGATTGTTCCCGAATGGTGTGCTATTACTTTGTGGAACGTTTCACCTAATGGTTCACGAAATATCGTCATTTTTGCGGCGAAAATGGTCCCATAGGAATGAATGGGGAAACTAGAGTGGGAGATGACAAAAGCTGGAAAATCAGAACATGATTTCTAAACTGCCGCCACTCCCTCATTTTCAAGCCCACCTACACAAATCTTATATCAAAACGTTCAGCTATCCCTGCTGCCACTAAACATGTCCACGGCTAAGCCATAGTCCTGATAGTTTTCACAATATGACCATTTGTTTGCAACTCACGCCGTCCATTGACATTCATTGAAACTACACTCTAGCCCCCTCCAAATTTGAAGGGCAATTTCTAAACTGCGACTGTGCCTCCATTTTTAATATTTCAGAGACATACTATATATCAAAATCTAGGTCTGGGTCTTGTGATTCTCACAATATAAAGATCTTCGCTGTAGGATGTATAGTTTTTAAAATACGGCCATTTGTTTAGAGGTAATTTCTGGAAATTTTAGCCATTAATCAGAGTGTACTGTTAGTGTTTGTTTTGTTGCCATGGTTACCAAAGCTTCTGTTATACACAGGGGGGGAGGTGGCTGGAGCATCTCAGCTGATTACAGAGCCCGGGGGAGGGGACAGACACACCATGTACTGATTTATAATAGAGGAATATGATGGGGCAGTTTTGATGGGGTAATTCTGATGGGGCAGTTTTGATGAAGTAGTATTTGGGAAGCATAAACAGGGCATGAGCGTTGCTAGGAAACAGTGGTTGTAAACACAAGATGCTGAGACACCCCAAATGCATGTGACTTCATCTGCTAGACTTGATAATGCTTGTAGACTCCTCCCACAGTTTTCACACTACAGAGACAAGTAATATACTGAAACGTGCGGATTGTTCCCGATTGGTGTGTTATTACTTTGTGGAATGTTTCACCGAATGGTTCACGAAATATCGTAGTTTTTGCGGCGAAATTGGTCCCATAGGAATGAATGGCGAAATGTTCAAAACTAGAGTGGAAGGTGACAAAAGCTGACAACCCCCTGATTAGCCAAAACATTATGACCACCCCATGATCAGCCAAAACATTATGACCGCCCCATGAAAAAAAAAATATTTTTGAAAAAAAAAAATATTATTGAGAAAAAAAAATATTTTTGAAAAAAAAAAATATTATTGAGAAAAAAAAATATTTTTGAAAAAAGAAAAAATTATTTTTGAAAAAAAAAATTCTTTTGAAGAAAAAAAAAATTTTTGAAAAAAAAAAATTTTGAACAAAAAAAAATTATTTTTGAAAAAAAATATATATATTTTTTTTTAAAAATTATTTTTGAAAAAAAAATTTTTTGAAAAAAAAAAGAAAAAAAAATTATTTTTGAAAAAAAAAAATATTTTTGAAAAAATAAAAAAAATTCATTTTTGAAAAAAAAAATTACTTTTGAAAAAAATGTTCAGCTCTTTCATCGAATGATGGAACTTTTTTACTACTATTTATACTTTTTAACATATTAAGCTTTTTAACACTTTTCACAGTTACTCAAGCCACTCCACCCCACCCAGTTACTCCGCCCACTCCAGTTGTAGAGGCAAGAACACTTTCACAATTTCCCCAGAAATTGTACCTTTTCTAGTTAAGTGTTCTTGTATAGCAAGACCACTTACTGTTATCTCACATATATATTATTCTTATTATTATAGCCAAATTTACCACCCTAACTCCTCCCACAGTTTTTACACTACATAGACAAGTAATATACCGAAACGTGCGGATTGTTCCCGAATGGTGTGCTATTACTTTGTGGAACGTTTCGCCGAATGGTTCACGAAATATCATCGTTTTTGCGGCGAAATTGGTCCCATAGGAATGAATGGGGAAACTAGAGTGGGAGATGACAAAAGCTGGAAAATCAGAACATGATTTCTAAACTGCCGCCACTCTCTCATTTTCAAGCCCACCTACACAAATCTTATATCAAAACGTTCAGCTATCCCTGCTGCCACTAAACATGTCCACGGCTAAGCCATAGTCCTGATAGTTTTCACAATATGACCATTTGTTTGCAACTCACGCCGTCCATCGACATTCATTGAAACTACACTCTAGCCCCCTCCAAATTTGAAGGGCAATTTCTAAACTGCGACCGTGCCTTCATTTTTAATATTTCAGAGACATACTATACATCAAAATCTAGGTCTGGGTCTTGTGATTCTCACAATATAAAGATCTTCGCTGTAGAATGTATAGTTTTTAAAATACGGCCATTTGTTTAGAGGTCATTTCAGGAAATTTTAGCCATTAATCAGAGTGTACTGTTAGTGTTTGTTTTGTTGCCATGGTTACCAAAGCTTCTGTTATACACAGGGGGGAAGGTGGCTGGAGCATCTCAGCTGATTACAGAGCCCGGGGGAGGGGACAGACACACCATGTACTGATTTATAATAGAGGAATATGATGGGGCAGTTTTGATGGGGTAATTCTGATGGGGCAGTTTTGATGAAGCAGTATTTGGGAAGCATAAACAGGGCATGAGCGTTGCTAGGAAACAGTGGTTGTAAACACAAGATGCTGAGACACTCCAAATGCATGTGACTTCATCTGCTAGACTTGATAATGCTTGTAGACTCCTCCCACAGTTTTCACACTACAGAGACAAATAATATACCGAAACGAGCGGATTGTTCCCGATTGGTGTGTTATTACTTTGTGGAATGTTTTGCCGAATGGTCCACGAAATGACGTTTTTGCGGCAAAATTGGTCCCATAGGAATGAATGGTGAAATGTTCAAAACTAGAGTGGGAGGTGACAAAAGCTGACAACCCCATGATCAGCCAAAACATTATGACCACCCCATGATCAGCCAAAACATTATGACCGCCCCATGTAAAAAAAAAAAATATTTTTGAAAAAAAAAAATTTTTTTAAAAAAGTAAAAAAATAATTTTTGAAAAAAAAAATATATATTTGAAAAAAAAAATTATTTTTGAAAAAAAAATTACTTTAAAAAAATAATAATTTCGAAAAAAAAATTATTTTTGAAATAAAAAAATTCATTTTTGAAAAAAAAAATTACCTTTGAAAAAAAAAATTACTTTTGAAAAAAAAAATCATTTTTGAAGAAAAAAAAATCATTTTTGATTAAAAAAAATTCATTTTTGAAAAAAAAAATTACTTTTGAAAAAAATGTTCAGCTCTTTCAGCGAATGATGGAACTTTTTTACTACTATTTATACTTTTTAAAATATTAAGCTTTTTAACACTTTTCACAGTTACTCAAGCCACTCCACCCCACCCAGTTACTCCACCCACTCCAGTTGTAGAGGCAAGAACACTTTCACAATTTCCCCAGAAATTGTAGCTTTTCTAGTTAAGTGTTCTTGCATAGCAAGACCACTTACTGTTATCTCACATATATATTATTCTTATTATTATAGCCAAATTTACCACCCTAACTCCTCCCACAGCTTTTACACTACATAGACAAGTAATATACCGAAACGTGCGGATTGTTCCCGAATGGTGTGCTATTACTTTGTGGAACGTTTCGCCGAATGGTTCACGAAATATCGTCATTTTTGCGGTGAAATTGGTCCCATAGGAATGAATGGGGAAACTAGAGTGGGAGATGACAAAAGCTGGAAAATCAGAACATGATTTCTAAACTGCCGCCACTCCCTCATTTTCAAGCCCACCTACACAAATCTTATATCAAAACGTTCAGCTATCCCTGCTGCCACTAAACATGTCCACGGCTAAGCCATAGTCCTGATAGTTTTCACAATATGACCATTTGTTTGCAACTCACGCCGTCCATTGACATTCATTGAAACTACACTCTAGCCCCCTCCAAATTTGAAGGGCAATTTCTAAACTGCGACTGTGCCTTCATTTTTAATATTTCACAGACATACTATACATCAAAATCTAGGTCTGGGTCTTGTGATTCTCACAATATAAAGATCTTCGCTGTAGGATGTATAGTTTTTAAAATACGGCCATTTGTTTAGAGGTCATTTCAGGAAATTTTAGCCATTAATCAGAGTGTACTGTTAGTGTTTGTTTTGTTGCCATGGTTACCAAAGCTTCTGTTATACACAGGGGGGAGGTGGCTGGAGCATCTCAGCTCTGATTACAGAGCCCGGGGGAGGGGACAGACACACCATGTACTGATTTATAATAGAGGAATATGATGGGGCAGTTTTGATGGGGTAATTCTGATGGGGCAGTTTTGATGAAGTAGTATTTGGGAAGCATAAACAGGGCATGAGCGTTGCTAGGAAACAGTGGTTGTAAACACAAGATGCTGAGACACCCCAAATGCATGTGACTTCATCTGCTAGACTTGATAATGCTTGTAGACTCCTCCCACAGTTTTCACACTACAGAGACAAGTAATATACCAAAACGAGCGGATTGTTCCCGATTGGTGTGTTATTACTTTGTGGAATGTTTTGCCGAATGGTCCACGAAATGACGTTTTTGCGGCGAAATTGGTCCCATAGGAATGAATGGCGAAATGTTCAAAACTAGAGTGGGAAGTGACAAAAGCTGACAACCCCATGATCAGCCAAAACATTATGACCACCCCATGTAAAAAAAAATATATATTTTTGAAAAAAAAAAAATATTTTTGAAAAAAGTAAAAAAATAATTTTTGAAAAAAAAAAAAAATTTTTGAAAAAAAAAAATATATTTTTGAAGAAAAAAAATTACTTTAAAAAAAAAATTACTTTTAAAAAAAAAATTATTTTTGAAAAAAAATATATTTGAAAAAAAAAATATTTTTGAAAAAAAAAATTATTTTTGAAAAAAAAATTACTTTAAAAAAAATAATAATTTCGAAAAAAAAATTATTTTTGAAATAAAAAAATTCATTTTTGAAAAAAAAAATTACCTTTGAAAAAAAAAATTACTTTTGAAAAAAAAAATCATTTTTGAAGAAAAAAAAATCATTTTTGATTAAAAAAAATTCATTTTTGAAAAAAAAAAATTACTTTTGAAAAAAATGTTCAGCTCTTTCAGCGAATGATGGAACTTTTTTACTACTATTTATACTTTTTAAAATATTAAGCTTTTTAACACTTTTCACAGTTACTCAAGCCACTCCACCCCACCCAGTTACTCCGCCCACTCCAGTTGTAGAGGCAAGAACACTTTCACAATTTCCCCAGAAATTGTAGCTTTTCTAGTTCTTATTCTTATTATTATAGCCAAATTTACCACCCTAACTCCTCCCACAGTTTTTACACTACATAGACAAGTAATATACCGAAACGTGCGGATTGTTCCCGAATGGTGTGCTATTATTTTGTGGAACGTTTCGCCAAATGGTTCACGAAATATCGTCGTTTTTGCGGCGAAATTGGTCCCATAGGAATGAATGGGGAAACTAGAGTGGGAGGTGACAAAAACTGAAAAATCAGAACATGATTTCTAAACTGCCGCCACTCCCTCATTTTCAAGCCCACCTACACAAATCTTATATCAAAACGTTCAGCTATCCCTGCTGCCACTAAACGTGTCCACGGCTAAGCCATAGTCCTGATAGTTTTCACAATATGACCATTTGTTTGCAACTCACGCCGTCCATTGACATTCATTGAAACTACACTCTAGCCCCCTCCAAATTTGAAGGGCAATTTCTAAACTGCGACTGTGCCTTCAATTTTAATATTTCAGAGACATACTATACATCAAAATCTAGGTCTGGGTCTTGTGATTCTCACAATATAAAGATCTTCGCTGTAGGATTTATAGTTTTTGAGAAAAAGCTTTTTGTTTAGAGGTCATTTCAGGAAATTTTAGCCATTAATCAGAGTGTACTGTGTTTGTTTTGTTGCCATGGTTACCAAAGCTTCTGTTATACACAGGGGGGGAGGTGGCTGGAGAATCTCAGCTCTGATTACAGAGCCCGGGGGGAGGGGACAGACACACCATGTACTGATTTATAATAGAGGAATATGATGGGGCAGTTTTGATAGGGCAATTCTGATGGGGCAGTTTTAATGGGGCAATTATGATGGGGCAGTTTTGATGGTGGCAATATGATGTGGCAGTTTTGGTGGGGCAATTATGATGGGGCAGTTTTGATGGTGGCAATATGATGGGGCAATTCTGATGGGGCAGTTTTGATGGTGGCAATATGATGGGGCTGTTTTGATAGGGCAATTCTGATGGGGCAGTTTTGATGGTGGCAATATGATGGGGCAGTTTTGATGGTGGCAATATGATGGGGCAGTTTTGATGGGACAATTCTGATGGGGCAGTTTTGATGGGGCAATTCTGATGGGGCAGTTTTGATGGTGGCAATATGATGGGGCAGTTTTGATGGGACAATTCTGATGGGGCAGTTTTGATGGCAGTTTTTGAAAAAAAATAATTCAATCTTGAAAAAAAAAAACTTTTGAAAAAAATGTTCAGCTCTTTCAGCTAATGATGGGACTTCAACTTTTTTACTACTATTTATACTTTTTAAAATATTAAGCTTTTTAACACTTTTCACAGTTACTCAAGCCACTCCACCCAGTTACTCCGCCCACTCCAGTTGTAGAGGCAAGAACACTTTTCACAATTTCCCCAGAAATTGTAGCTTTTCTAGTTCTTATTCTTATTATTATAGCCAAATTTACCACCCTAACTCCTCCCACAATTTTTACACTACATAGACAAGTAATATACCGAAACGTGCGGATTGTTCCCGAATGGTGTGCTATTACTTTGTGGAACGTTTCGCCGAATGGTTCACGAAATATCGTCGTTTTTGCGGCGAAATTGGTCCCATAGGAATGAATGGGGAAACTAGAGTGGGAGGTGACAAAAACTGAAAAATCAGAACATGATTTCTAAACTGCCGCCACTCCCTCATTTTCAAGCCCACCTACACAAATCTTATATCAAAACGTTCAGCTATCCCTGCTGCCACTAAACATGTCCACGGCTAAGCCATAGTCCTGATAGTTTTCACAATATGACCATTTGTTTTTAACTCACGCCGTCCATTGACATTCATTGAAACTACACTCTAGCCCCTTCAAATTTGAAGGGCAATTTCTAAACTGCGACCGTGCCTCCATTTTTAATATTTCAGAGACATACTATACAACAAAATCTAGGTCTGGGTCTTGTGATTCTCACAATATAAAGATCTTCGCTGTAGGATTTATAGTTTTTAAAATACGGCCATTTGAATTAGTGCACAGTTACTACATCTTTTATGGTCCTGTGTTCTGTGTATTCAGCAGTGTTTGTGAAGCATAAACAGGGCATGAGCGTTGCTAGGAAACAGTGGTTGTAAACACAAGATGCTGAGACCCCCCAAATACTATATATCAAAATCTAGGTCTGGGTCTTGTGATTCTCACAATATAAAGATCTTCGCTGTAGGATGTATAGTTTTTAAAATACGGCCATTTGTTTAGAGGTCATTTCAGGAAATTTTAGCCATTAATCAGAGTGTACTGTTAGTGTTTGTTTTGTTGCCATGGTTACCAAAGCTTCTGTTATACACAGGGGGGAAGGTGGCTGGAGCATCTCAGCTGATTACAGAGCCCGGGGGGAGGGGACAGACACACCATGTACTGATTTATAATAGAGGAATATGATGGGGCAGTTTTGATGGGGTAATTCTGATGGGGCAGTTTTGATGAAGCAGTATTTGGGAAGCATAAACAGGGCATGAGCGTTGCTAGGAAACAGTGGTTGTAAACACAAGATGCTGAGACACTCCAAATGCATGTGACTTCATCTGCTAGACTTGATAATGCTTGTAGACTCCTCCCACAGTTTTCACACTACAGAGACAAATAATATACCGAAACGTGCGGATTGTTCCCGATTGGTGTGTTATTACTTTGTGGAATGTTTTGCCGAATGGTCCACGAAATGACGTTTTTGCGGCGAAATTGGTCCCATAGGAATGAATGGCGAAATGTTCAAAACTAGAGTGGGAAGTGACAAAAGCCGACAACCCCATGATCAGCCAAAACATTATGACCACCCCATGATCAGCCAAAACATTATGACCGCCCCATGTAAAAAAAAAAATATTTTTGAAAAAAAAAAATAATTTTTGAAAAAAGTAAAAAAATAATTTTTGAAAAAAGTAAAAAAATAATTTTTGAAAAAAGTAAAAAAATCATTTTTGAAAAAAAAAAATATATTTTTGAAAAAAAAAAATTCATTTTTGAAAAAAAAAATTACCTTTGAAAAAAAAAATCATTGTACCTTTGCGGCGAAATTGGTCCCATAGGAATGAATGGTGAAATGTTCAAAACTAGAGTGGGAGGTGACAAAAGCTGACAACCCCATGATCAGCCAAAACATTATGACCACCCCATGATCAGCCAAAACATTATGACCGCCCCATGTAAAAAAAAAAAAAAATTTGAAAAAAGTAAAAAAATAATTTTTGAAAAAAAAAATATTTTTGAAAAAAAAAATTATTTTTGAAAAAAAAAAATATTTTTCAATAAAAAATTTCTTTTAAAAAAAAAAATTATTTTTGAAAAAAAAATATATTTGAAAAAAAAAATATTTTTGAAAAAAAAATTATTTTTGAAAAAAAAATTACTTTAAAAAAAAATAATTTCGAAAAAAAAATTATTTTTGAAATAAAAAAATTCATTTTTGAAAAAAAAAATTACCTTTGAAAAAAAAAATTACTTTTGAAAAAAAAAATCATTTTTGAAGAAAAAAAAATCATTTTTGATTAAAAATAATTAATTTTTGAAAAAAAAAATTACTTTTGAAAAAAATGTTCAGCTCTTTCAGCGAATGATGGAACTTTTTTACTACTATTTATACTTTTTACAATATTAAGCTTTTTAACACTTTTCACAGTTACTCAAGCCACTCCACCCCACCCAGTTACTCCGCCCACTCCAGTTGTAGAGGCAAGAACACTTTCACAATTTCCCCAGAAATTGTACCTTTTCTAGTTAAGTGTTCTTGCATAGCAAGACCACTTATTGTTATCTCACATATATATTATTAAGTGTTCTTGCATAGCAAGACCACTTACTGTTATCTCACATATATATTATTCTTATTATTATAGCCAAATTTACCACCCTAACTCCTCCCACAGTTTTTACACTACATAGACAAGTAATATACCGAAACGTGCGGATTGTTCCCGAATGGTGTGCTATTACTTTGTGGAACGTTTCGCCGAATGGTTCACGAAATATTGTAGTTTTTGCGGCGAAATTGGTCCCATAGGAATGAATGGGGAAACTAGAGTGGGAGATGACAAAAGCTGGAAAATCAGAACATGATTTCTAAACTGCCGCCACTCCCTCATTTTTAAGCCTACCTACACAAATCTTATATCAAAACGTTCAGCTATCCCTGCTGCCACTAAACATGTCCACGGCTAAGCCATAGTCCTGATAGTTTTCACAATATGACCATTTGTTTGCAACTCACGCCGTCCATTGACATTCATTGAAACTACACTCTAACCCCCTCCAAATTTGAAGGGCAATTTCTAAACTGCGACTGTGCCTTCATTTTTAATATTTCAGAGACATACTATACATCAAAATCTAGGTCTGGGTCTTGTGATTCTCACAATATAAAGATCTTCGCTGTAGGATGTATAGTTTTTAAAATACGGCCATTTGTTTAGATGTCATTTCAGCAAATTTTAGCCATAAATCATAGTGTACTGTTAGTGTTTGTTTTGTTGCCATGGTTACCAAAGCTTCTGTTATACACAGGGGGGAAGGTGGCTGGAGCATCTCAGCTGATTACAGAGCCCGGGGGAGGGGACAGACACACCATTTACTGATTTATAATAGAGGAATATGATGGGGCAGTTTTGATGGGGTAATTCTGATGGGGCAGTTTTGATGAAGCAGTATTTGGGAAGCATAAACAGGGCATGAGCGTTGCTAGGAAACAGTGGTTGTAAACACAAGATGCTGAGACACTCCAAATGCATGTGACTTAATCTGCTAGACTTGATAATGCTTGTAGACTCCTCCCACAGTTTTCACACTACAGAGACAAGTAATATACCGAAACGAGCGGATTGTTCCCGATTGGTGTGCTATTACTTTGTGGAATGTTTTGCCGAATGGTCCACGAAATGACGTTTTTGCGGCGAAATTGGTCCCATAGGAATGAATGGCGAAATGTTCAAAACTAGAGTGGGAAGTGACAAAAGCTGACAACCCCATGATCAGCCAAAACATTATGACTGCCCCATGTAAAAAAAAAAATATTTTTGAAAAAAAAAAAAAATTTTTGAAAAAAGTAAAAAAATAATTTTTGAAAAAAAAAAAATTATTTTTGAAAAAAAAAAAATATTTTTGAAAAAAAAAAATATTTTTGAAAAAAAAATTTCTTTTAAAAAAAAAATAATTTTTGAAAAAAAAAATTATTTTTGAAAAAAAAAAATTATTTTTGAAAAAAAAAAATTACTTTAAAAAAAATAATAATTTCGAAAAAAAAATTATTTTTGAAATATAAAAAATTCATTTTTGAAAAAAAAAATTACCTTTGAAAAAAAAAATTACTTTTGAAAAAAAAAATCATTTTTGAAGAAAAAAAAATCATTTTTGATTAAAAAAAATTCATTTTTGAAAAAAAAAATTACTTTTGAAAAAAATGTTCAGCTCTTTCAGCGAATGATGGAACTTTTTTACTACTATTTATACTTTTTAAAATATTAAGCTTTTTAACACTTTTCACAGTTACTCAAGCCACTCCACCCCACCCAGTTACTCCGCCCACTCCAGTTGTAGAGGCAAGAACACTTTCACAATTTCCCCAGAAATTGTACCTTTTCTAGTTAAGTGTTCTTGCATAGCAAGACCACTTACTGTTATCTCACATATATATTATTCTTATTATTATAGCCAAATTTACCACCCTAACTCCTCCCACAGTTTTTACACTACATAGACAAGTAATATACCGAAACGTGCGGATTGTTCCCGAATGGTGTGCTATTCCTTTGTGGAACGTTTCGCCGAATGGTTCACGAAATATCGTCGTTTTTGCGGCGAAATTGGTCCCATAGGAATGAATGGGGAAACTAGAGTGGGAGATGACAAAAGCTGGAAAATCAGAACATGATTTCTAAACTGCCGCCACTCCCTCATTTTCAAGCCCACCTACACAAATCTTATATCAAAACGTTCAGCTATCCCTGCTGCCACTAAACATGTCCACGGCTAAGCCATAGTCCTGATAGTTTTCACAATATGACCATTTGTTTGCAACTCACGCCGTCCATTGACATTCATTGAAACTACACTCTAGCCCCCTCCAAATTTGAAGGGCAATTTCTAAACTGCGACTGTGCCTTCATTTTTAATATTTCAGAGACATACTATACATCAACACCTAGGTCTGGGTCTTGTGATTCTCACAATATAAAGATCTTCGCTGTAGGATGTATAGTTTTTAAAATACGGCCATTTGTTTAGAGGTCATTTCAGGAAATTTTAGCCATTAATCAGAGTGTACTGTTAGTGTTTGTTTTGTTGCCATGGTTACCAAAGCTTCTGTTATACACAGGGGGGGAAGGTGGCTGGAGCATCTCAGCTGATTACAGAGCCCGGGGGAGGGGACAGACACACCATGTACTGATTTATAATAGAGGAATATGATGGGGCAGTTTTGATGGGGTAATTCTGATGGGGCAGTTTTGATGAAGCAGTATTTGGGAAGCATAAACAGGGCATGAGCGTTGCTAGGAAACAGTGGTTGTAAACACAAGATGCTGAGACACTCCAAATGCATGTGACTTCATCTGCTAGACTAGATAATGCTTGTAGACTCCTCCCACAGTTTTCACACTACAGAGACAAATAATATACCAAAACGAGCGGATTGTTCCCGATTGGTGTGTTATTACTTTGTGGAATGTTTTGCCGAATGGTCCACGAAATGACGTTTTTGCGGCGAAATTGGTCCCATAGGAATGAATGGCGAAATGTTCAAAACTAGAGTGGGAAGTGACAAAAGCTGACAACCCCATGATCAGCCAAAACATTATGACCACCCCATGATCAGCCAAAACATTATGACCGCCCCATGTAAAAAAAAAAATATTTTTGAAAAAAGTAAAAAAATAATTTTTGAAAAAAAAAAAATCATTTTTGAAAAAAAAAAAAATATTTTTGAAAAAAAAAATATTTTTGAAAAAAAAAAAATATTTTTAGAAAAAAAAATATTTTTGAAAAAAAAATTTCTTTTAAAAAAAAAATTATTTTTGAAAAAAAAATTACTTTGAAAAAAATAATAATTTCGAAAAAAAAATTATTTTTGAAATAAAAAAATTCATTTTTGAAAAAAAAAATTACCTTTGAAAAAAAAAATTACTTTTGAAAAAAAAAATCATTTTTGAAGAAAAAAAAATCATTTTTGATTAAAAAAAATTCATTTTTGAAAAAAAAAATTACTTTTGAAAAAAATGTTCAGCTCTTTCAGCGAATGATGGAACTTTTTTACTACTATTTATACTTTTTAAAATATTAAGCTTTTTAACACTTTTCACAGTTACTCAAGCCACTCCACCCCACCCAGTTACTCCACCCACTCCAGTTGTAGAGGCAAGAACACTTTCACAATTTCCCCAGAAATTGTAGCTTTTCTAGTTAAGTGTTCTTGCATAGCAAGACCACTTACTGTTATCTCACATATATATTATTCTTATTATTATAGCCAAATTTACCACCCTAACTCCTCCCACAGCTTTTACACTACATAGACAAGTAATATACCGAAACGTGCGGATTGTTCCCGAATGGTGTGCTATTACTTTGTGGAACGTTTCGCCGAATGGTTCACGAAATATCGTCATTTTTGCGGTGAAATTGGTCCCATAGGAATGAATGGGGAAACTAGAGTGGGAGATGACAAAAGCTGGAAAATCAGAACATGATTTCTAAACTGCCGCCACTCCCTCATTTTCAAGCCCACCTACACAAATCTTATATCAAAACGTTCAGCTATCCCTGCTGCCACTAAACATGTCCACGGCTAAGCCATAGTCCTGATAGTTTTCACAATATGACCATTTGTTTGCAACTCACGCCGTCCATTGACATTCATTGAAACTACACTCTAGCCCCCTCCAAATTTGAAGGGCAATTTCTAAACTGCGACTGTGCCTCCATTTTTAATATTTCAGAGACATACTATATATCAAAATCTAGGTCTGGGTCTTGTGATTCTCACAATATAAAGATCTTCGCTGTAGGATGTATAGTTTTTAAAATACGGCCATTTGTTTAGAGGTAATTTCAGGAAATTTTAGCCATTAATCAGAGTGTACTGTTAGTGTTTGTTTTGTTGCCATGGTTACCAAAGCTTCTGTTATACACAGGGGGGGAGGTGGCTGGAGCATCTCAGCTGATTACAGAGCCCGGGGGAGGGGACAGACACACCATGTACTGATTTATAATAGAGGAATATGATGGGGCAGTTTTGATGGGGTAATTCTGATGGGGCAGTTTTGATGAAGTAGTATTTGGGAAGCATAAACAGGGCATGAGCGTTGCTAGGAAACAGTGGTTGTAAACACAAGATGCTGAGACACCCCAAATGCATGTGACTTCATCTGCTAGACTTGATAATGCTTGTAGACTCCTCCCACAGTTTTCACACTACAGAGACAAGTAATATACTGAAACGTGCGGATTGTTCCCGATTGGTGTGTTATTACTTTGTGGAATGTTTCACCGAATGGTTCACGAAATATCGTAGTTTTTGCGGCGAAATTGGTCCCATAGGAATGAATGGCGAAATGTTCAAAACTAGAGTGGAAGGTGACAAAAGCTGACAACCCCCTGATTAGCCAAAACATTATGACCACCCCATGATCAGCCAAAACATTATGACCGCCCCATGAAAAAAAAAATATTTTTGAAAAAAAAAAATATTATTGAGAAAAAAAAATATTTTTGAAAAAAAAAAATATTATTGAGAAAAAAAAATATTTTTGAAAAAAGAAAAAATTATTTTTGAAAAAAAAAATTCTTTTGAAGAAAAAAAAAATTTTTGAAAAAAAAAAATTTTGAACAAAAAAAAATTATTTTTGAAAAAAAATATATATATTTTTTTTAAAAAATTATTTTTGAAAAAAAAATTTTTTGAAAAAAAAAAGAAAAAAAAATTATTTTTGAAAAAAAAAAATATTTTTGAAAAAATAAAAAAAATTCATTTTTGAAAAAAAAAATTACTTTTGAAAAAAATGTTCAGCTCTTTCATCGAATGATGGAACTTTTTTACTACTATTTATACTTTTTAACATATTAAGCTTTTTAACACTTTTCACAGTTACTCAAGCCACTCCACCCCACCCAGTTACTCCGCCCACTCCAGTTGTAGAGGCAAGAACACTTTCACAATTTCCCCAGAAATTGTACCTTTTCTAGTTAAGTGTTCTTGTATAGCAAGACCACTTACTGTTATCTCACATATATATTATTCTTATTATTATAGCCAAATTTACCACCCTAACTCCTCCCACAGTTTTTACACTACATAGACAAGTAATATACCGAAACGTGCGGATTGTTCCCGAATGGTGTGCTATTACTTTGTGGAACGTTTCGCCGAATGGTTCACGAAATATCATCGTTTTTGCGGCGAAATTGGTCCCATAGGAATGAATGGGGAAACTAGAGTGGGAGATGACAAAAGCTGGAAAATCAGAACATGATTTCTAAACTGCCGCCACTCCCTCATTTTCAAGCCCACCTACACAAATCTTATATCAAAACGTTCAGCTATCCCTGCTGCCACTAAACATGTCCACGGCTAAGCCATAGTCCTGATAGTTTTCACAATATGACCATTTGTTTGCAACTCACGCCGTCCATCGACATTCATTGAAACTACACTCTAGCCCCCTCCAAATTTGAAGGGCAATTTCTAAACTGCGACCGTGCCTTCATTTTTAATATTTCAGAGACATACTATACATCAAAATCTAGGTCTGGGTCTTGTGATTCTCACAATATAAAGATCTTCGCTGTAGAATGTATAGTTTTTAAAATACGGCCATTTGTTTAGAGGTCATTTCAGGAAATTTTAGCCATTAATCAGAGTGTACTGTTAGTGTTTGTTTTGTTGCCATGGTTACCAAAGCTTCTGTTATACACAGGGGGGAAGGTGGCTGGAGCATCTCAGCTGATTACAGAGCCCGGGGGAGGGGACAGACACACCATGTACTGATTTATAATAGAGGAATATGATGGGGCAGTTTTGATGGGGTAATTCTGATGGGGCAGTTTTGATGAAGCAGTATTTGGGAAGCATAAACAGGGCATGAGCGTTGCTAGGAAACAGTGGTTGTAAACACAAGATGCTGAGACACTCCAAATGCATGTGACTTCATCTGCTAGACTTGATAATGCTTGTAGACTCCTCCCACAGTTTTCACACTACAGAGACAAATAATATACCGAAACGAGCGGATTGTTCCCGATTGGTGTGTTATTACTTTGTGGAATGTTTTGCCGAATGGTCCACGAAATGACGTTTTTGCGGCAAAATTGGTCCCATAGGAATGAATGGTGAAATGTTCAAAACTAGAGTGGGAGGTGACAAAAGCTGACAACCCCATGATCAGCCAAAACATTATGACCACCCCATGATCAGCCAAAACATTATGACCGCCCCATGTAAAAAAAAAAAATATTTTTGAAAAAAAAAAATTTTTTTGAAAAAAGTAAAAAAATAATTTTTGAAAAAAAAAATATATATTTGAAAAAAAAAAATTATTTTTGAAAAAAAAATTACTTTAAAAAAATAATAATTTCGAAAAAAAAATTATTTTTGAAATAAAAAAATTCATTTTTGAAAAAAAAAATTACCTTTGAAAAAAAAAATTACTTTTGAAAAAAAAAATCATTTTTGAAGAAAAAAAAATCATTTTTGATTAAAAAAAATTCATTTTTGAAAAAAAAAATTACTTTTGAAAAAAATGTTCAGCTCTTTCAGCGAATGATGGAACTTTTTTACTACTATTTATACTTTTTAAAATATTAAGCTTTTTAACACTTTTCACAGTTACTCAAGCCACTCCACCCCACCCAGTTACTCCACCCACTCCAGTTGTAGAGGCAAGAACACTTTCACAATTTCCCCAGAAATTGTAGCTTTTCTAGTTAAGTGTTCTTGCATAGCAAGACCACTTACTGTTATCTCACATATATATTATTCTTATTATTATAGCCAAATTTACCACCCTAACTCCTCCCACAGCTTTTACACTACATAGACAAGTAATATACCGAAACGTGCGGATTGTTCCCGAATGGTGTGCTATTACTTTGTGGAACGTTTCGCCGAATGGTTCACGAAATATCGTCATTTTTGCGGTGAAATTGGTCCCATAGGAATGAATGGGGAAACTAGAGTGGGAGATGACAAAAGCTGGAAAATCAGAACATGATTTCTAAACTGCCGCCACTCCCTCATTTTCAAGCCCACCTACACAAATCTTATATCAAAACGTTCAGCTATCCCTGCTGCCACTAAACATGTCCACGGCTAAGCCATAGTCCTGATAGTTTTCACAATATGACCATTTGTTTGCAACTCACGCCGTCCATTGACATTCATTGAAACTACACTCTAGCCCCCTCCAAATTTGAAGGGCAATTTCTAAACTGCGACTGTGCCTTCATTTTTAATATTTCACAGACATACTATACATCAAAATCTAGGTCTGGGTCTTGTGATTCTCACAATATAAAGATCTTCGCTGTAGGATGTATAGTTTTTAAAATACGGCCATTTGTTTAGAGGTCATTTCAGGAAATTTTAGCCATTAATCAGAGTGTACTGTTAGTGTTTGTTTTGTTGCCATGGTTACCAAAGCTTCTGTTATACACAGGGGGGAGGTGGCTGGAGCATCTCAGCTCTGATTACAGAGCCCGGGGGAGGGGACAGACACACCATGTACTGATTTATAATAGAGGAATATGATGGGGCAGTTTTGATGGGGTAATTCTGATGGGGCAGTTTTGATGAAGTAGTATTTGGGAAGCATAAACAGGGCATGAGCGTTGCTAGGAAACAGTGGTTGTAAACACAAGATGCTGAGACACCCCAAATGCATGTGACTTCATCTGCTAGACTTGATAATGCTTGTAGACTCCTCCCACAGTTTTCACACTACAGAGACAAGTAATATACCAAAACGAGCGGATTGTTCCCGATTGGTGTGTTATTACTTTGTGGAATGTTTTGCCGAATGGTCCACGAAATGACGTTTTTGCGGCGAAATTGGTCCCATAGGAATGAATGGCGAAATGTTCAAAACTAGAGTGGGAAGTGACAAAAGCTGACAACCCCATGATCAGCCAAAACATTATGACCACCCCATGATCAGCCAAAACATTATGACCGCCCCATGTAAAAAAAAATATATATTTTTGAAAAAAAAAAAATATTTTTGAAAAAAGTAAAAAAATAATTTTTGAAAAAAAAAAAAATTTTTGAAAAAAAAAAATATATTTTTGAAGAAAAAAAATTACTTTAAAAAAAAATTACTTTTAAAAAAAAAATTATTTTTGAAAAAAAATATATTTGAAAAAAAAAATATTTTTGAAAAAAAAAATTATTTTTGAAAAAAAAATTACTTTAAAAAAAATAATAATTTCGAAAAAAAAATTATTTTTGAAATAAAAAAATTCATTTTTGAAAAAAAAAATTACCTTTGAAAAAAAAAATTACTTTTGAAAAAAAAAATCATTTTTGAAGAAAAAAAAATCATTTTTGATTAAAAAAAATTCATTTTTGAAAAAAAAAAATTACTTTTGAAAAAAATGTTCAGCTCTTTCAGCGAATGATGGAACTTTTTTACTACTATTTATACTTTTTAAAATATTAAGCTTTTTAACACTTTTCACAGTTACTCAAGCCACTCCACCCCACCCAGTTACTCCGCCCACTCCAGTTGTAGAGGCAAGAACACTTTCACAATTTCCCCAGAAATTGTAGCTTTTCTAGTTCTTATTCTTATTATTATAGCCAAATTTACCACCCTAACTCCTCCCACAGTTTTTACACTACATAGACAAGTAATATACCGAAACGTGCGGATTGTTCCCGAATGGTGTGCTATTATTTTGTGGAACGTTTCGCCAAATGGTTCACGAAATATCGTCGTTTTTGCGGCAAAATTGGTCCCATAGGAATGAATGGGGAAACTAGAGTGGGAGGTGACAAAAACTGAAAAATCAGAACATGATTTCTAAACTGCCGCCACTCCCTCATTTTCAAGCCCACCTACACAAATCTTATATCAAAACGTTCAGCTATCCCTGCTGCCACTAAACATGTCCACGGCTAAGCCATAGTCCTGATAGTTTTCACAATATGACCATTTGTTTGCAACTCACGCCGTCCATTGACATTCATTGAAACTACACTCTAGCCCCCTCCAAATTTGAAGGGCAATTTCTAAACTGCGACTGTGCCTTCAATTTTAATATTTCAGAGACATACTATACATCAAAATCTAGGTCTGGGTCTTGTGATTCTCACAATATAAAGATCTTCGCTGTAGGATTTATAGTTTTTGAGAAAAAGCTTTTTGTTTAGAGGTCATTTCAGGAAATTTTAGCCATTAATCAGAGTGTACTGTGTTTGTTTTGTTGCCATGGTTACCAAAGCTTCTGTTATACACAGGGGGGGAGGTGGCTGGAGAATCTCAGCTCTGATTACAGAGCCCGGGGGGAGGGGACAGACACACCATGTACTGATTTATAATAGAGGAATATGATGGGGCAGTTTTGATAGGGCAATTCTGATGGGGCAGTTTTAATGGGGCAATTATGATGGGGCAGTTTTGATGGTGGCAATATGATGTGGCAGTTTTGGTGGGGCAATTATGATGGGGCAGTTTTGATGGTGGCAATATGATGGGGCAATTCTGATGGGGCAGTTTTGATGGTGGCAATATGATGGGGCTGTTTTGATAGGGCAATTCTGATGGGGCAGTTTTGATGGTGGCAATATGATGGGGCAGTTTTGATGGTGGCAATATGATGGGGCAGTTTTGATGGGACAATTCTGATGGGGCAGTTTTGATGGGGCAATTCTGATGGGGCAGTTTTGATGGTGGCAATATGATGGGGCAGTTTTGATGGGACAATTCTGATGGGGCAGTTTTGATGGCAGTTTTTGAAAAAAAATAATTCAATCTTGAAAAAAAAAAACTTTTGAAAAAAATGTTCAGCTCTTTCAGCTAATGATGGGACTTCAACTTTTTTACTACTATTTATACTTTTTAAAATATTAAGCTTTTTAACACTTTTCACAGTTACTCAAGCCACTCCACCCAGTTACTCCGCCCACTCCAGTTGTAGAGGCAAGAACACTTTTCACAATTTCCCCAGAAATTGTAGCTTTTCTAGTTCTTATTCTTATTATTATAGCCAAATTTACCACCCTAACTCCTCCCACAATTTTTACACTACATAGACAAGTAATATACCGAAACGTGCGGATTGTTCCCGAATGGTGTGCTATTACTTTGTGGAACGTTTCGCCGAATGGTTCACGAAATATCGTCGTTTTTGCGGCGAAATTGGTCCCATAGGAATGAATGGGGAAACTAGAGTGGGAGGTGACAAAAACTGAAAAATCAGAACATGATTTCTAAACTGCCGCCACTCCCTCATTTTCAAGCCCACCTACACAAATCTTATATCAAAACGTTCAGCTATCCCTGCTGCCACTAAACATGTCCACGGCTAAGCCATAGTCCTGATAGTTTTCACAATATGACCATTTGTTTTTAACTCACGCCGTCCATTGACATTCATTGAAACTACACTCTAGCCCCTTCAAATTTGAAGGGCAATTTCTAAACTGCGACCGTGCCTCCATTTTTAATATTTCAGAGACATACTATACAACAAAATCTAGGTCTGGGTCTTGTGATTCTCACAATATAAAGATCTTCGCTGTAGGATTTATAGTTTTTAAAATACGGCCATTTGAATTAGTGCACAGTTACTACATCTTTTATGGTCCTGTGTTCTGTGTATTCAGCAGTGTTTGTGAAGCATAAACAGGGCATGAGCGTTGCTAGGAAACAGTGGTTGTAAACACAAGATGCTGAGACCCCCCAAATACTATATATCAAAATCTAGGTCTGGGTCTTGTGATTCTCACAATATAAAGATCTTCGCTGTAGGATGTATAGTTTTTAAAATACGGCCATTTGTTTAGAGGTCATTTCAGGAAATTTTAGCCATTAATCAGAGTGTACTGTTAGTGTTTGTTTTGTTGCCATGGTTACCAAAGCTTCTGTTATACACAGGGGGGAAGGTGGCTGGAGCATCTCAGCTGATTACAGAGCCCGGGGGGAGGGGACAGACACACCATGTACTGATTTATAATAGAGGAATATGATGGGGCAGTTTTGATGGGGTAATTCTGATGGGGCAGTTTTGATGAAGCAGTATTTGGGAAGCATAAACAGGGCATGAGCGTTGCTAGGAAACAGTGGTTGTAAACACAAGATGCTGAGACACTCCAAATGCATGTGACTTCATCTGCTAGACTTGATAATGCTTGTAGACTCCTCCCACAGTTTTCACACTACAGAGACAAATAATATACCGAAACGTGCGGATTGTTCCCGATTGGTGTGTTATTACTTTGTGGAATGTTTTGCCGAATGGTCCACGAAATGACGTTTTTGCGGCGAAATTGGTCCCATAGGAATGAATGGCGAAATGTTCAAAACTAGAGTGGGAAGTGACAAAAGCCGACAACCCCATGATCAGCCAAAACATTATGACCACCCCATGATCAGCCAAAACATTATGACCGCCCCATGTAAAAAAAAAAATATTTTTGAAAAAAAAAAATAATTTTTGAAAAAAGTAAAAAAATAATTTTTGAAAAAAGTAAAAAAATAATTTTTGAAAAAAGTAAAAAAATCATTTTTGAAAAAAAAAATATATTTTTGAAAAAAAAAAATTCATTTTTGAAAAAAAAAATTACCTTTGAAAAAAAAAATCATTGTACCTTTGCGGCGAAATTGGTCCCATAGGAATGAATGGTGAAATGTTCAAAACTAGAGTGGGAGGTGACAAAAGCTGACAACCCCATGATCAGCCAAAACATTATGACCACCCCATGATCAGCCAAAACATTATGACCGCCCCATGTAAAAAAAAAAAAAAATTTGAAAAAAGTAAAAAAATAATTTTTGAAAAAAAAAATATTTTTGAAAAAAAAAATTATTTTTGAAAAAAAAAAATATTTTTCAATAAAAAATTTCTTTTAAAAAAAAAAATTATTTTTGAAAAAAAAATATATTTGAAAAAAAAAATATTTTTGAAAAAAAAATTATTTTTGAAAAAAAAATTACTTTAAAAAAAAATAATTTCGAAAAAAAAATTATTTTTGAAATAAAAAAATTCATTTTTGAAAAAAAAAATTACCTTTGAAAAAAAAAATTACTTTTGAAAAAAAAAATCATTTTTGAAGAAAAAAAAATCATTTTTGATTAAAAAAAATTAATTTTTGAAAAAAAAAATTACTTTTGAAAAAAATGTTCAGCTCTTTCAGCGAATGATGGAACTTTTTTACTACTATTTATACTTTTTACAATATTAAGCTTTTTAACACTTTTCACAGTTACTCAAGCCACTCCACCCCACCCAGTTACTCCGCCCACTCCAGTTGTAGAGGCAAGAACACTTTCACAATTTCCCCAGAAATTGTACCTTTTCTAGTTAAGTGTTCTTGCATAGCAAGACCACTTATTGTTATCTCACATATATATTATTAAGTGTTCTTGCATAGCAAGACCACTTACTGTTATCTCACATATATATTATTCTTATTATTATAGCCAAATTTACCACCCTAACTCCTCCCACAGTTTTTACACTACATAGACAAGTAATATACCGAAACGTGCGGATTGTTCCCGAATGGTGTGCTATTACTTTGTGGAACGTTTCGCCGAATGGTTCACGAAATATTGTAGTTTTTGCGGCGAAATTGGTCCCATAGGAATGAATGGGGAAACTAGAGTGGGAGATGACAAAAGCTGGAAAATCAGAACATGATTTCTAAACTGCCGCCACTCCCTCATTTTTAAGCCTACCTACACAAATCTTATATCAAAACGTTCAGCTATCCCTGCTGCCACTAAACATGTCCACGGCTAAGCCATAGTCCTGATAGTTTTCACAATATGACCATTTGTTTGCAACTCACGCCGTCCATTGACATTCATTGAAACTACACTCTAACCCCCTCCAAATTTGAAGGGCAATTTCTAAACTGCGACTGTGCCTTCATTTTTAATATTTCAGAGACATACTATACATCAAAATCTAGGTCTGGGTCTTGTGATTCTCACAATATAAAGATCTTCGCTGTAGGATGTATAGTTTTTAAAATACGGCCATTTGTTTAGATGTCATTTCAGCAAATTTTAGCCATAAATCATAGTGTACTGTTAGTGTTTGTTTTGTTGCCATGGTTACCAAAGCTTCTGTTATACACAGGGGGGAAGGTGGCTGGAGCATCTCAGCTGATTACAGAGCCCGGGGGAGGGGACAGACACACCATTTACTGATTTATAATAGAGGAATATGATGGGGCAGTTTTGATGGGGTAATTCTGATGGGGCAGTTTTGATGAAGCAGTATTTGGGAAGCATAAACAGGGCATGAGCGTTGCTAGGAAACAGTGGTTGTAAACACAAGATGCTGAGACACTCCAAATGCATGTGACTTCATCTGCTAGACTTGATAATGCTTGTAGACCCCTCCCACAGTTTTCACACTACAGAGACAAATAATATACCGAAACGAGCAGATTGTTCCCGATTGGTGTGTTATTACTTTGTGGAATGTTTTGCCGAATGATCCACGAAATGACGTTTTTGCGGCGAAATTGGTCCCATAGGAATGAATGGCGAAATGTTCAAAACTAGAGTGGGAAGTGACAAAAGCTGACAACCCCATGATCAGCCAAAACATTATGACCACCCCATGATCAGCCAAAACATTATGACCGCCCCATGTAAAAAAAAAAAAATATTTTTGAAAAAAAAAAATAATTTTTGAAAAAAGTAAAAAAATAATTTTTGAAAAAAAAAAAAATCATTTTTGAAAAAAAAAAAAATATTTTTGAAAAAAAAAATATTTTTGAAAAAAAAAAAATTATTTTTGAAAAAAAATTACTTTTAAAAAAAAATTATTTTTGAAAAAAAAAATTATTTTTGAAAAAAAAATATATTTGAAAAAAAAAATATTTTTGAAAAAAAAAAATTATTTTTGAAAAAAAAATTACTTTAAAAAAAATAATAATTTCGAAAAAAAAATTATTTTTGAAATAAAAAAATTCATTTTTGAAAAAAAAAATTACCTTTGAAAAAAAAAATTACTTTTGAAAAAAAAAAATCATTTTTGAAGAAAAAAAAATCATTTTTGATTAAAAAAAATTCATTTTTGAAAAAAAAAATTACTTTTGAAAAAAATGTTCAGCTCTTTCAGCGAATGATGGAACTTTTTTACTACTATTTATACTTTTTAAAATATTAAGCTTTTTAACACTTTTCACAGTTACTCAAGCCACTCCACCCCACCCAGTTACTCCGCCCACTCCAGTTGTAGAGGCAAGAACACTTTCACAATTTCCCCAGAAATTGTACCTTTTCTAGTTCTTATTATTATTATAGCCAAATTTACCACCCTAACTCCTCCCACAGTTTTTACACTACATAGACAAGTAATATACCGAAACGTGCGGATTGTTCCCGAATGGTGTGCTATTACCTTGTGGAACGTTTCGCCGAATGGTTCACGAAATATCGTAGTTTTTGCGGCGAAATTGGTCCCATAGGAATGAATGGGGAAACTAGAGTGGGAGATGGCAAAAGCTGGAAAATCAGAACATGATTTCTAAACTGCCGCCACTCCCTCATTTTCAAGCCCACCTACACAAATCTTATATCAAAACGTTCAGCTATCCCTGCTGCCACTAAACATGTCCACGGCTAAGCCATAGTCCTGATAGTTTTCACAATATGACCATTTGTTTGCAACTCACGCCGTCCATTGACATTCATTGAAACTACACTCTAGCCCCTTCAAATTTGAAGGGCAATTTCTAAACTGCGACCGTGCCTTCATTTTTAATATTTCAGAGACATACTATGTATCAAAATCTAGGTCTGGGTCTTGTGATTCTCACAATATAAAGATCTTCGCTGTAGGATGTATAGTTTTTAAAATACGGCCATTTGTTTAGAGGTCATTTCAGATAATTTTAGCCATTAATCAGCGTGTACTGTGTTTGTTTTGTTGCCATGGTTACCAAAGCTTCTGTTATACACAGGGGGGAGGTGGCTGGAGCATCTCAGCTCTGATTACAGAGCCCGGGGGAGGGGACAGACACACCATGTACTGATTTATAATAGAGGAATATGATGGGGCAGTTTTGATGGGGTAATTCTGATGGGGCAGTTTTGATGAAGTAGTATTTGGGAAGCATAAACAGGGCATGAGCGTTGCTAGGAAACAGTGGTTGTAAACACAAGATGCTGAGACACCCCAAATGCATGTGACTTCATCTGCTAGACTTGATAATGCTTGTAGACTCCTCCCACAGTTTTTACACTACAGAGACAAGTAATATACCGAAACGAGCGGATTGTTCCCGATTGGTGTGTTATTACTTTGTGGAACGTTTCGCCGAATGGTCCACGAAATGACGTTTTTGCGGCGAAATTGGTCCCATAGGAATGAATGGCGAAATGTTCAAAACTAGAGTGGGAGGTGACAAAAGCTGACAACCCCATGATCAGCCAAAACATTATGACCACCCCATGATCAGCCAAAACATTATGACCGCCCCATGTAAAAAAAAAATCATTTTTGAAAAAAAAAAAATATTTTTGAAAAAAAAAAAATATTTTTGAAAAAAAAAAAATTATTTTTGAAAAAAAAAAAATATTTTTGAAAAAAAAAATATTTTTCAAAAAAAAAATTACTTTTAAAAAAAAAAATATTTTTGAAAAAAAAAAAATATTTGAAAAAAAAAATATTTTTGAAAAAAAAAATTATTTTTGAAAAAAAAATTACTTTAAAAAAAAAATAATTTCGAAAAAAAAAATATTTTTGAAATAAAAAAATTCATTTTTGAAAAAAAAAATTACCTTTTGAAAGAAAAAATTACTTTTGAAAAAAAAATTCATTTTTGAAGAAAAAAAAATCATTTTTGAATAAAAAAATTACTTTTGAAAAAAATGTTCAGCTCTTTCAGCGAATGATGGAACTTTTGTACTACTATTTATACTTTTTAAAATATTAAGCTTTTTAACACTTTTCACAGTTACTCAAGCCACTCCACCCCACCCAGTTACTCCGCCCACTCCAGTTGTAGAGGCAAGAACACTTTCACAATTTCCCCAGAAATTGTACCTTTTCTAGTTTTACATTTTTCTACATTAAACCTCATTTGCCATGTAGTTACCCACCCCATTATTTTGTTCAGATCTTCTTGCAAGGTTTCCACATCCTGCTGAGAAGTTATTGCCCTGCTTAACTTAGTATCATCCACAAATACTGAGATTGAGCTGTTTATCCCATCTTCCAGATCGTTTATGCATAAATTAAACAGGATTGGTCCCAGGACAGAACCCTGGGGGACCCTACTTTCCACCCCCGACCATTCCGAGTACTCCCCATTTATCACCACCCTTTGAACTTGTTCTTGTAGCCAGTTTTCAGTCCATGTACTCACCCTATGGTCCATGCCAATGGACCTTAATTTGTACAGTAAACGTTTATGGGGAACTGTATCAAATGCTTTGCTGAACTGTTTGCCTGTTACCCACACAGTAGATAACTCAGAGTCCAGGGAAGTGTCCCTCCATGCAGACATTTCCTGCCAGGAGTTTAGACTGTCTGATACACATGGGACATGTGAGGAATGTAGAAAGAGGAATTACCTATTACCACCTGGGATACAATAATTCAGGAACTCCTGCAGTTCTGTTAAATAGGAGCCAGAATATCATCACCAGCTCTTGTCCCATTGCTAAAGAACTGTGCATCCATGCTACTAGTTTCTGCACCCAGTTGGATTACAAAATAGTTGCTGTACTCAGGGGAGGAGACATTCTGCCAGTTGCAAGTGGGAATTTTCCACTCAGGGGAAATCCTTTCTTTAAGTTTAAATTCCTAGCCTAATATTAGTAACTATCATACTGACCAGGAGGACATAAAGGGGAACTCTAAAGTTGATGCATCTTTGCTTGTTCATATCTTCTCACTTGCTAACCATTTCACTGAAGAGAAGGACCCTAATGACCTAAGTGCACCATTAAATGAGCTCCAATGCCTGGCCAATCGTAAGTGTTTCATATCTAGATTAATGTTTGCCTCAATAAACCTTAGTCCTTGGCTTGGTACATCCCTCAGATTTAGTTCCATTATCATGACTATTGTAAAACAGATGATACATACACCCCTTGCTTTACCCGGCCAACCCAACTCCATTACCTTACCCTTTTCCCATTAATGGAGACCACACCATTTTTGGAGTCAAATATTGGCCGTATCAGCCCCTTTATTAACAACTCAAATAAAATTATAAACTATAAACAACATCTGTTAAACCACCTCAAATAGTCACATTGGTCTTTGCAGGACATCCCCCAGAATTACCATAATGATCATAACAATGCACTGCAGTACCTTTAACTGAAACTAGGCCTCCAGCTGACAAGCTAGCTCGGTGACAACCAAACCACTGACCGCAGTGCACCCTTTAACCAAATTCCAGCTAAACCAACGTTAGCTGGAATACCACCAAATGGGCCCATACCACTGATGGGTCCCGCATTCTTCCTTATCTGGGGTTTCTTCCTTCACCCGCAAAGACCAACACCCGCCACAGCAAACAATGGGAAAACCTTACGCTTGAGCACACCTCCAAACCCTCAATGCTCTCTGCATACCATCCTGTAATCCTAAAGCCCACATGTCGATCCCCACTACATTAAGGTGCAACCCATCTCCTCGAAGGTGACGTCATGTCTCCACTTCCAGCTCCGAATGTCTGATTGCCAGCCCCCCATTTCTGACCACAAACCTGCTGACATCCCTGTTCACCTTCTTCCTGGCCTTATTAATCCGTCCACTGATCTCACCAATCTTCACGTGGCCTGAGCAATGATGTCCGACCACACTATCAGCATACCCGGAAAGGCCATGTGGAGCCGCAGGGAATCAAACTTAATATCCCACATAATATCCAACATGGACCTAAGGCCTTAATCATTACCACCCACTTGTAACACTAAGATGTTAGGCGGCCTGTCCAAGCGTTCCGAAACAGTCCTGCTTCATAGCATAACTGGCACCCCCAACCACTGAATACAGGACTCCTGTCTAGAAATACCCAACTGTCTGCCTTCTGGCATCACATCCCCCCTCCTAGCACCCCAAAAACATAGGAATGGCCCAATATCCAGACCAATCCTTGAGTTCCACCTGAAAAAGAAGAAGAAATACCCACATAACAATAAATCAGCACCCAAAATCTCATCTATCCCCCTATATTGCCAACAGCTGAGGACGAACATATGACCTGAACCTTCTCGACTCCCACCTACCAATGCGCTTGATCGCATCCTCATCCAACCCCCATCTGACTGCTTCCGTAGCCGCCCCTATACGAAACGAATGCGAGAAAAAATTTAGCTCCCCCAAACCCAACACAGACAGACATTTCCGGAAAACAGAAATGAATTGAAATCTCGACAGTGATTCCCCATTTTCATGCACTAAAAAGGATCCCACCACATCTGGATGGATTACAAGGAAACCCTTAAACGCCGCCACTGGACATAAGGGCGAACCTGGTATCGCAAAAACCAGTACCCTTTTCCCGCTACCCTCCTGATCTGTTTTAGATTTGCACAATCGCATGGACAATCTATCCTCGCCACAGATGACATCCGCAGCCCCCATCCCCCCTTTGTCCTTCTTGGAAGGGCTAACCAACTCACCAATCCTAAAAGCCCTGAAAAACGCCAGGTCGAACGCCGTCCTGAACAGCACTACCTCATAGCGTGATGAACACATATCCAGCAACAGGGCAAAGAGTCTGCCCAGTAGCTTGAACGACACCGGACGCCTGGTGTCCTTGGTCAGCCGAGAACGCTGATACCCTTTCATTGCCTGTCTAACCCAGAAATCCCTCGTGAAGTCCTGGTAACCCTGTAATTTAAACCAAAATGCGAGCCCCCCCAGTTTTTTCCCCATTCCGCTCACCGACACCCCATCCTCCAGATTACGGGAGACAAAGTATAACACCAGCAACCTGAAATCCCGTTCCCCTTCTGCACACCCTACCTGTTCCAACAACAAACCCCATTCTCTCCACACTCTGCTGTAAGGAGCCCACGTCACCCCACTCACTGATCGTCTGATCCAGCCGGAGACCCTCCCAAGCCAATCTTCCACAGCCCCGGAGGACAAGGGACCCCATGCATCTCCGCCGCAGGTGCCAACTCCTGGAACTTGTCCCACTGAAAGCGAGACAAAGCACCAGCAATGCCGTTCTCCACTCCCGGTAGGTGTACAGCATAGACAAAAACATTCAACTGCATACACCTTAACAACAAGTGTAGTAGCAACCGCACCACTGGCGGGGATGTCGCCGACACTTTGTTGATGACCTGCACCACCCCCAGATTGTCCGCATGAAAACGCACTTTCAGATTCCTAAAGGATTCCCCCCCATAACTCTACCGCCAGCACCACCGGTAATAATTCCAGCAGCACCATGTTCTTCAAAAGACCTGCCACCTTCCATGAATCCGGCCATGGCCCTGCACTCCACTTCCCCTGAAAGAAGGCCCCAAAGCCCGTAAATCTGGCCGCATCCGTGTAAAGCTCCAAGTCAAAGTTACTCACGGGCCCAGACATCCACAATGCCCTCTTATTAAATCCTTCCAGGAATGAGTGCCATATATGCAAATCCTCCCTGTGTTCCTTCACCAGATGCACAAAATGCTTGGGGGACTCAACCCCCGCCCTACTTGCAAACAGCCGCCTGCAGAAAAACGCAAAGTTAAACTTACCCAACAACGACTGTAGAGTCCTAAGTTGGACCTTGCTCAATCCCAAGTTCCCCCGAATCTCTGCTCGAAGCGCTCCCAATTTGTCCTCGGGCAGTCGACACTCCATGGCATCCAAGTCCATGATGATGCCCAGAAAGCTAATCACCATAGTCGGCCCTTCCGTTTTGTCCGGAGCCAGGGGAATCCCAAATCACTCTGCAATGTGTTCCAGCATCGCCAGGAGCACCGCACAGATGCCGGACGAGGCCGGGCCTACGCAAAGAAAATCATCCAAGTAGTGTATTATGGAATTCACTCCCTCGACGTCACGGACCACCCATTCCACGAATGAGCTGAATCGTTCAAATAATGCACATGAAATAGCACAACCCATTGGCAGGCAGCGATCCACGTAGAATTCCTCTTGCCAATGACAACCTAGCAAACGAAAACTGTCAAGGTGAACGGGA